>NC_053492.1:36321751-36645799 GCF_905171775.1 Rana temporaria | reverse complement strand
ACCACCTTCTGCTCATGTCCTGGTGTCTAGCAGCCTGAGCAGCTTGTGGATTCGGTCAAACTGCTTCTATTACGCACAGCGCATAAGAGGACGGGGATCAGCCACTGCGCCAACAACAAGCTCGAGCAAAGGGGGATTAGCTCAAGTGGTAGAGCGCTCGCTTAGCATGCGAGAGGTAGCGGGATCGATGCCCGCATTCTCCAAACGCAGCCTTCCCGGTTTCCCTGGGAGGCACCTTGTTTTTGAGTTTGTTGGCGAAGCTTGGAACTTTCCTGCCTCTAGCCAACATGAGACAATATTCCATTAGGCCAAAAGTTGCCAGCGCCATGCTTATGCTGAGAGTTATGGACACGTTGAATCACCAGAATCGGTTTCAGGTTCTCTTTGTGTGTGTGTGTGTGTGTGAAAGGAAGCCCTTTGGCCCCGCAAGCAAATATCAATTGGCATAAGAAAAGTCAACGTAGCAGAGGATGGTTTCGATCCATCGACCTCTGGGTTATGGGCCCAGCACGCTTCCGCTGCGCCACTCTGCTCTTGTTGCTGTTGATGATGATGATCAGCCATGACCAAATGTGGATCTAGTTTGCTACCTTTCCCACAGAGAGTGGCTCCATCTGGTAAAGTCACAACAATGTAGCGGACGAGGCGTTTCCATTGATTTCCACAAGCTAATCTAAAAGTCAATCGTGGTGGGCCAAAGCTGGACTCTCCTAGGCCAGCTGTGCGAGGGCGGTGTGAGGGCGTGCACCAGACGTGGCGCATTGGTGGTTCAGTGGTAGAATTCTCGCCTGCCACGCGGGAGGCCCGGGTTCGATTCCCGGCCAATGCAATTATGGTCCCCTTGTCATTTTGGAAACCACCTTCTGCTCATGTCCTGGTGTCTAGCAGCCTGAGCAGCTTGTGGATTCGGTCAAACTGCTTCTATTACGCACAGCGCATAAGAGGACGGGGATCAGCCACTGCGCCAACAACAAGCTCGAGCAAAGGGGGATTAGCTCAAGTGGTAGAGCGCTCGCTTAGCATGCGAGAGGTAGCGGGATCGATGCCCGCATTCTCCAAACGCAGCCTTCCCGGTTTCCCTGGGAGGCACCTTGTTTTTGAGTTTGTTGGCGAAGCTTGGAACTTTCCTGCCTCTAGCCAACATGAGACAATATTCCATTAGGCCAAAAGTTGCCAGCGCCATGCTTATGCTGAGAGTTATGGACACGTTGAATCACCAGAATCGGTTTCAGGTTCTCTTTGTGTGTGTGTGTGTGTGTGAAAGGAAGCCCTTTGGCCCCGCAAGCAAATATCAATTGGCATAAGAAAAGTCAACGTAGCAGAGGATGGTTTCGATCCATCGACCTCTGGGTTATGGGCCCAGCACGCTTCCGCTGCGCCACTCTGCTCTTGTTGCTGTTGATGATGATGATCAGCCATGACCAAATGTGGATCTAGTTTGCTACCTTTCCCACAGAGAGTGGCTCCATCTGGTAAAGTCACAACAATGTAGCGGACGAGGCGTTTCCATTGATTTCCACAAGCTAATCTAAAAGTCAATCGTGGTGGGCCAAAGCTGGACTCTCCTAGGCCAGCTGTGCGAGGGCGGTGTGAGGGCGTGCACCAGGCGTGGCGCATTGGTGGTTCAGTGGTAGAATTCTCGCCTGCCACGCGGGAGGCCCGGGTTCGATTCCCGGCCAATGCAATTATGGTCCCCTTGTCATTTTGGAAACCACCTTCTGCTCATGTCCTGGTGTCTAGCAGCCTGAGCAGCTTGTGGATTCGGTCAAACTGCTTCTATTACGCACAGCGCATAAGAGGACGGGGATCAGCCACTGCGCCAACAACAAGCTCGAGCAAAGGGGGATTAGCTCAAGTGGTAGAGCGCTCGCTTAGCATGCGAGAGGTAGCGGGATCGATGCCCGCATTCTCCAAACGCAGCCTTCCCGGTTTCCCTGGGAGGCACCTTGTTTTTGAGTTTGTTGGCGAAGCTTGGAACTTTCCTGCCTCTAGCCAACATGAGACAATATTCCATTAGGCCAAAAGTTGCCAGCGCCATGCTTATGCTGAGAGTTATGGACACGTTGAATCACCAGAATCGGTTTCAGGTTCTCTTTGTGTGTGTGTGTGTGTGAAAGGAAGCCCTTTGGCCCCGCAAGCAAATATCAATTGGCATAAGAAAAGTCAACGTAGCAGAGGATGGTTTCGATCCATCGACCTCTGGGTTATGGGCCCAGCACGCTTCCGCTGCGCCACTCTGCTCTTGTTGCTGTTGATGATGATGATCAGCCATGACCAAATGTGGATCTAGTTTGCTACCTTTCCCACAGAGAGTGGCTCCATCTGGTAAAGTCACAACAATGTAGCGGACGAGGCGTTTCCATTGATTTCCACAAGCTAATCTAAAAGTCAATCGTGGTGGGCCAAAGCTGGACTCTCCTAGGCCAGCTGTGCGAGGGCGGTGTGAGGGCGTGCACCAGACGTGGCGCATTGGTGGTTCAGTGGTAGAATTCTCGCCTGCCACGCGGGAGGCCCGGGTTCGATTCCCGGCCAATGCAATTATGGTCCCCTTGTCATTTTGGAAACCACCTTCTGCTCATGTCCTGGTGTCTAGCAGCCTGAGCAGCTTGTGGATTCGGTCAAACTGCTTCTATTACGCACAGCGCATAAGAGGACGGGGATCAGCCACTGCGCCAACAACAAGCTCGAGCAAAGGGGGATTAGCTCAAGTGGTAGAGCGCTCGCTTAGCATGCGAGAGGTAGCGGGATCGATGCCCGCATTCTCCAAACGCAGCCTTCCCGGTTTCCCTGGGAGGCACCTTGTTTTTGAGTTTGTTGGCGAAGCTTGGAACTTTCCTGCCTCTAGCCAACATGAGACAATATTCCATTAGGCCAAAAGTTGCCAGCGCCATGCTTATGCTGAGAGTTATGGACACGTTGAATCACCAGAATCGGTTTCAGGTTCTCTTTGTGTGTGTGTGTGTGTGAAAGGAAGCCCTTTGGCCCCGCAAGCAAATATCAATTGGCATAAGAAAAGTCAACGTAGCAGAGGATGGTTTCGATCCATCGACCTCTGGGTTATGGGCCCAGCACGCTTCCGCTGCGCCACTCTGCTCTTGTTGCTGTTGATGATGATGATCAGCCATGACCAAATGTGGATCTAGTTTGCTACCTTTCCCACAGAGAGTGGCTCCATCTGGTAAAGTCACAACAATGTAGCGGACGAGGCGTTTCCATTGATTTCCACAAGCTAATCTAAAAGTCAATCGTGGTGGGCCAAAGCTGGACTCTCCTAGGCCAGCTGTGCGAGGGCGGTGTGAGGGCGTGCACCAGACGTGGCGCATTGGTGGTTCAGTGGTAGAATTCTCGCCTGCCACGCGGGAGGCCCGGGTTCGATTCCCGGCCAATGCAATTATGGTCCCCTTGTCATTTTGGAAACCACCTTCTGCTCATGTCCTGGTGTCTAGCAGCCTGAGCAGCTTGTGGATTCGGTCAAACTGCTTCTATTACGCACAGCGCATAAGAGGACGGGGATCAGCCACTGCGCCAACAACAAGCTCGAGCAAAGGGGGATTAGCTCAAGTGGTAGAGCGCTCGCTTAGCATGCGAGAGGTAGCGGGATCGATGCCCGCATTCTCCAAACGCAGCCTTCCCGGTTTCCCTGGGAGGCACCTTGTTTTTGAGTTTGTTGGCGAAGCTTGGAACTTTCCTGCCTCTAGCCAACATGAGACAATATTCCATTAGGCCAAAAGTTGCCAGCGCCATGCTTATGCTGAGAGTTATGGACACGTTGAATCACCAGAATCGGTTTCAGGTTCTCTTTGTGTGTGTGTGTGTGTGAAAGGAAGCCCTTTGGCCCCGCAAGCAAATATCAATTGGCATAAGAAAAGTCAACGTAGCAGAGGATGGTTTCGATCCATCGACCTCTGGGTTATGGGCCCAGCACGCTTCCGCTGCGCCACTCTGCTCTTGTTGCTGTTGATGATGATGATCAGCCATGACCAAATGTGGATCTAGTTTGCTACCTTTCCCACAGAGAGTGGCTCCATCTGGTAAAGTCACAACAATGTAGCGGACGAGGCGTTTCCATTGATTTCCACAAGCTAATCTAAAAGTCAATCGTGGTGGGCCAAAGCTGGACTCTCCTAGGCCAGCTGTGCGAGGGCGGTGTGAGGGCGTGCACCAGACGTGGCGCATTGGTGGTTCAGTGGTAGAATTCTCGCCTGCCACGCGGGAGGCCCGGGTTCGATTCCCGGCCAATGCAATTATGGTCCCCTTGTCATTTTGGAAACCACCTTCTGCTCATGTCCTGGTGTCTAGCAGCCTGAGCAGCTTGTGGATTCGGTCAAACTGCTTCTATTACGCACAGCGCATAAGAGGACGGGGATCAGCCACTGCGCCAACAACAAGCTCGAGCAAAGGGGGATTAGCTCAAGTGGTAGAGCGCTCGCTTAGCATGCGAGAGGTAGCGGGATCGATGCCCGCATTCTCCAAACGCAGCCTTCCCGGTTTCCCTGGGAGGCACCTTGTTTTTGAGTTTGTTGGCGAAGCTTGGAACTTTCCTGCCTCTAGCCAACATGAGACAATATTCCATTAGGCCAAAAGTTGCCAGCGCCATGCTTATGCTGAGAGTTATGGACACGTTGAATCACCAGAATCGGTTTCAGGTTCTCTTTGTGTGTGTGTGTGTGTGTGAAAGGAAGCCCTTTGGCCCCGCAAGCAAATATCAATTGGCATAAGAAAAGTCAACGTAGCAGAGGATGGTTTCGATCCATCGACCTCTGGGTTATGGGCCCAGCACGCTTCCGCTGCGCCACTCTGCTCTTGTTGCTGTTGATGATGATGATCAGCCATGACCAAATGTGGATCTAGTTTGCTACCTTTCCCACAGAGAGTGGCTCCATCTGGTAAAGTCACAACAATGTAGCGGACGAGGCGTTTCCATTGATTTCCACAAGCTAATCTAAAAGTCAATCGTGGTGGGCCAAAGCTGGACTCTCCTAGGCCAGCTGTGCGAGGGCGGTGTGAGGGCGTGCACCAGACGTGGCGCATTGGTGGTTCAGTGGTAGAATTCTCGCCTGCCACGCGGGAGGCCCGGGTTCGATTCCCGGCCAATGCAATTATGGTCCCCTTGTCATTTTGGAAACCACCTTCTGCTCATGTCCTGGTGTCTAGCAGCCTGAGCAGCTTGTGGATTCGGTCAAACTGCTTCTATTACGCACAGCGCATAAGAGGACGGGGATCAGCCACTGCGCCAACAACAAGCTCGAGCAAAGGGGGATTAGCTCAAGTGGTAGAGCGCTCGCTTAGCATGCGAGAGGTAGCGGGATCGATGCCCGCATTCTCCAAACGCAGCCTTCCCGGTTTCCCTGGGAGGCACCTTGTTTTTGAGTTTGTTGGCGAAGCTTGGAACTTTCCTGCCTCTAGCCAACATGAGACAATATTCCATTAGGCCAAAAGTTGCCAGCGCCATGCTTATGCTGAGAGTTATGGACACGTTGAATCACCAGAATCGGTTTCAGGTTCTCTTTGTGTGTGTGTGTGTGTGTGAAAGGAAGCCCTTTGGCCCCGCAAGCAAATATCAATTGGCATAAGAAAAGTCAACGTAGCAGAGGATGGTTTCGATCCATCGACCTCTGGGTTATGGGCCCAGCACGCTTCCGCTGCGCCACTCTGCTCTTGTTGCTGTTGATGATGATGATCAGCCATGACCAAATGTGGATCTAGTTTGCTACCTTTCCCACAGAGAGTGGCTCCATCTGGTAAAGTCACAACAATGTAGCGGACGAGGCGTTTCCATTGATTTCCACAAGCTAATCTAAAAGTCAATCGTGGTGGGCCAAAGCTGGACTCTCCTAGGCCAGCTGTGCGAGGGCGGTGTGAGGGCGTGCACCAGACGTGGCGCATTGGTGGTTCAGTGGTAGAATTCTCGCCTGCCACGCGGGAGGCCCGGGTTCGATTCCCGGCCAATGCAATTATGGTCCCCTTGTCATTTTGGAAACCACCTTCTGCTCATGTCCTGGTGTCTAGCAGCCTGAGCAGCTTGTGGATTCGGTCAAACTGCTTCTATTACGCACAGCGCATAAGAGGACGGGGATCAGCCACTGCGCCAACAACAAGCTCGAGCAAAGGGGGATTAGCTCAAGTGGTAGAGCGCTCGCTTAGCATGCGAGAGGTAGCGGGATCGATGCCCGCATTCTCCAAACGCAGCCTTCCCGGTTTCCCTGGGAGGCACCTTGTTTTTGAGTTTGTTGGCGAAGCTTGGAACTTTCCTGCCTCTAGCCAACATGAGACAATATTCCATTAGGCCAAAAGTTGCCAGCGCCATGCTTATGCTGAGAGTTATGGACACGTTGAATCACCAGAATCGGTTTCAGGTTCTCTTTGTGTGTGTGTGTGTGTGAAAGGAAGCCCTTTGGCCCCGCAAGCAAATATCAATTGGCATAAGAAAAGTCAACGTAGCAGAGGATGGTTTCGATCCATCGACCTCTGGGTTATGGGCCCAGCACGCTTCCGCTGCGCCACTCTGCTCTTGTTGCTGTTGATGATGATGATCAGCCATGACCAAATGTGGATCTAGTTTGCTACCTTTCCCACAGAGAGTGGCTCCATCTGGTAAAGTCACAACAATGTAGCGGACGAGGCGTTTCCATTGATTTCCACAAGCTAATCTAAAAGTCAATCGTGGTGGGCCAAAGCTGGACTCTCCTAGGCCAGCTGTGCGAGGGCGGTGTGAGGGCGTGCACCAGACGTGGCGCATTGGTGGTTCAGTGGTAGAATTCTCGCCTGCCACGCGGGAGGCCCGGGTTCGATTCCCGGCCAATGCAATTATGGTCCCCTTGTCATTTTGGAAACCACCTTCTGCTCATGTCCTGGTGTCTAGCAGCCTGAGCAGCTTGTGGATTCGGTCAAACTGCTTCTATTACGCACAGCGCATAAGAGGACGGGGATCAGCCACTGCGCCAACAACAAGCTCGAGCAAAGGGGGATTAGCTCAAGTGGTAGAGCGCTCGCTTAGCATGCGAGAGGTAGCGGGATCGATGCCCGCATTCTCCAAACGCAGCCTTCCCGGTTTCCCTGGGAGGCACCTTGTTTTTGAGTTTGTTGGCGAAGCTTGGAACTTTCCTGCCTCTAGCCATCATGAGACAATATTCCATTAGGCCAAAAGTTGCCAGCGCCATGCTTATGCTGAGAGTTATGGACACGTTGAATCACCAGAATCGGTTTCAGGTTCTCTTTGTGTGTGTGTGTGTGTGTGAAAGGAAGCCCTTTGGCCCCGCAAGCAAATATCAATTGGCATAAGAAAAGTCAACGTAGCAGAGGATGGTTTCGATCCATCGACCTCTGGGTTATGGGCCCAGCACGCTTCCGCTGCGCCACTCTGCTCTTGTTGCTGTTGATGATGATGATCAGCCATGACCAAATGTGGATCTAGTTTGCTACCTTTCCCACAGAGAGTGGCTCCATCTGGTAAAGTCACAACAATGTAGCGGACGAGGCGTTTCCATTGATTTCCACAAGCTAATCTAAAAGTCAATCGTGGTGGGCCAAAGCTGGACTCTCCTAGGCCAGCTGTGCGAGGGCGGTGTGAGGGCGTGCACCAGACGTGGCGCATTGGTGGTTCAGTGGTAGAATTCTCGCCTGCCACGCGGGAGGCCCGGGTTCGATTCCCGGCCAATGCAATTATGGTCCCCTTGTCATTTTGGAAACCACCTTCTGCTCATGTCCTGGTGTCTAGCAGCCTGAGCAGCTTGTGGATTCGGTCAAACTGCTTCTATTACGCACAGCGCATAAGAGGACGGGGATCAGCCACTGCGCCAACAACAAGCTCGAGCAAAGGGGGATTAGCTCAAGTGGTAGAGCGCTCGCTTAGCATGCGAGAGGTAGCGGGATCGATGCCCGCATTCTCCAAACGCAGCCTTCCCGGTTTCCCTGGGAGGCACCTTGTTTTTGAGTTTGTTGGCGAAGCTTGGAACTTTCCTGCCTCTAGCCAACATGAGACAATATTCCATTAGGCCAAAAGTTGCCAGCGCCATGCTTATGCTGAGAGTTATGGACACGTTGAATCACCAGAATCGGTTTCAGGTTCTCTTTGTGTGTGTGTGTGTGTGTGAAAGGAAGCCCTTTGGCCCCGCAAGCAAATATCAATTGGCATAAGAAAAGTCAACGTAGCAGAGGATGGTTTCGATCCATCGACCTCTGGGTTATGGGCCCAGCACGCTTCCGCTGCGCCACTCTGCTCTTGTTGCTGTTGATGATGATGATCAGCCATGACCAAATGTGGATCTAGTTTGCTACCTTTCCCACAGAGAGTGGCTCCATCTGGTAAAGTCACAACAATGTAGCGGACGAGGCGTTTCCATTGATTTCCACAAGCTAATCTAAAAGTCAATCGTGGTGGGCCAAAGCTGGACTCTCCTAGGCCAGCTGTGCGAGGGCGGTGTGAGGGCGTGCACCAGACGTGGCGCATTGGTGGTTCAGTGGTAGAATTCTCGCCTGCCACGCGGGAGGCCCGGGTTCGATTCCCGGCCAATGCAATTATGGTCCCCTTGTCATTTTGGAAACCACCTTCTGCTCATGTCCTGGTGTCTAGCAGCCTGAGCAGCTTGTGGATTCGGTCAAACTGCTTCTATTACGCACAGCGCATAAGAGGACGGGGATCAGCCACTGCGCCAACAACAAGCTCGAGCAAAGGGGGATTAGCTCAAGTGGTAGAGCGCTCGCTTAGCATGCGAGAGGTAGCGGGATCGATGCCCGCATTCTCCAAACGCAGCCTTCCCGGTTTCCCTGGGAGGCACCTTGTTTTTGAGTTTGTTGGCGAAGCTTGGAACTTTCCTGCCTCTAGCCAACATGAGACAATATTCCATTAGGCCAAAAGTTGCCAGCGCCATGCTTATGCTGAGAGTTATGGACACGTTGAATCACCAGAATCGGTTTCAGGTTCTCTTTGTGTGTGTGTGTGTGTGTGTGAAAGGAAGCCCTTTGGCCCCGCAAGCAAATATCAATTGGCATAAGAAAAGTCAACGTAGCAGAGGATGGTTTCGATCCATCGACCTCTGGGTTATGGGCCCAGCACGCTTCCGCTGCGCCACTCTGCTCTTGTTGCTGTTGATGATGATGATCAGCCATGACCAAATGTGGATCTAGTTTGCTACCTTTCCCACAGAGAGTGGCTCCATCTGGTAAAGTCACAACAATGTAGCGGACGAGGCGTTTCCATTGATTTCCACAAGCTAATCTAAAAGTCAATCGTGGTGGGCCAAAGCTGGACTCTCCTAGGCCAGCTGTGCGAGGGCGGTGTGAGGGCGTGCACCAGACGTGGCGCATTGGTGGTTCAGTGGTAGAATTCTCGCCTGCCACGCGGGAGGCCCGGGTTCGATTCCCGGCCAATGCAATTATGGTCCCCTTGTCATTTTGGAAACCACCTTCTGCTCATGTCCTGGTGTCTAGCAGCCTGAGCAGCTTGTGGATTCGGTCAAACTGCTTCTATTACGCACAGCGCATAAGAGGACGGGGATCAGCCACTGCGCCAACAACAAGCTCGAGCAAAGGGGGATTAGCTCAAGTGGTAGAGCGCTCGCTTAGCATGCGAGAGGTAGCGGGATCGATGCCCGCATTCTCCAAACGCAGCCTTCCCGGTTTCCCTGGGAGGCACCTTGTTTTTGAGTTTGTTGGCGAAGCTTGGAACTTTCCTGCCTCTAGCCAACATGAGACAATATTCCATTAGGCCAAAAGTTGCCAGCGCCATGCTTATGCTGAGAGTTATGGACACGTTGAATCACCAGAATCGGTTTCAGGTTCTCTTTGTGTGTGTGTGTGTGTGTGTGAAAGGAAGCCCTTTGGCCCCGCAAGCAAATATCAATTGGCATAAGAAAAGTCAACGTAGCAGAGGATGGTTTCGATCCATCGACCTCTGGGTTATGGGCCCAGCACGCTTCCGCTGCGCCACTCTGCTCTTGTTGCTGTTGATGATGATCAGCCATGACCAAATGTGGATCTAGTTTGCTACCTTTCCCACAGAGAGTGGCTCCATCTGGTAAAGTCACAACAATGTAGCGGACGAGGCGTTTCCATTGATTTCCACAAGCTAATCTAAAAGTCAATCGTGGTGGGCCAAAGCTGGACTCTCCTAGGCCAGCTGTGCGAGGGCGGTGTGAGGGCGTGCACCAGACGTGGCGCATTGGTGGTTCAGTGGTAGAATTCTCGCCTGCCACGCGGGAGGCCCGGGTTCGATTCCCGGCCAATGCAATTATGGTCCCCTTGTCATTTTGGAAACCACCTTCTGCTCATGTCCTGGTGTCTAGCAGCCTGAGCAGCTTGTGGATTCGGTCAAACTGCTTCTATTACGCACAGCGCATAAGAGGACGGGGATCAGCCACTGCGCCAACAACAAGCTCGAGCAAAGGGGGATTAGCTCAAGTGGTAGAGCGCTCGCTTAGCATGCGAGAGGTAGCGGGATCGATGCCCGCATTCTCCAAACGCAGCCTTCCCGGTTTCCCTGGGAGGCACCTTGTTTTTGAGTTTGTTGGCGAAGCTTGGAACTTTCCTGCCTCTAGCCAACATGAGACAATATTCCATTAGGCCAAAAGTTGCCAGCGCCATGCTTATGCTGAGAGTTATGGACACGTTGAATCACCAGAATCGGTTTCAGGTTCTCTTTGTGTGTGTGTGTGTGTGTGAAAGGAAGCCCTTTGGCCCCGCAAGCAAATATCAATTGGCATAAGAAAAGTCAACGTAGCAGAGGATGGTTTCGATCCATCGACCTCTGGGTTATGGGCCCAGCACGCTTCCGCTGCGCCACTCTGCTCTTGTTGCTGTTGATGATGATGATCAGCCATGACCAAATGTGGATCTAGTTTGCTACCTTTCCCACAGAGAGTGGCTCCATCTGGTAAAGTCACAACAATGTAGCGGACGAGGCGTTTCCATTGATTTCCACAAGCTAATCTAAAAGTCAATCGTGGTGGGCCAAAGCTGGACTCTCCTAGGCCAGCTGTGCGAGGGCGGTGTGAGGGCGTGCACCAGACGTGGCGCATTGGTGGTTCAGTGGTAGAATTCTCGCCTGCCACGCGGGAGGCCCGGGTTCGATTCCCGGCCAATGCAATTATGGTCCCCTTGTCATTTTGGAAACCACCTTCTGCTCATGTCCTGGTGTCTAGCAGCCTGAGCAGCTTGTGGATTCGGTCAAACTGCTTCTATTACGCACAGCGCATAAGAGGACGGGGATCAGCCACTGCGCCAACAACAAGCTCGAGCAAAGGGGGATTAGCTCAAGTGGTAGAGCGCTCGCTTAGCATGCGAGAGGTAGCGGGATCGATGCCCGCATTCTCCAAACGCAGCCTTCCCGGTTTCCCTGGGAGGCACCTTGTTTTTGAGTTTGTTGGCGAAGCTTGGAACTTTCCTGCCTCTAGCCAACATGAGACAATATTCCATTAGGCCAAAAGTTGCCAGCGCCATGCTTATGCTGAGAGTTATGGACACGTTGAATCACCAGAATCGGTTTCAGGTTCTCTTTGTGTGTGTGTGTGTGTGTGAAAGGAAGCCCTTTGGCCCCGCAAGCAAATATCAATTGGCATAAGAAAAGTCAACGTAGCAGAGGATGGTTTCGATCCATCGACCTCTGGGTTATGGGCCCAGCACGCTTCCGCTGCGCCACTCTGCTCTTGTTGCTGTTGATGATGATGATCAGCCATGACCAAATGTGGATCTAGTTTGCTACCTTTCCCACAGAGAGTGGCTCCATCTGGTAAAGTCACAACAATGTAGCGGACGAGGCGTTTCCATTGATTTCCACAAGCTAATCTAAAAGTCAATCGTGGTGGGCCAAAGCTGGACTCTCCTAGGCCAGCTGTGCGAGGGCGGTGTGAGGGCGTGCACCAGACGTGGCGCATTGGTGGTTCAGTGGTAGAATTCTCGCCTGCCACGCGGGAGGCCCGGGTTCGATTCCCGGCCAATGCAATTATGGTCCCCTTGTCATTTTGGAAACCACCTTCTGCTCATGTCCTGGTGTCTAGCAGCCTGAGCAGCTTGTGGATTCGGTCAAACTGCTTCTATTACGCACAGCGCATAAGAGGACGGGGATCAGCCACTGCGCCAACAACAAGCTCGAGCAAAGGGGGATTAGCTCAAGTGGTAGAGCGCTCGCTTAGCATGCGAGAGGTAGCGGGATCGATGCCCGCATTCTCCAAACGCAGCCTTCCCGGTTTCCCTGGGAGGCACCTTGTTTTTGAGTTTGTTGGCGAAGCTTGGAACTTTCCTGCCTCTAGCCAACATGAGACAATATTCCATTAGGCCAAAAGTTGCCAGCGCCATGCTTATGCTGAGAGTTATGGACACGTTGAATCACCAGAATCGGTTTCAGGTTCTCTTTGTGTGTGTGTGTGTGTGTGAAAGGAAGCCCTTTGGCCCCGCAAGCAAATATCAATTGGCATAAGAAAAGTCAACGTAGCAGAGGATGGTTTCGATCCATCGACCTCTGGGTTATGGGCCCAGCACGCTTCCGCTGCGCCACTCTGCTCTTGTTGCTGTTGATGATGATGATCAGCCATGACCAAATGTGGATCTAGTTTGCTACCTTTCCCACAGAGAGTGGCTCCATCTGGTAAAGTCACAACAATGTAGCGGACGAGGCGTTTCCATTGATTTCCACAAGCTAATCTAAAAGTCAATCGTGGTGGGCCAAAGCTGGACTCTCCTAGGCCAGCTGTGCGAGGGCGGTGTGAGGGCGTGCACCAGGCGTGGCGCATTGGTGGTTCAGTGGTAGAATTCTCGCCTGCCACGCGGGAGGCCCGGGTTCGATTCCCGGCCAATGCAATTATGGTCCCCTTGTCATTTTGGAAACCACCTTCTGCTCATGTCCTGGTGTCTAGCAGCCTGAGCAGCTTGTGGATTCGGTCAAACTGCTTCTATTACGCACAGCGCATAAGAGGACGGGGATCAGCCACTGCGCCAACAACAAGCTCGAGCAAAGGGGGATTAGCTCAAGTGGTAGAGCGCTCGCTTAGCATGCGAGAGGTAGCGGGATCGATGCCCGCATTCTCCAAACGCAGCCTTCCCGGTTTCCCTGGGAGGCACCTTGTTTTTGAGTTTGTTGGCGAAGCTTGGAACTTTCCTGCCTCTAGCCAACATGAGACAATATTCCATTAGGCCAAAAGTTGCCAGCGCCATGCTTATGCTGAGAGTTATGGACACGTTGAATCACCAGAATCGGTTTCAGGTTCTCTTTGTGTGTGTGTGTGTGTGTGAAAGGAAGCCCTTTGGCCCCGCAAGCAAATATCAATTGGCATAAGAAAAGTCAACGTAGCAGAGGATGGTTTCGATCCATCGACCTCTGGGTTATGGGCCCAGCACGCTTCCGCTGCGCCACTCTGCTCTTGTTGTTGAGGGTCAGCCATGCCCCGCAAGCAAATATCGATTTACCCGGAAAGTTAAGGTTTGGAATCATGTGTTTTCTGACCACCTGAGACCCAGACACATTATTCCGACTGCATTATGTCTTACCATCAGGATTGCTGGCTGCAGTTGTTTAAGCCAATAGTGTCTGTTTCACTCTCTTTCACACTGCCCAAAGCCAGCACTAATAATTGCCCTCCACACACACTCAGGAGAGGTGAGAGGGCTTGATGTGTTCTTCTCCCTATCGCCTCTACCCCTCTGTGTCTGCCCACACTCCAATCCCTGGCTCTGTGCCTCAGAAACAGAAAGTGGGGGCCAGAAATTTGAAGTCCAGCAGCCTCATATACATCTGGATTAGAGGTTCTGAGTGAGCTCCCCATCCATCTCCGTCTGTTACTGAAGTCCCTCCTTCTCTCTCCTGCCTCTGAGTGAGTACAGTAAGGTATGTTCGGGTTCTCAGAGCACCCCTTACATCAGAATTTTCCTTTACACCAGAGGCCTCTGTGTTCCCCCTTAAATCCAATTTCCCAGAACATCTCTTATGTTCGAGTCCCCACAGTTCCCTCTTACATCAGAGTCTGCAGAGTGTAAGGGAACTCTGCGAGTTCAGATGTAAAAGGGGAATTTCTGTGATTAACTTCATATGATTATAATTTAATAGCAAAATAGGTATAGTTTTTACTATAATAAAATAAAAAATTGCTGTGTGCTGCTAAAGTGTTAGGGTTTGACTTGATGAAAGGTGGCAACCCTATATAGACTCCTTTGGGGAATTGGAGATAATAGATGAATACACTTATGCCACGTACACACGATCCAAATATTGTACAAAAAAAAATGTCGTTCGAGGAAGAATCGTCTAATAATCGGATCGTTAGTACAGGGCTGGACGAGCTGATCATTTTAGTTCATCAGATATTATTTAATCGGACATGCACAAAAATTTTCCTCGTACGATACCAGATTGTATGATTTTCGTTTGGTCAGTACAGTAGTCGTCCGAAAATACTATACAAATACATTACAACACATGACATCACTTCCGATTTTTTTTTCTGTCGTACGAGAATTTTGTGACTTTAGTAACCTATTCAATTTCTACTTGCGACTAGTAAACGAAAAAAGTCGGACGATCTGTCGTCCGATTTTCGGATCGTGTGTACGTGGCATTAGTCTCAAAAGAAGAGTGTGATAACAAGATAATTTTAGTAAGCTCTAATAAAGTTCACTTTGGGGTAGAATGAAAATATTGCCTTGACCTTTCTGTCCATTTGGTCCACGTAAAACAGACAAGTCGAGGCCACAATGGGTTAGGGCAGCAGTAGAGGCAGAGTCATTCTTTTGTAGCTACGTATAACTGATGGTATGTAAGTTAAAGGAATGAGAGACAAAAGCACAGAGACATCAAAGAGCTAGAACAGGAAAAAAATACACAGTTGTTCATTCAGCCTACTCCTTTTTTTATTTGTGTTTTTTATTTTCTTTGTACTTTTATATAGTATATATCTATAATTGTTTTAAGAGTGTTTGAATCCACTTACCGATGACCTATTCCTGCTGGGAGAGACTCCAAACATCAAGTATATTTTCTGTAAAATACATTTTCAGTAAGATAATTTTTTAACTTTGTCTCCTACTAGTTTTAGATCATGTCCCTGTGTTTTTCATGAGGAAAATATTTCACTTCTGAATTGGATTTGCCTCCTTGATGTCTTTTAAGTCAGGTCATGGACAGAGGTGAGTTGGTTACAGGCAAAATGTACATTTTAGAGGACATATGAGAAGAGGGTTTGTTTTTTTATTAGTAGGTGTATAGAGCTTAAACTGAATGGATTGTTACTGTTGCCAAAGGAGGCCAGGTGTTGGGGTGGTAGTGAGATTTTGGAGGGACAGGATTTGGGGAAATATTCCAGGGATAATGGGAAGAGAGACGGTGAGGAAAGTAAGAGGGGGGGAATTTATATTAATGCACATACCTCAATGCCTTGGTCCTTAACATGTTGGTTAAGTATTTGCTGCAGGTGGTGAGTGCAGCATTAGGAAGAGGGAAGGACTGAAGTTGGAGTGGCAGATAAGGGGTGAAGTATTGAGAATTTAAGGACAGAAGATACTAATGTGAGAAGGAAGGGCCGATAGAGCATAATATAGGGTGAAGTGACTAGGGATCTGACCTGAAAAGATTGTTTTGCAAAATGTTGGCTTGTTTGCAGTCTGTACGGGGTGGTGGATAGTTCTTTTCATTTTGTTCTGCTTTCCTTTAACTGCTGTGTTTAACTGCTTAATACTTGTGCAAAAAATACTTAGGTAAAAAATCCCAGACTGTGACTTGCCCCCGTCTGTGACTTCCCCCATAAGCTGATCTAAATTTATAGGGAGATAGGGCAGGGAGATAGTCATTAACTGATCAATTAGGTCTGATACGAGACACCTGAATGGAATGGGAAATTGCCAAAGACCAGACCAGTCACAGACACACACCAAAGTAATACAAGTTAATTGATTCTTTAATCACAAAAATCAAAAGGAGGTGAAAATTATTCACCAAAGTATGAATATGCTTAACAATTTCGCTGCCAAAGCTGTGTTTGCATTTTTTACACACATGTTTAAAAAATAATTTGTCTAGCCCGGAACGTTGCATAAAACCTCCAAAACATTGTATATTTTCTGAAAGCAGACTATAAGAAGGGTACGTTTCATAATACATAAAAAAATCAACAATTAACGATGAACACATCTTAATAAGAGGGAAAAAAAAAAGTCACATGAATAAGAAAAGCAAACAAATTAAAAGAGACACACTAATGATGCGAAACCAAAACTAGAGACGCTAAGGGCTGGCAAACAGAACATGAGCGTATACACGCATACTCTATGAGGTTGGAGTCTGAAGTGTAAAAAAAGAAAAAAAAAAAAAAGAAAGGGCATGCCAATAGACATGATGGCTCTACTGGACAAACTTCTGTGCACAGGCTTTGTGCTTGCAGAAATTGGGCACTTGCTAATGCAAATGCACATACCCGTACCCGTGATTAAGGTGGTAAATGAACTCACTTGCTGCCTTATCTGCATTAAATCAGCCTCAAAACCTGTGTAATTCATATGTGTCCTGGATTAAAGGAATGCTGTGGCATCCCTGACAAGCGCTCATGTGCCCTTGTGACACATGTTGGCACTAAATGGGATATTTAAACTGGACCGATGATTAGGAATAGTGCTGTTTTGTCTTCAGCCTCCTGTGTATCATGTGTTCCTGTGACTTTGTATCCTGATTACAATTTCTGACCCAGTTTGTCTTGACCACTCTCTGAACTCTGCTTCAACTGACCTTGGCCCCTGGCCTCAGTTTTTTTCTGCTTCATTGGCTCCTGCTTCTTATATTGGTTTCAGTCCTGGCTTGTTTCCTGACCATGCTCTCGCCTATGCCCTGTACCCAATTCATCCTGTCTGTGTATGGCCCAGCCTGCCAGACCCTGCTACTCTGCCTGCTGTGATCGGTACCACCCTGCACCCTGCTGTTCCAGCTGACCTATTATGTGTGTAGCACACTCTAGTGTGCTAGAAGTATAGTGTTATGTCTTTTTGAAGAGTAGGTCAATTTCCAGGCTTGGCTGCATTTTGATCTGGGTTGTAAGTGACTCAGAGCAGAGCTGGGTGACTCATAGGCAGCATCACCAATACCTCCCACTTCTTTCCAGCATGTTCTAGTGTTTTCTGGAAAGGAAGGAGGAGACATGCGGTGGAGCTGTCTGGGGTGTTCTGGGGAGCCCTGACCAATCCCCAACTTGGATTGGCAGGGGGGAAGACCTCCCTAAATACCCAGAGTCAGTCCAGATGGGGAGAAGTTGTTCAGCCAGGAGTGCTAGCAGGGCCTGAAGATGCAATACTGGGTGCAATAAGCACATGGACAGCTAGCACTGGAACTACTTATACTTTTGGTACACTAAAGGGGCCAGTGGTCCCTAACTACAAAGGACATGAACTTTAGGCCTGGCTGAGTTAGTGTCAGGCCTACATATCAGTGCTAGCTGGTCCGGGAAGTGCAAGCAAGTGATGAGCTGGAGGTGTTGAGGAGAGATAGTCTGCAAGCAAGTTATGTGCTGTAGAGAAGGGAGGAGGTATATATACTGGAGTTGTATATAGTCTCAAATCCCTGGACTGTTCCTAATTATTTGGGCATCGCATACATTCCCTATCCTTATCCAAGTTAATTCCCTTCAATAAAAATACAAAGTTCAAGCACTGTTTTTCTGCCTAAGGGTGAATGAGAACTGTGTGCCTGGCTGGGCAGGGTGACCAATGGACCACAACACTCAGCTACCACTACATCTGCTAACTGCAACCTTCTCAGCTGCCCACTGTGTCAGTATCCGGATAGCAGTATCCAGATCTGCTTAACAGGGCATCAATGAGACCCAAAATCTGGTAAGTGAGGGCAGAAATGAAGTAACTTTGTGTGCAGTGTCTTTGTTTCCTGAAAATGGGCAAGTGCCCTCTCACCAATCTTGCGGTCAAGGCCCAAATAAATGTCCTGGAACAGGCAGGGTATTCTGGTAACCGACTGGTCACCTCCCACTTAAACACCTCATGCTGTTGGTGCAGGTGCACCCAGGATCCCTTCTCAGGCTGGATACCCCTGACCGGCTGTAGATGCCTATAGAGAAATGGTGGACTGACCTGAGAGGCAGCACCTCACCCCTAGGTCCTGTCTCTTGTCCTGCCTTGTGGTGACTGAATCCCCTCAGAAAAGCAAGATGGAGTCTTTAGTTTCCCTTCTAACAGAGCATACTGGGGTTTGTAGTTCCGACTTTATACAAGGCTATGGGGCCATTTGGTGTGGGGACTACATATCCCAGAAACCTTCTCCCTGCTGCTGCTGGAGCTTCTGCTTGATATTTGGCTCTGACAATAGGAACACAGAAGAGCAGAGCAGGCAGATGCCTCTGTGTGGGCCCACTTGCATTACATACAGTGTCAGTGAGAAGGAGGGGGAGGAATCCCCCCACAAGAGCTTGCAGGCACGCTATCTCTGTTTGGAAGGCCTGTGTACACTCCACTGGCAGCCGGTGGGAATTGCAGGCTCACAGGACACCCGCTTCACCTATATTTTTCATAGGCTTTAAAAGACCCAACTCAGATTCACCACCTCTGGCTCAAACCCTTTGGTGCCTGCTTACCACAATAACTTGTAAACACAGAAGTCTGGTTTCTGTATTTACAAGTGACAGCTCTGCACTCTGTGTGTAACCCCCCTGAACTCTGCTCTCTGTTATAATGCAATCCTGGTATTTAATGGCCATTTAAGACCCTTCTACTGTTTGTGAAATCTTACCACACCCACTATTGGGTGTGATTTGGAGGTGTGTGGGTGGGTGGAGGGGTTTTGGGGGGTTGTGGTTGAGTTCCAGCACCTATTGTTTGAGAATAAAAGCCCTGCATAGCACTGAGATTAATTTTCAAACAAAATTTACCCCATCTAATAGCAGAAGTTACCCAATCTATTTGAAGCCACAGCACTCCTCCCTTTTTTGTGTCATTATTCTTCTCATTGGCTTGATGTGGATTACCTACAATCTGACTGTCACCCTTACCACCAGCAGACATTGAGTTGTGCTACAAAAAAGTAGCACTAATGTGATATTGTTTTAATTTGCAGACTCTGTTGTTTATATTTTGGGGCATATTATTGGGGGTGCACAAATGACATTAACATGCGTTTGAAAAAAATACAGAATTCTTTTTTTACTATTTATTCTCAATAAATACTAGAGAAATAAAAATATATGTATCCAAATTTGCTGCCAACTTAAAGTCCAACTGTCCAAAAAAATTCAAGTATAATACTTTATGGTAGACTACAAAACCTAAAAGATATCATTCCCAGTACTGAAACATCGCCACAATGGAGGCCTGCGGCTTTGAGTCACACTAAATGCATAACTATTACAGCAGTTAAAGACCCTGAAGGCATTGACTTCTACACCTCACTTTATGAGTCATGGGTGTCAAAATCAACAATTCAAGCTAAACTATTTTTGGATAGATTGGTTCTCCCAAAACTTAAACCAGCAGATAGAGAAGCTCTCGATAGTCTGATATCTCTGGAGGAATTAACTGAAGCAGTTACACAAACTCATAATAATAAAGCACCAGGGATGGGCGGACTACCAACAGAGATATATAAAAAATGTGATAACATTTTGCTACCAGAATTTTTAGAGGTATTAAATAATGCGTATGAAAAACAGAAACTCCCAGAAACAATGCAGGAAACTATAGTAATAGTGATTCCAAAACAGGGTAAGGACCCGATGATGCCTGAGTCTTACCGCCCCAATATATCCCTCACCTCAGATGTTAAGATTTTGGCCAGGGTTCTTGCAAACAGGTTAGTAAATTACATTAATAATTTGATACATGAGGATCAAACAGGTTTTATTCCAAAGAGAGCAGCTGCAACAAACATTCGTAGGTTATTTTTGAATTTACAACTAACTATGGAAAATACAGAATCTAGAGCAATACTATGCTTAGATTCCCAAAAAGCCTTCAATATGGTGGAGTGGGAATATTTATGGACAGTATTGGAGGCTTTTGGAATAGGACCGGGATTCTTAAAATGGGTTAAAATATTATATAGGGATCCTAAATTAAGGGTAAAAATTAATAATACATTATCCAGATCGTTTACCTTATATAGAGGGACAAGGCAGGGCTGTCCCCTATCGCCACTATTATTTGCTATAGCAGTGGAGCCTCTTACCCTTGCCATTAGACAATCAACAAAAATAGTTGTGTTTTGTCGGGCAGGAAGAGAGGATAAAGCGGCCCTTTATGCAGATGAAGCTCTTATTTTCCTGGGGGATACCTCAAATTCATTAACGGAACTTATGAGCCTTATCTCCATATTTGGGCTATTTTCGGGTTTCCAGATTAACTTGGATAAATCCATATTATTACCACTAGATGAGTTAAAAACCCCATTATTAAATCAAGCCTCTAAAATTCAAATTAAGGATACAGTGAAAAATTATATGTAAAAGACTATATTAACTTGAATTTGAAACCTCTATTAGCAAAATGTTAAGACAAATGCTGAAGTTGGTGTAAGCTACCTCTGACGGTGATAGGAAGTGCAAATCCTATCAAAATGATTTGGGCTCCGCAATTACTTTACGTGTTTAAAAACTCACCCATATGGATCACAGCATTCTGGTTTAGGAAAATAGAATCTCTCTTCAGAGTTGATTTGGAAGAAAAAACAACCACGTATAAAGTTAACAACATTACTGTTATCCACATTGGCTTCACAATTACATTTTAGTGGATGGACAACTGTATCAGAATCTGATCCTATACAGTGCCTGCTACTATAGATTTATGGAATATATCTATTGATTTCTTTATTGGAGTCAAGAAATCAATTGCGCAATAAAGGATTCCATACGGGTAAATTATTTGACAAGGTATGGCAGGAAATTAGGAAAATTAATGAATTAAAGGGATATACCTCATATACTCCAATCTGGAATAATAGTAGTCATGTAGAACTGGTGAAATTGGAAGAGTTTGACATTTGGAGGCAGAAGGGACTAAGGTATATGGCACAGTTATTTTCCAAAGACGTGATGAAAACGTTCAGTGAATTAAGAGAGGAATACAATATTCCAAATCAAAGATTTTTTCAATTTTTAAAGCTCAGGCATGCATTAAAAATACAGGGTTGAGAGAAAAGAGGGGGGGGGTGTAGGTAGGGCACTGTTCTGTTTAAACTCCGGGGAATGAATGTGGTATTGTACCCAGCTATAAAAAATAGTGTGATACAATGAAGCGTGGAGTGTTGAGAAAAGTGATAATATAAATAATAATATAAAACATGAAAGTTAAATATTAAAAATAAATAAATAAATGTGTGTTCACAGGAATTGAAGTTTAATAAGTCAGCGGTAATAGCCTTGTTGGATAGGATTGGGGAAAAAAAGGGTCTGATATCACAAATTTGCGACAACGCATAATTATTTTTGGTTTGGAGGTGGGTTTTTTCTTCAGATCTGTGGCGTGGCGATGGGGGCTAAATTTGCCCCCAGCCTCGCCAATTTATTCATGGCTTTCTGGGAACGAGAAGCCATTGACAACCAACCACCACCACAACTGCGACTTTGGAAACGCTACATCGATGATGTGCTAGTTATATGGGAAGGAGATGTCTCATCACTTGAATTATTCTTTTCTAATTTAAATTCCAACACAAAAGGCATTACTTTGCAATATGTTATCAGTACCTCGCATATACAATTTTTAGATCTAAATATTTTTGTCAAGGAAGGCCAATTGATTACTAACACATTCTTTAAAGATACAGATCGGAACTCCTTCATTCCGATTTCTAGCTGTCATCACAGCTCTTGGCTTGCTGCAGTACCAAAAGGTCAATTCCAGCGCCTAAGGCGTAACTGTACAGAGATTGAAGACTACCGCAACCAAGCAAGTGTGCTTAGGCAAAGATTCATCAATAAAGGATATCAAGTAAATCTGATTGACGAAACCATTAATAATGTGGAAATGATGGAGAGAGAATCTTTGCTAACCAAAAATACCACTAAAAGGAATCTCATCTCTCCAGACAAATTCAGCTGGTCCTTAACAACCAAATATTCCAATCAACATTTCTCAATTAAAAAAATCCTAAAGAAACATTGGGATGTTCTGAGAAGCGACAGGATCCTCGGGGCCCACATCCCCGAGAACCCTGTCTTAATTTTTAAGGGCGCACCTGCTTTGAGACATAGTGTAGCACCTAATGCTGTTGACCCTCCAAAGGAAATATCATTTTTTCACTCACTTAAAGGTTTCTTTCCATGTCGCCGGTGCAACATTTGCAAAATCAATTTTTTTTAAGGAACGCAAATGTACCAATTTCCAATCCTCAGTCACTGGGACTTCTTATGACATAGATTCATTTATTACCTGCTCTACCAAGTATGTTGTATACATGATACAATGCCCTTGCTCCAAACAGTACATAGGCCGCACAAAAAGAGAATTACATATTCGCCTCAGTGAGCATGTTGGGAGAATTAAAAGTGGTTTTCCGAAACACAATCTCTCAAAACATTATGATAAATATCATGGGAGGCAACTGAAAGGTACCAGTTTCTTTGCTATAGACAATGTCCGTCCACACTGGCGAGGCACTAATATGGTACGTGCTATCTCTAGGCTCGAAACTCGCTGGATCTTTTGTTTGAAATCGTTCATCCCTTTCAGGCTTAATGTCGACTGGGATGTTAACTGTTTTTTAAATAATTCTTAATTAATTTTAGAGGTGATGCATATTGTTTTTAATATTTTTTAATATTTTTTTATCTTTTATAAATAATTTTTTTTTTTTTTTATATATATATCATGATTTTCAAAATCATAATTTTTTAACATATCTTGGGTTTTAAATACAATCCCAATTTATATTTCCAGTTTTGTAAATAAATTCATTGAATATTTAATGTAATTTAAGCTGTAATCATATCCAGATATATTTCATTAATTAGTGGACATCTATGATGTATATAGCTAAATTGTTATTTACTCCTCCAAGTAGTGATTCGTTGCTCCGCTGCCAGAAATTAAACACCGCCACGTTCTTATTACAATATTTTTTATTATTTTTTCCTTCCGGGTGGTCCGTGTTTATAACTACTTAACTGGACTTCCGCTCCTCTTGCTACCTATATTAAATGGTTTGCCCTCAGTTTATATGTGAACCTGATCCAGATTTCCAGCTTCATCAATGGATTCCTGGGCTATTTAAAACAACCAAGCACGCTGACGTCCATATCCGGCTAATCCTCCGTAGAAGTCCCTTTGCGACGAAACGATTGTTGGGTGCCGTGATGTCATCGCGTTCCGTCCTGAACGCTGGCCGTGGTTGCAGACTGAGTAGCGAGGAGCATCGGAACACTACAGCTGAGGCGCTCTTTTTTATCCTTGTCCACCGTTATGCAGTTTTTGGCAACTTAACTGTAAGTGCATTACCTTATTAAACGTAACTCTTTGGTTTAAACGTTATGCACTATGAGACGTTTCTTTTGTTCCATTCTATGACACCCGGATTGAATGCTGAGTTTCATTAGTATTGAAAAGGTATTGGGAGACCTGACTTCCCATAGGCTCTATAAGACTGGTGGAAAACAGTCTTTACCTCTGGTAAGCGGTTAATCCTATTTTCACGAATTGCATGGGTGAACACCATTTCACAGCAATCAAGAATTCATCATATCTTGTTATTCAAGGAATTTTTTTTATAGAGGAAATAACACCGGATTGAGACACTCTTTAATTTTGGGCTTTCAAACGGACTTTGCTATCTTTTATACACTTACTATTATCTTATTTTTTTCTGACTCTTTTTCATCAAGGACTTGTGTCTACACATCTTTTTTGCACTTTTACTCCATTGTATTTAAGTATTTAATTATTAATATTAGCGCTGCACTGTTTTCCATTTTTGAGATCACAATTATATGATATATTATTTGAAAAAATTTAAAAAAACTGTGGCTATACCAGCAAGATCAGCCTGGTCGGGTGATATAGGGCCAATTTCAGATGAACAGTGGGCACAGGCATTATCGGCAATACCTCAGTCCTCTCTATCTCCAACACAAAATTTAACACAATTATTTATTATTTATGTACACTATACACCAGAGAAATTATTCAAATGGAAATGTCGAGATACAGACCAATGTCCAAGATGTAAAGGGAGAGTTGCTAATTCAACACACATGCTATGGAGATGCCCTAAACTCCATCACTATTGGTCTGGGGTGGTATCTATGATTAATAGTGTACTTGAGATAGGGTTGCTTATTGAGCCTGGGGGATGTCTTCTGGGTATACTGAATGAATCATGATTCCTTGTGAAATATATTATTTCAATAAATAGATGTCTATTCCAGACTTGTAAGCTCATTGCACAAAAGTGGTTATCACCACATCCACCTACTGTAGCAGAATGGAAAATACAAGTAAGGGAAATTTAATTAAGGAAAAGTATACTTTCCTGCATAGAGGCTGTTTAGGGAAATATGAAAAATAGTGAGAGCATGGGGACCGAGGGGGTGGGGGCTGTGTTTTTTTTTTGTTTTGTTTTCCGTCTTGTATGTTGTTTTTGTTGTTTGTATTGTGAGGGGTTAGCTCGGTAGCGGGGTGTGTGACCCCTTGGATGGGTTCACCACACACTGAATTTATACAGACAGGCAGTCAAAGACGGTTGAAAACAAAGATTTTGGTTTATTCTTCGATCTTACTGGAAACAAGTGCAAGCATCCAAACAGCATAAACAAAATCAAACATAAAATAAACCCTAGCCACATGGGGGCGTGGCCTGGACGGAGACCTTGATGGCAGCCTAAGCCGTGAGCTTCTGCAACCCGGGGACTGTTTTGAGCCTTTTTGGGGAACCTACACCCGATTTTAGACCATGAGCAGATCCACCCGGAGCTCGTCAACGTCCCGAGCGACCGGAGAATCAGGAACGCACTCCAACAGGAGTATCCCGGACTTGTTTAAGTCCCAGCGCATGGCGACCCACGCGACCACGCAGGCCCAAGCCTCGAACTTGCCTGATATGGAGCCCGGATTCCCGTCACTGGACTCTGCCCCGGGGCGCTCTCTCCCCCCTAGCCTCCTCGATCTGGAGGCTAGGGCTGCCGACATCAAGAACGCAGTCACAGCTGCGGTGGCGGACCTCAAGACAGAGATCCGCGCAGTCTCCCATCGGATCGACGAGGTGGAACAAACCACCCAGACGCACGCGGCGGCCATCCGCCAAGTGCAGTCCACCTATGATTCCCAACTCGCCCATCTCTTAGAGCTTCACAGACATGTCGAAGACCTCGACAATTGTGGAAGAAGGCATAACATCCGTGTACGGGGAATCCCTGAAACTGAGGACCCGAACACCCTGCAAAACACCCTATGGTCAATCTTTAATGATCTGATGGGACGCCCTCCCGATTCCCCAGTGGATATGGAGAGGGCCCACCGAGCTCTACGCCTGCAGCCCCAACCTAATGAACCCCCCAGGGACGTGATATGTTATGTGATCAACTTCCAACTTAAAGAAGAAGTCCTGCGTAAGGCCAGAGAAAGAGACCGCATTCTCCATAATGGCGTGGAGGTAAAACTTTTTCAGGACTTGTCGCAAATAACACTCCAGAATAGGCGCGCTCTACGCCCCCTCCTGGACACTCTCCGAACCAGGAACATTCGCTATCGCTGGAAGTTTCCATTTGGGCTGTCGGCTTCCAACAGAGGGCGCTCTGCCCTCCTACGCACGCCGGAAGACCTCCGCTCCTTCTATGATCAACTGGACATCCCATTTGTTGACCTCCAGGAGTGGTATGCCTTCTACTTCCCCTCCGAACCGTGGCTTCCGGTATCCCTGAACCCGTCGCCGAAGGCCCAACGCCACAGGTCACGCAAACAACGATCGAGCCTGAACTCGCCGGGTGGCCATGCTTCCCGCCGAGATGGACACCACAACGACCCAGGTCCCCCCTCGACACCACCCAGGGGTAGAGACCGGATGGATGCCTGATTTCACGCGATCCTCTTAATCAAGTGTCGCTCCTTTGACTTTCTCATCTAAGCCCCCTGTGGCTCCAACCTGCCTGCCGATCTAGCGGTCTTTGCACGCGCCAATGGACTTGCCGGATCATGCCCCGTGGCCATGGAACTGTCCTGCTTTCCCTGCCTGAATGATCACCTTGCTGCGTGTGCCCCCAGCCCTCACGGCAGCTGGATCGGCAGAAAACAAAACCGCCTAACTCTTCCCGTCTCCCACTGCCATAGACTGCCATGCACTTTTGCACTGCGCGGTCCCTGCACCATGCACCGCACCCTTGGACTTTCGACTGCCGGCCCAGATGGACATGGTAAGGTGCCACCCTACCCAGGGTGGTACACCTTCCCCCCCCCCGCCACACACCCGAAGATTCCCTCAGCCTCTCCCCCTCATAGTGAACTTGAGACACCGCCCAATCCTGCTGCACTTAATCCGATACCATGTTTATTCCTTCAGCTGGTCGGTTGGGCCCTCTGAGACTCCCCCCCTGACCTTCCCCTCCCTCCGACCCCATTACCCCCCCTCCCCCCTACCCCCATCTCCTTCTCCCCCCCCAACTCCCCCCCCCCTCCACTTCCCTCCTTAACCCACCCCCCCCCCCCCCTTTTTCCTTTTTATTATTTTTTTTTCTTCCTTTCCACAACCCCCCCCCCCCTTGACTTACACTTCCTGCTCCAGCACCACATGAGCTCCACACTGCACCGCTGGGCTCTCGGATGATAGCTCAGACATTCACGCACCGGCATGCTGTATATATCTGCAATCAGTTGGGCAGACCTTCGATAACTCCCCTCAAACTCTCCCTTCCCCATTTCCCCTCTCCCCCCCTCCCCCCACCTCCCCCCTGGGATCTCCCTTGTGTGCCTTTACTGCCTGCATGACCTATGACATATGTATATTACTGACCTCAGTGTGGAGAGAATCCCTGCAATACTGGAACTTGTAGCGTGCTTTGGGGGCTCTCGATGGCTCACCTTGGGCACCCAAACCACCCCTTACTGTTGTCTAAATACCCATACTGTCTATATTTTTCAAATATGAATGTGTATTGCATGATCTAGAGGTGGGATGTAGCTCTGCAGAAGGACATATGCCCACACTGTGTATCTTTAGAGGCTGCTTCGAGGGTCTTTGATGTGTTATTGGTGGCACTCAAACCACCCCCTATTATTTCTTAGACACTCACGACGCCATTTGAGGGGCTTTCTTCTTTAATGCAATGTTATCCGCTTTTCTCTCACTATGTTCTTCTATATGACCCACTGTTGACGCACGCCTGATTGGACCACACTGGAGCGAGATGTGCCTACACTTGATGGATCTTGGTAACTTTGTTTACACCTGGTTTTACTGTTTACATTGTTTGGGTTTGTATGTTATGCTAGCAACCGAATGTACCCCTGGACACCCCTCTCCATTTTTTCCTCGTACATGCTTAATTGCTCTTTTACATTCCCTGCCTCTATGTCCTGTAGGTTCCCCAATGTATCCAGCTTTTCTTTTGCCAATTATGCATCCCAGTCCCTGGGTTGCTCCTTCTCTCGGGTTCTTTTTTTCCCCCTTTTTTTGTGTTTTTCCCTTCCCTTGGCCTTCTCAGGGTTTCCGTCCCTTGTTTCGACCCCACCCAGCGACCCTATTGGGGTTTTTCTTGCTGACCCCCCAGACCTTTCCCCTTCTAGGTGATTTAGCAGGTCTAATATCGCCTCTGGTTTGAGACTTTTCTTCATCTTCTGTCCTCCTTTTCTCTTCTTTGATCTCTCTTTTTGCTTGCTCTTTTCCTCCTTCTTACTCTCTCCCCCCCTTCCCTTCCTTTCCCCATCCCCCCCCCCTCTTGTTTCTTTTTCTCTCTTTCTTTCTCCCTCTTTTTCCCCTCTTCTTTCTCTCTCTATCTCCTCCTTTGCCCCCACTCCCTTCCTTTGGCCCTCCCCCTGGGCTCCTGCCCGCTTCTCTGACTGGATCCGCTCCACGCCCCCCCGCCTGGTTTGACCGTTGGGCCCCCTCTACCTCGCTACACCCACCAAACCCAGGACCCCCACTACCCGGCTCCTGCCAGGTCTTGCAGCGCTGACCAGTGATCATGCCTCCTTTGTCCTTGAAGTGTCTCTCCCTTAACGTAAAAGGCCTTAACCTACCTGAAAAGAGGTCCCAAGTCCTATCCTCCCTTACTAAACATAAAGCACATTTTATTTTCCTTCAGGAAACCCATTTCCGTTCAGACGCAATCCCCAAACTCTCTAATCACATCTACCGGACCGCCTTCCATGCCACCAACCCCTCTTCCAAGACGAAGGGCGTTTCTATTCTAGTTTCTAGACAGGCGAACTTCCAATTGTCTGACTCTCTCGTTGACCCAGAGGGTAGATTTGTTTTTCTGAAGGGCTTCTACGAATCCAGGCCGATCACACTTGCTAATATTTATTGCCCCAATGAACGTCAAGTAGCTTTCTTCAAGTAGACATGCGACCTTCTAACTTCCTTCTGGTTGGGTATTCTGCTCCTAGGGGGGGACTTCAATGTCCCCTTGAACCCCCTGCTGGATTCCTCAACGGGGACCTCTGCTCTGACATATAAGGCATTGAGACAGATCAACCTTCTTCTTCAGTCCCTGACCCTACACGACACCTGGCATACACTTTCTCCTTCAGTCAAGGACTACACTTTCTTTTCGGCCCCACACCAAAAGTATTCCAGGATCGATTACTTTTTCCCAATCTGACCTTCCCCTTCTCCAACAGTCCACAATAGAACCCATGTTCCTGTCGGATCATCATCCGATCAGTGTCACCCTGACCTTCCCTGAGGTGTCTTCCAGAACAAAGACGTGGCGCCTGAACCCCTCCTTACTTAAGGACCTATCCGTGATCACTCACATACGCACGCGTATTCAACAATATTTCGCGGAAAACTCCTGCCTGGAAATATCGCCGGTATCCCTATGGGAAGCCCATAAGTGCGTGATCCGCAGGGAACTGATGGCTCTGGCGGCGAAAGCCAAAAGACTGAATCAAGACTATATCAACTCTCTGATCAAGAAGATCAAACTCCTCGAGACATCTCACAAACAGTCCCAAGCACAGGCCACACTCCAGGACTTATTGCACACTCGTGCATCTCTGATGGAGGAACTGTGCAAGTGCTCTAGGAGACGCTACATCCTTGGTCAGAGGATCTTCTATGAGCAGGGTAACAAATGTGGACGCCTGCTGGCTCGCACGGTGCAAAATTCTAAACCCACATCCACAATTCACCATTTACAGAGCTCGGGTGGCGGCCGCCTGGTGAGGAATGGAGACATCGCCAAGGAATTTGAGAATTTTTACTCTAAACTGTACAATCTCCACCCCCTTGACCCTTCCCAGTCCAAAGCCGACTTGCGATCTGGCCAAATCAAGGCATTTCTTGCACAATACAGTTCCAAGCCAATTTCCCCTCAGCAGTCCTTGGATTTAGACGGCCCCATTCTTGCGTCGGAAGTAGATCTGGCAATCAAACAAATGAAGGCGGGGAAGGCCCCGGGCCCTGACGGCTTTTCCCTCCAATATTATAAGTCCTTCAACGACACACTAGCCGCGAGACTCCTGGCCATATTCAATGCCCTCGCTGATGCCCAAAATAAACCCGACACTATGTTGGCGGCTCATATCGCGGTGATCCCTAAGGAGGGTAAGGACCCCTCCTCGGTGGCTAACTATCGTCCGATATCACTCTTAAATGTGGATATCAAAATTTATGCTAAAGTTCTTGCTAACAGACTGGCCCCTTTAGTTCCCGGACTTGTCTCACGGGACCAAGTAGGCTTTGTCCCTGGCCGTGAGACCAGGGACAACACCATCCGCACCCTGAATTTGCATCACTGGCTCACAACCTCCAAAACGCAAGGCTTTTTCCTCTCACTAGCCGCTGAGAAGGCATTCGACAGAGTGGCCTGGGACTACATGCGGGAGGTACTTATGGCCATGGGCTTAGGTGCCTGTATGCTATCACAAATCCTAGCCCTGTATGCTCGTCCCACGGCTGCGGTTAGAGTCAATGGCCACCTGTCGGACGCCTTCCCCATCAGCAACGGCACTCGCCAGGGATGCCCTCTATCCCCCCTGATATACATCCTCTCCCTGGAACCCCTCCTTAACAGGTTAAGAGATAACCCGGATATCCCTGGAATTAGTGTAGGGGGTAGGGAATACAAAGTCGCCGCACAGGCAGCACAGTGGTGCAGTGAGTAGCACTTTCGCCTAGCAGCAAAAGGTTCGCTGGTTCGAATCCCAACCACGACACCATCTGCCTGGAGTTTGCATGTTCTCCCTGTGTCTGCGTGGGTTTCCTCCGGGTACTCCGGTTTCCTCCCACACTCCAAAGACATGCTGGTAGGTAAATTGGATCTCATCCAAATTGGCCCAGTATATATGTGTGTATGACTGTGTGTCCCTAGCGTGTCATGATCCTACGGGGTAAAAATGACCGCACCAACCAAGCAGATACTGGCTGGAAAAAGCGCCCAGAGGCGATTCAGTTCGCATGCGTTGCGCTATACAAGTCATTCATTCATTCATTTGCGGACGATGTTCTCCTCTCCTTGCAGCTCCCCAGGATCTCCCTGCCCAACCTCCTCAAGGATCTTGACCATTTTGGCACCCTTTCGAACCTAAAAATTAACCACTCGAAGTCTCAAGCGTTGAATGTCTCCCTCCCCCAAGAGGTGACACATTGCCAGGATTCTTTCCCTTTTAAGTGGACGCAAGACTCACTAACTTACCTGGGCATCCGAATCCCCTCTAACTTGGCTCATCTATACTCCAAAAATTTCCATCCTGCCCTCCCACAGGCGCAGAAAAGCTTTAAAGATTGGATGGGCTTGAATGTATCTTGGTTTGGCAGGTCGGCCCTGGTTAAAATGATAGTCCTGCCCCGCTTGCTCTACCTAATGCAATCGGTGGCCATCTCCTTACCCCCGGGTTTCTTTACATCTTTTAGGAGAGCTTGCTTCACCTTCCTCTGGAGGGGCTCTCAGCCCCGCATAAAGTTCTCCCTGCTTACCTTACCTAAATCCGGCGGTGGCATTGGCCTTCCAGACCTTCGGAAGTATTATGAGGCTTGCCATCTCACGAGGATTGCGGATTGGAACATTCACTCCTCTAAGAAACTCTGGGTCCTCCTCGAGACGAGCTTCTCACAAAGACCCCTTCACTTGTTGCCGTGGTTGCCCTCTAAGAACTGGCCTCACTCTTTATTAGCCCGCTCATTTACCCCTCACTTCTCACATTCAAAAAGGCCTCGGCGCTGGGCCACCCGTCTCCCCACCCGAATCCCCTCACGTCTGAAAGGAATGTGAAATGATGGAATATTATGTCTGACATTAGCTACTCCATTTTGAGATCTAGGATTCCATTTTATATAATATAGGTCTCTGTAGAGACATTTCAATATGTACTTTTGTTTTTTGCTTTTAATCTAACATTTAAGTTTTGCGGTTTTCATAAATAGAATATGTGCTAGATGGCTAGTTCCGGAGCAGGCATTCTGTATGCAAGTAACATGTTCTTCTGTCTTTAAAGTTTAACAATTGTTCCTTAAAATCCTCTGAAATCTGTAAGATTGAAACTGTGAACTTGTTCCCCTTTTTCTACATGTTAGGAGGAGGAGATTTCTTTAACTCTCTGTATGTGTGTATAAATGCTCTGTCGAAAAATATAGCAATTTGCAATTATCGATACAACATAAGTGTCTGTGTCATCATTGTCTCGCTAGCGAGGGAATCCCACCTGTCCAAGGTCCAGCCTAGGCAACAGGATCAGAACCGAACCTAACAGAACTGGTACCAGGAAGCGAGGTGCTGATTGACCAGGTAAGGCCACACTTATTCTCGAATTTTACATTTGGGTGTTTTTGTGTTCTTTGCCTGGCTCAGTAGAACCTCGGATAATTTTAAGTTTTTTAGTTTTAAGATTCTGTTGTGCGTATTGCAGAGGTTGCGGTTATAAAGGATAGGGAGAGTCCGGCGGAGTGTCTGACTATAAACTAAGAGTCGACGGGTTTGTCTGACTATAAACTAAGAATATTTCAGGGTAGCAGCAGATTGCTCCCTGAAGAAGGACGGACAGAGTGGAGCCCCAAGTACAAAAGAGCTCATTTCTTGTTTTGTATTGTCTGAAATTGATGTGATTTAATCTGTTGCAACCTTTTGAATAATATAGAACATACTGTATTGTATAATATAAGATTGATTGTTGTTGTTAAAAAGAAAACAGTGATTACATGTCATACTCTGTGCCAAAGACCTCCTGTATAGAGTGCAAAACAGGTTTAACTTTCTTGGCAGACGGGTCAAAGTTATCCCTAATCTCTGTATGGCCAAGAGAACATAGAAGTCCAACTCAATTAGGCAACAGGAGATTTTACCCGTTTAATCCAAAAAAACAGTCTCCCTGCACTAGAGTGCATCGAGTGAATATACACAATCAGATACCGTTCACCCCACAGGAAGGTCTTAGAGAAGGCCTGTCCCCGGACGAAGTGAAGGAGATTGTGCAAAGGACAGGACAAACTTTAGTTGTCTGTCCCTTTTCTTTACCAGTGTCCCAAATATTTTAAGGAGGACTTGAAATACAGAGTATCGACATGGGTAATAAATTTGGGAAGGAAGATTCAGAAGGTAAGCTGAAGCAACCCTCCCCTATAGAGTTTGTTAAGAGTGAAATACCAATTGTATATTGTGATCCTTTTTGGGACTTGATAGTGAAACGAAGCCACCAGTTGCATATGTCAGGATATAGTCCCGTGGGCCCCACTAACCGACAGCAATGGTATGAGGTAGAGAAAATGTGTGGAATAGGAAAGAACATATATCCACCAGGGGACTGGGATACGGAGTATATGAAAAAATGTTGTAAGAAGTGGAGGCCTTTAGTGGAAAAATATGAAAAGAAATATGCGGAGTTGGACCAAGGTACTGCCCTTACTAGGGAAGTTCCTCCACCTTATACCAGGCGCCCACCCCCAGTGCCAACCGCGCCAACCCCACCGTCTTATGTTTTTGTTAAAGAGGAAGCTCCTCTCAGAAAATTATACCCCGTTCTTTCAAATCCTCAAGTTGCAATCATGGCTTATGGCTCAGCAACTGACCAACAAAAACAACAATGGGAAGATAGAGCCAAGGAGGAGGCAGATAAAAGGGCATCTGAAGAGGGCAGGAGAATAAGAGAAGCTCAGAGAAGAGCGGATATAAAAAGGGAGTTTGAGGAGTTGCAAAGGGACTTAGACTCAGTTAATACTCAAACGAGAATAGCAGACATGAGAAATAAGAGAGATGAAATAGAAGAGGACGCGAGACGCCTTCGGGAACAGCAGAGGGAAATAAACTTAAGACATGAACAGATGAATGAACATAAACAAAGTCTAGATGCACAGGCCCAAGAGGTGAGGGACTATGGGGAGCAACTTAACAGGGAAAAGGAGGAGATTTTAGCACGAAAAAGTGACCTCGACCAAAGAAAACTTGAGTTGGAGAAAATTGCTAGGGAACAACAGGAGCAGTTGCGTTTAATAGAAGAGCAGCGGGTGCTTACTGCCCCTCGGACTAGGTTAGAAGCCTCTAAGGCTGCCAAGGCTTCAGCTCAACAGGCTGAAACTATACGAGAACAGCAACCTGACAGAGAGAGTGGTGATAAGGAAGAGATTACTGCCCCAAGTTTGGAGGGAGAAATGAAACATATTGCCATTACACAAGTAAAAGTCCAAACAGAACCCCAAGTTTCTCCACAACTTCCAGGGACGGGGGTATTCCCAATGATGACCATAGGCACCATGGAAGTGTATGTCCCCTTTACCATGGGTCAGTTAAAGGATCTTAGAGATACCTGTCCTACTCCAAAAAAGGACCCTAGAGGCGCAGCTACTTTCTTGGGTAGATTCTGTGCTGGTGCGGGAATGACAAAGGAAGACTTACTGTTAATCATACAGATGATCGACCCTGACCCTGGCCAGGATTTTCCTTTTGATAACACCTACAAATCTGCTCTTACAACTGAAGGACCGATAAACCTCCAGGAGTTCTGGAGACTGACTGGCCATCATTGGATGACCATATACAAGGGTACTAGTGCACTCACATCCTTCATAACAAGCTCTCAAAAGACAGGGGAAGAGTATTTTGCATATGTTAAACGTATGCATTTAGCTTGGAAGGATGCGGGTCTAACAGACCATACCCTTTTTGTAACCACCACACTTAACGGGGGAAGCCAGAAGATAGCACAAATGTTAAAAATATTAGACCCTAAAATTATGAACATGACTCCGGAGGCCTTTGTAGAACATGTAAAGGTTAGGCATCAAACAGGTCTCTTTGAAGCGAAAGGAGGACTTTTCCCAGCTTTAACGGGAGAGCCCATGCTGGAGGAAACACCCCTGTTGGCGGCGCAAATGCCTTACCAACAACAGAATCAGTACCCTGTTGGCAATCAGTATCCTCCACGCTCTGTGCCATACCCTCGCCAGGGCCCACAAAATGATCAAGCATGTTTCCATTGTGGTGGCTTTGGCCACTGGAAGGCTAACTGCCCACAAAGGAGAGGAAATTATAGAGGTAAAAAGGGAAACAGGGGAGCTTATAGAGGTCAAAACCCTAACTGGAATGACAATAGACAGATAGCCCAGTACCCACAGTGGAACCAACAGGCACAATCTCAAAACCAACCACAGCAGCTACAAGCTGGTGCCGGGCCTCTTCCCTCTCCCCAAATACCGTACAATGGCCAAACAGACAAAACCCATAGGGAGGCCCGGAGCGTATCCCGTCCTTAGTTCTTTGCTCTTATTCTGGCACTTGGCAGGCTTTACCTACTATAAACCTTGTTATAGAGGGGGTGGACATCGCACTCCTGACAGACACGGGGGCCACAACCAGCTCCTTGAACAACAAGGCTTTTGCCAGTAGGGCTATTACACAAGGACGCTCTGTGGGAATTAATGGGATACCAACATCACACGACATAACATCAGATTTAGAAATCTGTAACCAAGATGGCAAGTTCCTATGTAAATGTAGTTTTGCTCTGTTATTTACTTGCCCAGTCTCTTTGGCTGGTAGAGACTTACTATCCAAACTACGAATCAAAATAATTTTTGAGCCCAATGGCACCGTGTCAGTTAAATCACCAGACTGTGATGTGTCAGTGCAGAAACGGGTGGACATCAGATCTTTCTTTGTGGCTCTACCCCCACCAGTAGGTCAGCATAAAATATGGGCAGAGTCCAAAGATTCTGTGGGTTTCCTAAATTGCACACCCTACCGGCCGACAATCAGACAGGGATGTCTCCCCATTTTTCAGAAACAATATCCCCTGTCTGAGGAGAAGTTGAATGGTATAGACCCACAGATAGAATTATTTTTACAAAAGGGCATACTGACTCCAGTCATCAGTCCTTGGAACACACCCATTAACCCCGTAAGAAAGGCAAACGGAACATGGCGCTTGGTACAAGATTTAAGGCCCTTGAACAAATGCATTACACCTCTACCTCCCCTCGTTGCAGATATTAGCACCATCTTTGCTCCTCTGACACCAGAACACAAATGGTATACGGTGATAGACCTTGCCAATGCATTTTTTAGTGTGCCCGTTGATGCTGCTAGTCAGCCCCTCTTCAGCTTCTCATGGAAACGTGGCCAGCTAACATGGACCAGGTTACCGCAAGGCTTTGTGGATAGTCCAGCCGCCTTCAGCATGGTGTTAAATCAATCCCTGACTGACTGGGTGCCTGAACATGGTTCAGTTCTGATCCAATACGTGGACGATCTTCTAATAGGAAATGGGACAGAAATTGGCTGTAGTAATGACTCTGTGCATCTGTTAGACCACCTCGCTGACAAGGGTCACTTAGCATCTTTCAAGAAGGTGCAGTGGTGCTCGTCTCGGGTGGAATACTTGGGAGCGGTCATCTCGGAAGGTGCCAGGCTGGTATCCCCTGCCAGAGTAGAGGCCATATTGGCACTGAGCAGACCGAGCGACAAGCGCTCACTGCTGTCTTTCCTAGGCTCAATAGTGTACTGTAGGCAATGGATTCCAGACTGTTCATTTCATGACTCAGTCCTTAGGAAGGCTACACTCGCCACAGCCCCCAAACAAATTACCTGGACCCCTGAGATGGTCACTGCCTATGACATGCTGGTGCGTTCACTTCGTAATGCACCCGCTTTGGGGCTGATACAACATGGTAGGCCTTTTTCACTGTATTGTCTCGTTATGGGGAATACCATGGCTGCTGTTCTGACTCAGGAGCATGGTGGTAAGCAAAGACCTGTAACGTATATTTCAAAAAAACTACCTGTTCAGGTTCAGGGTATGCCCGCTTGCCTTCAAGCACTGGCCGCCTGTGCCTTAGCAGTACAGGCGGCAGAGAAACTTGTTCTAGCATCACCCATGACCCTTTTTACAACTCACACTGTCACACAACTGATGCAAAACATGAACACGCAACATATGACAGCACAGAGGTTAAGTGGGTACGAGATAATTCTCTTAAACACACAAAATTTAGAGATTAAAACTTGTCCATCCACTACTCCTATAGTACGATTTCTGCACTCCCTTCTTAAATTAATGCCTGAATCAGAACCAGTGCCAGAGCATAATTGCGAAGACCTAATTTCCCAAACAACCTCCCCAAGAGCTGATTTAAGGGAGAACCCCCTAGAAGGGGGCATTGACATATATGTGGACGGGAGTTGTACGCGCCCCGATGATAAAACCTACCGTACTGGTTATGCAGTTGTCCAGCTTCCTAACATTATTCATGAAGCAAAACCCTTAGTCGCAAAATCTGCACAGGAGGCTGAACTTACTGCATTAATACGTGCCTGTCAGCTGTTTGCAAACCAAATTGTAAATATATATACCGACAGTCGGTACGCTCATGGAATCGTATTCGATTTTGGGAAGATTTGGCAGAGACGCGGCTATCTAACCGCAGAAGGAAAACCGATAGCACACCAAACCCTTATTGAAACATTACTAGATGCCATACACCTGCCTAAAGCGATTGCAGTGATTAAAGTGAAAGCTCATACTACGAGTAGGACCACGGAAGCACTTGGCAATGCATTTGCTGATAAAGTAGCCAAACAAGCAGCGGATACTATCCCTGCACAAGACACCCCAGTGACCTCTATGTTTTACATGAATGATTTTAGTGCACCAGACTTCAAAACTACGGTTATGCTTTTACAGTCCATGGCTTTGCCCATTGATATCTCTGACTGGATGCAGCATAATTTGACCAAAGATCCCGCGGGTCTTTGGACAAATAAGGAGGGAATCATGGGTATTCCTAAGTCTGTGGCACCATTGATCATCTCATACATTCACGGTCCAGGTCACATAGGCCGTAAGCCCATCTTAAAACAGTACAGAGACCATTTTCAAACAGAAGGACTCATAAAAATAATACAAGACTTTGTAAGCTCATGCGTTACATGCGCACAAAATAATGTACAGGGAAAGGCAATGGGAAGACACGGAAATTTGCCCCCTCCATTAGGACCTCTTACAGACTTACAAATAGACTTTACGCATATGCCAAAACAGAAAGGAAATGTAAAATATCTTTTGGTAATTGTGGATAAATTTTCCGGGTGGGTAGAAGCAGTGCCCACTACTGGGGAAACGGCAGGAATAGCGGTACGAGCTATTATAAATAATTGGGTGAGTCGATTCGGACTCCCAGTGAATATCTGGTCTGACCAGGGACCAGCTTTTGCCTCTAGACTCACACAGGAATTCTCTAGGATTTTGGGGATACAATGGAAATTGCACATCCCTTATCACCCTCAGAGTGCGGGAATTGTCGAACGGATGAATAGAAATATTAAGGATAAACTGAATAAAGCTACTCAAGGTACTATGAAAAATTGGTCCTTATATCTCTCAGGTGTACTTTACCAGATAAGGGTCACTCCTAATTCTAGAGGGTATTCCCCTTTTGAGGTACTCATGGGACACCCTCCAGCTGAGAATAGTGTAGGAAAGGATAATGATTTGTTTTCTCAACAGGAAACTTGGATGAAACATCTGGTAAGTACTATTCAACATACCCAAGAAGGAGTTGCTGTCACCTTTTCTCCTCTTTCCACAGATCCAACTCACCCTTTTATACCTGGAGATGAGGTATTGGTTAAGCAGTTGGCCGTAAGAAGAAAGACGGGCCCCATTTACCAAGGCCCATATACGGTGGAAAAGGTCTCCCGGACAGCCATAAAGGTTGAAGGCCTAGGACCATGGATTCATGCGAGCAGATTGAAAAAGGGTCCCTTGAAGATAAAGACCCCAGAAGCCCCGATGGCTCCCCCCTTGGAGCGAGGGCTCGAGAACAAGGAGGACACAAAGCTAGAAGCCCCGATGGCTCCCCCCTTGGAGCGAGGGCTCAAGAACAAGGAGGACGCAAAGCCAGAGACCCTGATGGCTCCCTCCATAGAGCAAGGGTCCGGGAAAACCAGCACTTAACTGCCAATCAGGTGTACAATAGAATGATAAGAGGAGGGAAATACTGTGGACTATTGCTTATATTGTTTGTGGTGACTGCTACGGGGGTTTGCTACTTCACCCCAGGTTGCTATGGGATACATGGAATACATGAGGTGGGAAAAGGCCAAGACCCAAAATTAGTCATGGTAGGGAAGAGATTCATTAGATGGCGAGCCAGAGATCAATATTGGGATTCAAAGGGTAATATCTGGAAGCTTTGCTGTGTCAAATTTGACTGGGTGAGGAGGATTCCCAAAGGCCACCTAACGGGTTATACAGACGGACCTAGCCTGTAAAATTAAAGCAACCATGTTTTTCTATAATGACACAGTAGGGAAACCGCTTAGGTTCTGTATTCCCAGGGAACATACGGTAACTAAAACACTGGTGTCACGTTTGAAAAAGGTAAACGCAGGGTTGTCCACAAAGGAGGTGGTGGATGATCCTCTGTTCTTTCAAAGAATAGATGAATCTCTTAATATCAATCAAAGAGATAACAATGTTGACAAAGCGAAAGTGTATGGAACAAAGGTGTTTAAGTCCATGGGACCTGTGGGGAACCCAAAGAAATATGAGGAGGTCCCCACTGTTCCCCACCACTGGGCATTAATGTATAAATATGGACAATTAACAGGGCAGAAAGAGAACTGCTGGGTATGTTCCAAAATACATTCTAATGAGGGTAAAATCCCGGTTATAGGCTTACCAGTAACATTGCCTCAATTTGTGGCCGCTGCAGGTAAGACCCCCATGAGAAGGGTTACCAGGACTGATAGACCAGTGTACTTTAGAAAATTTTCTAAACACCCCAACCTCTGTTTTTTGAATGGTGTGGTAACACATGAAGGTCAGATAGCAAATGGAGAATGGTGTCGAGAATCTGTGATGAATATGACTATTAGGAATGTTGCGGCATGGGAGGAGGACAAGTCCTTAGAAATTGAAGGATTGGGAATTAAACTTACTGAGATGAATGATGGAGATGAGAGAGTGGGAAATATGAGTTTGTATAACATAAGCCATTGTTTTAGGATGAGGAAGCCCAATGACACTGTTAACCAGGTTCTCTCCTCCCTACATAATGTAAGTACTCCATGGATATCCCCCCAATCTGAGTTTGTGCCTCTTGTAGACTGGATGTGCCTGACGGGTCTACGAACTCCTATGCATGGGGAGGAGGTGGTGGAAGCACCACACCTTCCCCAGGGATTTATGGTCTGTTGTGGACTGGCTTGTCATACCACCATCCCATATCCCACCGATAGAAACACAGGGGGATGGTGTTCCCTTATGTACATGGTTCCTTATATGGGAGTAGCAAGTGGAGAAACCATGATGGAAATGAACAAACCGTCAGGGAGTTTGAAAATAAGATCCAAACGAGATGTAACAAGTCTCTGGGAAAAATTACTGACTTTGCTCCCAGGAGGAAGTATTAATGCCCTAACCAGAGTAGATGAATTTTCAAGTCTGGTAATGTCTTGGATGAATAAAACTGACAAGGACATTACTGATTTGAATGAGGAAACTTATAAAATAAGACTGTTGCAAGAAATGACAAACCTACAGTTGGAAAAGATGGGAGATATTGTTGTAGGGCTATGTATATTACATGAACAAGCAGACATGTGTTGCACATTCATGAAAAATCTTACTAAGGCCATTGGAGAAATTACTGTTCCTGATTACCATGACCAAATAGAAGCCCACCACAATGAGAGAATGTCCCTGGTGAATCAAATGCAACACATGGGAGATGCTTGGGATCCTTTTTCTGGATCTCTGGGAGGATTGTGGCCTAGTATTGTGGGTTTCTTTAAAAAGGCAGGAATATTCATTATAATGATCTTGCTCCTGGCCTTGTGTGCATTCCTTTCAGTAAAAATGATATTCTGTATAATTGGGAAAACAACAGGATTAAAAATAAAGCAGAATCCCGAATCCAGCCAGGATTCCCAGGAGTCATTCATGCTGAAAAGGCAAAATTGGTATAGTGAGTGATCCCAGGAAAGTAAATATCCTTGGGATCAGAGGAGGGAATTGAAAGGAATGTGAAATGATGGAATATTATGTCTGACATTAGCTACTCCATTTTGAGATCTAGGATTCCATTTTATATAATATAGGTCTCTGTAGAGACATTTCAATATGTACTTTTGTTTTTTGCTTTTAATCTAACATTTAAGTTTTGCGGTTTTCATAAATAGAATATGTGCTAGATGGCTAGTTCCGGAGCAGGCATTCTGTATGCAAGTAACGTGTTCTTCTGTCTTTAAAGTTTAACAATTGTTCCTTAAAATCCTCTGAAATCTGTAAGATTGAAACTGTGAACTTGTTCCCCTTTTTCTACGTTAGGAGGAGGAGATTTCTTTAACTCTCTGTATGTGTGTATAAATGCTCTGTCGAAAAATATAGCAATTTGCAATTATCGATACAACATAAGTGTCTGTGTCATCATTGTCTCGCTAGCGAGGGAATCCCACCTGTCCAAGGTCCAGCCTAGGCAACAGGATCAGAACCGAACCTAACAACGTCCTTGCGGGGTAATCCGGACTTCCAACCAGGCTTGTCGACTGACTTTTTAAGCCAGGAATGGCCCTTTGAGGACGTGTTGGCACTTCAGTTCTATTCCGCTGGATGGCTTTTGACCTTTGAAGCGGTACAATCTCTCTCTAAGACGGCCTCCCTATCATTCTGGACCTACAGACAGGTCCGACATTTCCTCACGTCCACTGCTGATCAATCACTTTGGTCACGGCAACTTACGCCCTTTGAATCCCTGTGCCATCGTAAAAAACCACAAAGACATTTGATTTCGCTCCTGTACTCCCTTCTTGTAAATGGCCCTTCACATGTTTCTATCCCGTCACAGACTTCGTGGAATAGGGATCTTCAAACAGACTTGTCAGGAGAGGAATGGCACACCATTTGTGAATACGCCCACAAAGGTTCTTTGAACGTGGCCATCCAGGAGAATAGCTATAAAATAATCACTAAATGGTACAGGACCCCGTCGCTCCTACACAAATTCTCCCCTACCATTCCCGACACCTGCTGGAGATGCGGCAGGGATGTGGGAACTATGCTGCACGTGTGGTGGGAGTGTGAGGCCCTCCAGCCCTTTTGGAGGGAGGTCCATGATCTCATCTCACATGTTACGACCTATACATTAGATTACACTCCATCTCAGTATCTTCTCCACCACACGTCACTCTCTAAAAAAGACTACTTCAAATCTCTGGCCATGCACATGGTTAACGCTGCTAGACTTTGCATCCCCAGACACTGGCGCTCCACCACCGCTCCCACCGTGAGAGAGTGGCTTGCACAAGTTTCCTCAATAAAAGAAATGGAAGAGCTGATTTACGTTTCACAGGACAGAATCCACAAATTCTCCTTTACTTGGGCCTGTTGGAACCACTTTGTGACCACAGACCGCTACCGTCAGTGGGCCCCTTGAATTGCCTGGGGTGGCGACTGCTCCTCCATACATTATGGGGGAGCCCTGGGGGGGCGTCGGGGGCGGATCCACTCTTGTCCCCCCTCTCTTCCCCTTCTCACTACGCTTGTACGTTCTGCCCCCCCTCCCTCTTCTCCCCCCCCTTTCCCCCCCTGTCCTCCCCCCCTTCCCTTTATCTCATGTCTCTCTCCCCCTGTTGTACTCTTCCTCCCTTCCTTTCTCTATCTTTCCTCCTCTCTCTCCCTTTCTCCTTCTCCTCTCTCTCTCTTTTTCTCTTCCTCTTTATCTGAGTGACCACGGATTTGCTATGATACATTACTCCGCGCTAAAATTACCTTGAACGGTACTTTGCTTCATTCTCCCCCTACGTGCCAGAGTTGGGGGAGAGATTGGGGGGAGGGGAAAAGTGGAATTAAGATCCTCCGCCCTTTGTCGCTTCATTGCATTTCATGTACCTTAGTTCGGGTATGGACAGTTTGATGGTTGTTATGTTATACTATGTCATGTAGCGTACATGTTTTGTAACTTTGTCACTCCCAGTTATGTGATAAATACTATGTCACTTTTCTTCTTTTTGTATATTGCAATTTGACTCAATAAAACTTTTATGGAAAAAAAATAAAAAAAAATAAACCCTAGCCACTTTGGGCGTCTACCTTCCACACATGAACCTATCTATGGAGTCTAGCACAGCCTAGTGCTGGGCAGACAGTGATGGTCATACAGCAGAAAAACAATAGTCTTTTGATTTTTATCACACAAAAAAATCAATCCTCTCCTCACCTCCTCACAAGACTTTCAGCTACTGCTCTCTTTCCTCACAAAGCTTCAGTGGTAATCCTTTGGACTACTTATAGAGGCCTTAATTGCCTCATTCTGAACAGCTAGAGTCTTTCAACGCCCTTAGACCTTGTCTGGCTATTTTTGCAGCCAACGCCCAATAACAATTTGTGTATTGTCTAAACAAGGCAGAAATGCATGTCCCGTCTGTGACAACACCCACAGATTTACCTGACTTCCTGTCACAGTATATACAAGAAATAAAAAGATGATTTGATAAAAAAAATGCATGCATTGCCAACATGGCAGTATTTAGTCATTCACAACCAGAATGTGCTTCCTTGTTTCTAGGACCTGTCATGTTTCCACCACATTGACTAAGCCATACTAAAATTGTATACTTGTGTACAGGAGAGCTTTCTGAACATATTGGATTCAGTTTATACTATGCTCTCACTGTGATTGCAAAATCCATCACTGATTTTTTGCTTTTGTGGATAATTTTGTATTTAAATGTTTTTCCTAATTTTGCTGCCAAATGCATTCTGAAAAATGGGGGCTCAACGTTCAAGTTATGCACCTTTCAAAAAACCTTGAGGGGTCTACTTTTCTAAATAGAGTCATTTGAGGCATTGAGGTGGTTTCTGGGTTCCTACCACCCTTGAGCCACTGTAAATTCAATAAGGTGCCAGATAAAGGAAAATGTCAGTTCTCAGCCACTGAGAGACAGAATGCTCTCTTTCGCTTCTGGACCCTGCCAGGTTCCCACGTGTCACTAGGATAAATTTGTATCAAGAAGGAAGTATGGGATTTGTAAGGTGCCAAAACACAACACAAATAATAACATTTTATTTAGGGCTGTTACTGATCAAAATTTTTGTGTTCGATTAATCGATTTTTTTTAAATCGATTAATCTACTAATTTCAATTAATTATAACGCACATACAGATCCAACTACTTTTAGCTGATCTCCTTGCAGGCTGATTCCCAGTGCAGCTACCAACCACTGGAAAAATGGATAGCAGGATACAAAAAACACACAAAGGCAGCACTTGATGGGAATAGCATTAAAACTTTTATAGTCTTCAAGTAGGTAACAAAATAAATATTGCACTGGAGATAAAAATCGATGTAGCTACATAAACTGTAAAAATGGTGCAAGTAATGCCAAACGGTAGCAAAAGCAGTCATAAAAACATGTAGCCAAGTATGATAATGCTATAAAAATGTGTATCCCGATGCGGAGAGGTTAACATCAGTCCGTCGGCATGTAGATGTCCCGTGAGGGGAACTATCACAACTCCCAGTGGATGGTTGTAGAATCCCAGGTTGATAGAGGGAAGTGATAGAGGGAAGTGTAACAGCCCTTGCGTGTGGCAGATAGTAAGGTCCCGCCGGCATCCAGATATGAAGGCACAGCAAAGGAGCCCTTCAGATGGACATGGCAATGCCCGCCAGTGTCCGTGACCTCACCGGATCTCCCTGAAGGCCCGGAAGCCGGCGGAGAGGTGAGTACCAATCAAAAGAATTTTGATCGATCAAAAAAAAATTGATCGATCAAAAAAATTTAAGATTAATCGGTGAATTAATAGTTAATTTCCACAGCCCTAATTTTATTATAAACTTCAATAAATTATAAATTAATAATAACATTTTGACATATTTTATTATTTGTGTTGTATTAAAAATCCCATACTTCATTCTTGATACAAATTTACAAATCAAGGCATGATTCTCAGGCATTCAGCAACCCTTTTGCAATGACACTAAGACATACTTGTGATTGGGTTTGGCACATCACGGATCTGGTGGACAGATTACTGGGAGGGACTGGGGACTACCCAGCTGTCATTCTGCACGTTGGCACCAATGACAAAATCAGAGGAAGATGGAGTGTCCTAAAAAAGGACTTTAGTGATTTAGGAGCTAAATTGAGGAATAGGACCACCAAGGTAGTATTCTCAGAAATACTACCAGTACCTTGAGCCACACCAGAAAGGCAGAGGGAGATTAGGAAAGTGAACAAGTGGCTGAGGAGCTGGGGTAGAAAGGAGGGGTTCGAGTTCCTGGTGAACTGGGCTGACTTCTCAGTCAGTTACCGTCTCTTTAGCAGGGACAGACTGCACCTAAATGGGAAGGGTGCAGCTCAGCTGGGAGAGAAGATGGCCAAAATGTTAGAGGGGCTTTTAAACTAGGGGACGGGGGAGGGTCCAGATGTAGAGATAGCCAGTGTGGAACAAATTTCAGAGGGTAGTATTGGGGGCATTAGTGGTAAGTTGACTATAGCACCTAAACCTGAGGTAAGCAAATTAACAAGTCCAAAGATGGCAAAGATTTTTTATTTATTCTTCTCCTAAGTCTTCACGAGGGAAACGGGGGGATTCAGTAACCAAGACTGCAATGTTTATCCTCATGACATGTCACAGGAAGCACCATCATGGCTAACAGAGGATAGAATTAGAAATAGACCTGAAAAAATTTACATTAACAAGTCACCGGGACCAGATGTCTTACACCCAAGGGTCCTTAAGGAACTCAGTCCAGTGATTGCCAGACCATTGTTCTTAATTGTTCTTAATTTTTACAGTCTACTGACTGTAATGGTACCAGCTGATTGGAGAAAAGCCAATGTAGCACCAATATTTAAAAAAGGGCCAAGATATATCCCTGCATCTTCTCCGTCGCTTCCGAGTATGGGTCTTCGGGAGCGGGCCTTCCTTCTTGATTGACAGTCTTCCGAGAGGCTTCCGACGGTCGCATCCATCGCGTCACTAGTAGCCGAAAGAAGCCGAACGTCGGTGCGGCTCTATACTGCGCCTGCGCACCGACGTTCGGCTTCTTTCGGAAAATCGTGACGCAATGGATGCGACCGTCGGAAGCCTCTCGGAAGACTGTCAATCAAAATAGGAACGCCCAGTCCCGCAGCCCATACCCGGAAGCGGTGGAGAAGATGCATCTCGTAAACGGTAAGTACAGCTCATATTTTAAAACAACTAGCCGATTCCCCTAGACAAAACGAGAATCCATCTAAGGGAAAAAAGTCTTATGTACGGGAGAACCCCCACTTTAATGTCTCTGGTCCGGCAGCACCTGGACAATGCCGTCCAGTTCTGGGCACCAGTCCTCAGGGAGGATGTACTGGAGCTGGAGAGGGTCCAGAGAAGGGCAAAACAGCTAATAAAGGGACTGGAGGATCCCATCTATGGGGAAAGACTGCAAGCACTGAACTTATTATCTCTGGAGAAGACACGCTTGAGAGGGGATATTATTTTGATGTACAAATACTGTACTGGTCACCCCACAATAGGGATACAACTTTTCCACACAAGGGATTTTAAAAAGACACAAAGCCATTCACTAAAATTAGAAGAGAAATGGTTTAACCTTAAACTGCATAGAGGGTTCTTTACGGTGAGAGCAGTAAGGATGTGGAATTCCCTACTCTCAATTTTATTTTCTCGCTCAAAATGTTTTATTTTGAAACATCAAATAATAACAAATACAATATAGCTGTCAAAGTTTTCAGAATATTATACTAAATTACAGAAAATACAGGTAAATATAATACTCTATGTATATGACCAGTGGAGATGAGCTTACTTTGAGATAGTCCTTTGCTCTCATAGTGTTAAAATAAACACTCTGTGTAATAATGTAGTAATGTCATATGTAGATATATTATTTTCAGTTGAAAAGTTGAACATTTTAAGAAGTTGGAGTTAATATAGACAAATTAATTTAATGTTTTGTATCGAACTATAATATTGACCATAGCTGCGACTACTGTATGTAAAATAACCTGTTGGTAACAAATATTGTGTTTAAAAATGTAATTGAGAAAGAGAATAGTTCTTGAAAGAGCAGAGGAAAAGAAAATAATAAGAAAACATAAGCGTATAGGGGAAGGGAAGACATCAGGGTTCCGGAGACAAACATTATGTAAAGACAATGATAAGAAAAATCAACGAGAGGGTGTCAATTATCATGATGAGAGTACTTGATTGTCAAAGTTGTCTGGTATGCAATGTTTGATCAATGGTCTCCATATATTTTGTCAAACTTCTTCAGAATATCTTTATCTAGAGCAGAGGTGGGCAAACTACGGCCCGCGGGCCGTATACGGCCCGGCGGACCTTTTAATCCGGCCCCCGGCTGTGCCTGTGTCTCCTCTAGTCTCCAGGCTCTCCTGCCCAATGTCATCTATCATCAGAGCAGGGCTGGGAGAAGCCGGAGACACTGAACAGCATGAGTGCTGTGCAGGGATCCGTGGTTGCTAGGAAGCAGGTCGGATCCAATCAAAATAGCTATTGCTGTCCCCGCACACGCTCTGCAGTAGCTAGGCAACGCCGACGCTGCCAGGGCTGGGGCCGCTGATGACGTATGACGTCTGGAGACCCCGCCCACCCAGACAGATTACGTCCATTCAAAAAACAACAGGAGGGAGGAAGACACGTGTGAAGTGAAGCCATCAGATCGGGAGACAAGTAAAGGAGACACAGAAGAAGCAAAACGGGTAAACGAGAAAGGGGGTAATGGAGGAGGAGACAGGAAAGTGTAAATCGATAAAGATGAATGGTGGCACTGGCAAAAAGGAGATAAGAAAGGGGGAAGAAGAGGGAAGAACAGATAGAAAAAAAAGGGGACTATATAAAAAGAGAAAAATAAGGAAAACAGAAAAGCAGAGGAAAATAAGAGAAAAAATACGAGTGAAAAATAAAAAGATGATAGCGAAATGAGAATAGGAAAAAAGGAAGAAATGAGTGGGAAAAGGAGACAAATTAAGAGGATAAGGTACAACTGAGAAAAATGTATGAAAATAAACTTTAAAAAAAACTGGTGGCACACTGGCAGCAATTGATGGCACACTGGTGGCACACTGGCAGCAATTGATGGCACACTGGCAGCAATTGATGGCACACTGGCAGCAATTGATGGCACACTGGTTTATGTATGTCTTAGTGATTGATTAACATCACAACTTTATTGATTTGAAATTGATACCCTTATTTTTTGTATGATTTTTGCTTTTGCTCATCACTGCCACACACATGCAGCCATGCATTGCACGTGTGTGGCAGTAATGAGCAAAACAAAAAATCATACAAAAAAAAGCTATCAATGAAGTTGTGATGTGAATCAATCACTAAGACAATAAGACATACATAAACCATAATTTTCACTAATATGAGTCACAAATAGTGAAAAATGTTCATTGTTTTGGGAAATTTTGTTTAATAATTTTTTTTTTTTTGTAAGGCACCCTCACTTTTTCATTGTTTAACTATAACAAGTACTCGTACCAGTTGTCCAACAATTATATTTACTGCTTTTTATAAAGAAATACAATTGATTTTATGCAGTATTGAGTTTAGCCTTTTGGCCCGGCCCTCCAAAATATTTTTAGTTTCTCATGTGGCCCCATCGAAAAAATAATTGCCCACCCCTGATCTAGAGCGTCCATCTTAGCATGTATAAATGATTGATTCATTCTGAGCTTGGTTTCTACAATGTTCAAAATAGGTGTTTTCCATGCGTTAGCTATTGTCTGCTTTGCGGCTGTCAAGAATATAAGGAATAGCTTAAATTGTTTATATGTGAGAAAGTCTGGTTTTAAGATTAGGAGAGCTGATATAATAGAACATTCAAACATTTTTGAAGCTATTAGAAAGACATTTTCACAAAATGTATGTACAATGTGCATATGTGTACCATGTTCGAGACAGCCGCGAAAACAGAGGCCTGAGTTGTCTTTTACAAGTTTAGCAATTCTAGCAGGAACCAAGTACCATCGTGTAAGTACCTTATATGATGTCTCAACTGCCATTAACTTTGTTGAAAAAGATTTAGTATTAGACCATATATTAGACCATACTTGAGGATCAATATTGCGATCAAGATCCTTTTCCCACTTAGCAACATATGATGGTAAAATTGTATCTGATTTAGTGATCAGTTGAGAGTAGATTACTGAAATGCGACTTTTAGCATGTGAGTTCTTTAGACAAATTTGTTCAAATTGGGAAATGGTGTGTATGGTATCGTTAATATTGAGGAGAGGAGCATAACATTTTTTTATTTGAAGATATCAGAATATTTCGGATTGGGGAGCCCAAAGCATTCGCATAGTTCTGGGAAAGGACGTATTGATGTTGTTGAAATTATGTCGTATAGACAAGAAATGCCAACCTTAGACCAGGCTTTAAAAGTTCTGGGAGATATCCAAGATGGATAAAAGGCCCGGGTTTTTATGAAAAGAGAGAAGCGGGTTATATGGAGATTTTACAATTTTATTCTCAAAACTAATGCCAGTGGATCACTTTTATATGTTCTTAAGAACTCCAACAAGATTTGTGAACCTAAGCCCATAGCTCCAGCACCTCCCTAGGCTCACATTGGATGGAGTCATTGTCCATATTTGGTTGCTAACTGTATAAGAAGAGCTGAGTTTACCATTAAAGTATTCATTTGTTTGGAACCAGAGAACAGAGCTTGTGTCTCGTTATTCTGGGGAATTCTTATGGATCGTGTCTGCTGGATTGTGGAGTGTCGGATAAGCTGTCTTGGGTTGGTGGAATGGAATATCGTAAACGGTGTTAACCCCTGACGGTTACAATTGTTGGCTAGCAGTGGGATGATTCCATCACCAGAAGAACAGCTACAAGGACACCGGACAATGGAGAACGAATGGACAATGAACGGCTGAAGCCTCTCTTCCCTCAAGGACTTACTGGAGAGCCGGGGCAGACCGGCCAGCAACCGTAAGAAAAGGGACATTATCGCAGAACTTGTCGAAATGGATAGAGCTGAAAGGCCCAGCGTAACAGACAGGACACCCGAGGAAAAAAGTTTTGATCGGGCTGTAAAACGAGGACTGGCACAGTATGGTCCTAACCCTCCACCAGAGATTATAGACCTGGTTATAGCGGCTGTGGATGCAACTTGGCTACATCAAAGAGGTGCTGCAGCAGCAGTCACAGCAGCACCAGCTGAAGTGAGAGGAGAGGTACAGATACCATTCGCCATGGAAGAGAAATTCAGAAGGAGGTTACAAGAGATGCGGATACAGCACAGAGGACCAGTATCAGAGGAGGCCCTGCTGGGATGGTCTGATTTGATCCATTGCCAACTCTGGAAGGAAGTGCTAGCTCTTTGAGCAGCAACACCAGGGAAAGGTCCTCCCCTCCATCCATGTAAGGTACTGGCCGCAGTATGATGTACGAATGCCGTTGTTGGGGGAACAACCGAAGCAGGAGTGGACAGCCGAGTTAAGCAGGCTGATCCGGGCAGAGATGCGGTTGGACGAGAGCTACAGAGCCATCCGGTGGTATGTAGCCCAAGAGTGCACGTGGTCAGCGGATGACAGCCCCACAGAAGGCTATGATAGCCTGGGATTGTTGTATTGGAGGATATTCAGTGATCCTGACTTTGGGGATGATCGGGAGTGGCGCTTGAAGGAAATAATGGAGCACAGAGAGCAAAAATTGAATGTCTCGGAAGGACACTGGTTACAGGAAGATTTGGAGTTTCTGGCCGTCCAGGAATGGGAGCTGGAGATCGCCTACAGACAGCTGCTAGACTCTGCTCAGCAGCAGGGTGGGGCTCTCGTTGCCTGGGACTATGAGGAAATATCAGATGACAACGCTGAAATCTTGGCTGATGAATCGGCAGTGGAAAATATGGAGATTGCCATCCCTAAAGCCAAAGCGGATGATGTGGAGTTCCAGGGGACCGGGGCAGTTGGCTCATCTCCCCAGCCACAGATTACAGAATGCATGGACTTAATGGACCGTTCAGAGGATGTTACGGTTTATGCATCCCCAGCAGAAGTGCTGGCAACCGGGCAGAGTGCTAGCAATCTCTGCCCAGCACCAGAACCAACTGTGGAGTTCCAAGGAGACAGGGCGGTTGGCCCCTCTCTCCAGCAACAAGCTGAGGTTATAAAGCTTTTACACCCAGCTGAATCACTGGCAGCGGGGCAGGATGCTGCTGACCGCTGCACACAACTGCAGCTTGAGCTGATATTGGGGGATGGGACTGTGGTCTCCCCTCACAGCAACCCAGCAGAAGAGCTGGCAACAGAGCAGAGTGCCACAAGCCTCTGCTCTCAACTAGCAGGAGAGGGAGTTCCTGTGGTAGTGGATGGGACTTCAGTCTCCACTTGTATACCCCAGGGATGGGGGGCAGTTGGCCCAGATCCCCAACAGCATGATAAACTGAGCCCAGCCACCCTGTCTTCTCTCCAGCGGCTGAAAGGACTCTAGGTAGAAGGGCCAGTCCAGGCCTCTCCCCAGCGGCAGGTATGTTCTCTGAGAGAAGCAGAGGTTGGCTGGGCGAGTAATGCTGTTTGGAGCAATTTATTTGGGGTACTGTATGGATACCAGCATTGGAGGAATGGAAGTATGGACTAACTTCAGAGTCAACCCGTCTGGGGTCACCTCCTGTGTTAGTCTCCTACCGAAAGGGGAGAGATGCAACGGAATGGCCCGTAATACCCAGAGACTTTTGAAGGATGCGGGGTAGCTTCACTAATGACTCTTGGGTCTAGGGTCATCCTATGTCCAATAGGGGCATAGGATGACTGAGAAATGATATCATGAATTACATGATATGGGACAGTAATGATAATTCATGTATTGCAGGATATCTTGAAATATTATAAGTTGTTAATTCTGACCATAACAGGTAAATAGGAGAGTGTCTCCTTCAATGTGGACCATAGACTGTTAAGATGTTAATTGACGTTAATCGCCTCCAGCTACCTGGCTGTAGTGAGGAAAGCTTGCTGTGATTGTATTCTATTGTCTATTGTGTTAATTAAGCCTGGCTCCTAAGATATTTCATGGTGCTCTTCTAACTAACCCTGTATTGTGTGAAAGTTCTATTGATGATAATATGTGATGAGAATTAACATAATCAAAAGGTCAGATATCTGACTTATGTTCACTAAAGGAATGTGTATTGTGTATCAGGTGAGAATAGCTTGTCGCGGAGTCAGAACGTCTGGGTAATGATTAGTAATTAGTTCATGTAGATTAACTGAATGTCATTATCTAAAGGGATGTGTTCTGAAGTTCCTTGTGTCATGTTGTGGGTGGAGTTGAGTCATTGTCCATATTTGGTTGCTAACTGTATAAGAAGAGCTGAGTTTACCATTAAAGTATTCATTCGTTTGGAACCAGAGAACAGAGCTTGTGTCTCGTTATTCTGGGGAATTCTTATGGATCGTGTCTGCTGGATTGTGGAGTGTCGGATAAGCTGTCTTGGGTTGGTGGAATGGAATATCATAAAACGGTGTTAACCCCTGACCGTTACACTGCATAACTAGCCAGGGAGAGGAGGTGAGTGCTGCGGAGAGGAGGAGACAGAGGAGCGGCGATCCGCTGTCACTGAAGTCCTGATGGCCAGTACATGCCTGGAGCCAGGTCACTAATTCTGGTGCCTGGAGTTTGTTGAGCCCTGTGTTATGTACAGAGTGAGCATACAATATGTTGTGCTGCACTAAAATCCCAAGCAGTGTTGTCAGCTCTGCCCAATTCTTCCATGCCAGACTACTCAAACAAATTTTATTCATACTCTTTAGTTTGGCAGAAGGCATGCATATTGTCTAAATATTGTGTGCTAAACTATGTCTCTTTCCCATCGGGGCAGGTGAGGAGGTATGACCATGATGTTCATGTGACTGGTGTGCAGTGAAATCAGTTAAGCAATTTCAGTACAGGAGAGGAGCTTGTTCTGTATAATACTAAACATCAGAGGTCATTTACATCATTTACGCACATTTTGCTCTGTATAATGTGTCCGCTGGTAGCCATTACGTAGGGTGAGCGTGATGCATTAGTACAATGCATTGTTTCCTTTTTCCTTTTTTACCTTTATTAAAATGTCACAAAATGCAACCTGTCTTACTTTTTTCAGCACACACCAACAGTGAACACAAATTGCCCTGTCCCTAGAAAATCGCTCGATTCCCCCAGTCTCTCTTGATGGGGAATGTCTCCCATAGTGCTATTCTGGTTTCCCGGGAGGAGGGCTTTAGCCACCGGCTAGTAATTGAATGTAAAAAAATCTGACAGGCTGGTTGTACCCAATTCGCTCGATGGATAAGACTTGGGTACAATCAGCCTGCCCATACATGGATCAAATCTCGGCTGGTTCAGCAATTTCAATCCATGTATCCATGGCTTTATTCTAAGAAGTTTTTAAAAATCATTGTTTGCAATGTACATGCAGGCACCAGATAAGCTCACAATGCATGTGATTGTGCTGCCATTAGATCACAGGCAAATTAAAGAATAGCTCTGTGCCTTGAGATCGCTGTGAACAAATCAAAACCATTACAAGTAGTAAACATTGTCTGGGATCAGCAGCTAGCCCCCCCCCCCCCCTATCCTCTCACAAAAACTCTGTGTGAAAGGAAAGAGAATTGCTGCTGATCAGTTTTATTTCAGAACTTCTAGTGAAGTATTTAGAGTGTATAGAACCCATTGATCCCTATGCAGTAATAAACCCCTACCAGCTTTGATTGGCTGCTATGAGGGTAAAGAGTCTGTTTTTAAACACACTCCATATACAAACCCATTCTCTGTGTAAGCAAAAATGGAAACACAATAGAGGAAAGACAATCCCTACTGCAATGTATTTTTTTATCTGTTTCCAAATTAGCAGAATTTTCCAATGTTCAGTTATGTTCTTTCTTGGTGAAAACAGAAATCCAGGAGTCACTCTGAGCTCGGAAGTCTTCAAGCAGATCCCGTTTATTTTTCTAGCAGAACCATCCCCGGTGGCAATCCACACCGGCAACACAAATGGTTAATTTACAACAAACAAAATCAAAAATAAATAAGCTGTTTCCCTTCTCTTTCGGACACATAGAAATCCCATTACAGATATGAACGTCTGGAATAAAAGAGTGGGATCCTTGGAAAAAAAAATTAAAATTATCTCCAAGGTGGCACATCGACCACTATAACATAGTCTGGGCTACAGTGACCACCTGCCATCTGAGCTAAACAGTTTTCAACTCGTCTGGTTTCTTAACAAAATAATCATTTAGGATTATTATTAGTTCACAATATTAATAGATTCTTTTGGACTCCAATATTTATCCTTGCTAAAACTGTCATCTCAAACAGCATAGCCAGCAAATAAATTGGTCCCGCCAAATCGTACAAATTTACTATAGATGTGATGCTCAAAGATCACCAGACTTCTCTGAAAGGGAACCTGGCATAAAGCAATCAGAAGCCTGAACTCCTGGTTTGCATACTATTTCCAAGGCGGTGATGTCATTTATATTTGAACTTGCAGCGAAGCTGAGCACTTTTGGCTTTGCTTACCCGGAACTAGTATGCAGCTTTTGGAGTCTGCAAACTTTCATCTGAAGCTTCTCATGAAGGCAATTTGCTCTTGACATATTCCTTTTAAAGTGTATGTCTATGCAAACAAATATATATATATATATATATCTATATATATCTATAGATATACATTTATTATATATATATATATATATATATATATATATATTTCCCCTGGTCTCCCAGAAATCCAGTGATCTCCTAACTTCCATTAATGAGCTGACAACACTGACGCCCAAGCAGCATTGTCAGCCCTGCCTGCGTTTTTCCACTTCTGGAATACAGAACACCCTCTCTCTTTCTTAATCTCCATAACATAAGGAGACAGTGTTCTGTGGTCCACACAGATGAACGGGACAGGCATGCAAACACTGCTTGAGATTTTATTGCAACAAAAGCACTGTGTTGTCAGCCCAAAGTTAGGAGCCCTTTGGATTTCTGACAGATCAACAGGTATTCTTGCAGCATTTTTAAAGAGACAGAATATGGGGAAGGTATGCATATTGTAGAGATTAGGAATAATCTAATAAATGTTTTTTTTTTGTAATTACGTTCAGGTATAAACTTTAATTCACCAGAAAATCCTAATATTTTCCTTTCCCATTCAAATATGTGAAAACAGTTATAATTGATCTGTTGGCATGCTCTATGGCTGTGAGAAGTCGATGTACAGATCCCATTACTACAGACGTCTATTCAATTCACATTCTTTTCACAGAAGACTTCTTTTGTGTCGAGAAAAAGAGTTTGGGGAAAAAAGTGCATGAAAAACTCTATTCAAAAATATACATATTTGAACTCCCAAAGGGGACCGCTCCACCGCCATGGCCACTACCGGCTTGGTAGCAGCAACTGAATAAAAGAAAATAGACATGTAACCTGGGAACATGGAAGACAGCACAAGACACTTCAGAAAAGATGAAGGCAAGAAGAGGGATGAGGACATGAGAGAAGAATAGAAATAGCATATTTACAATGGATTCCACGAGTTGGATTGTGGTTGCTGAGCTTATGGCTGGACATTCGCAGAATTTGGCAAGGGGTTAGGTGGGTGAGCAAATAGATGCATGAGATATAGAACCATATAATAACCAAAAGAGCTGACTAACCACTAGAAGGTCCTGCACCATAGATACGTATAGAACTGAACAAATAGCTATGGCACCAGATTTTCTATGTAGAGTGTGTTTCAGTTCAATTAGGCAAAAGGCATTTATGTTTTTACTGGCTTTTTATGCATAACAAAATGGTCTTGGAAGCCTAATTTTCAGAATCAAAGGGGAAGTTTGCCCAGGATATCATTTAGTTTGGAGTAGATTTGAGTAGACTTATGCCTGGTATGCACAATGAGATTATCGGAATATGATAGTCCATTTTATTTTGTATGCTAGTCTTGTATATAAAAAATGAAGAGTTTACTAAAGTGACGAAAATTCTCGTACGACAGAATAAAAATTTGGAAGTGATGTTATTCTAGTGAATTTGTATTGTATTTTCGAACGATAACTGTACTGATGAAACAAAAATCGTACGATCTTGTATAGTACGAGAAACATTTTCATGCTTGTCCCATCAGATACGATCGGATGAACTGTCGTGGTCGGCTCTTGAAAGCTGTGTACTAACGTTTAGATTATCGTATCGCTTTGAAAGCAGTATTGTTCATACAATTTTCTAATCATGTTGTACAGGCCATTAGGGATAGTTTCCTAACCTGGTGACCTGTTAAGGAACTTCAAGACCTGAGCTGGATATCTTTTCATTCCTGGCCCCACCACGTAGACCACCCTTAGGTTTCTGCTTCTGTGTGCAGTCCAGAAGAGCTTAGGAGCTGAGAGATGACACAAATGCTCAGCATGATGACAAGTGAAGTCACAAGTGCAGTACAACCAAAAGGTCTGCTCAACGTGACCCCAGAAGCTTTTTAATAAGTCTGCAAGCAATGGCATTAAACATAGTCTACAAAAAGCTCATTAATTAACATTGGGTGGGTTTGCCCTTTAAACGAAACCTATCATGAACCAAATTGAGTGTATAGAAAAAGATGCACAGGTTGCCTTCAATCAAACCACATGCCATAAACAACTAGTAGATCCAGACACATAAAAAGCTGAAAGATCCAGCCTGTAAAAGAAGGGTTATGCTTTCTGTGGTGTGTCAAATCATCACTCTTTGGAAAATCTATGGGTGCCACTGCTATCCGACACTTTCTGATGTGTCAGGTAGTGCCTCCTCTGCTGTGTGCTGTGGTTCCTTCCACCAGCTGCTAAGCCACAACAGCTCAAGGTTGTGATGTAGATGTTGCTGGGAGAAACCACAGGACAAAGCAGGGGTCATGCTATAAAACCCGTAATCGTCAAACAACAGCAGCACTTGTAGCCTATTACAGGCTAGGTCTCTCAAATTGTTAACAGAGAAAGGGTTGATTGGCAATTCCTGTAAACGTAAAAATTCTCTTTGCCTATTTCTACCTCTCGAATCGTCCCATTGGACCTTTAATGTGATAGACTGTTTAAGTGTCTATTAAAGAGGCAATCCGAAGTGGAAGAGGCAGTGTCAAGCTTACATTTTACAGGAAAAGTGGAGATTTCCATATAACTTTGGCTACTGATATATCTGGATCTACTGATTGTTAAAAGGTATTCACCGAAAATTGAAGGCAATTGTTACTTATGCACATTTTTCTTCATATGTTTAATTTGAGTTGCTCATGTCAGTGACAAATTCATTTTAAGGCTCTATCTAATTGATTTAAGGCTTAATAATTAATATATAAATGCCCACCACTGTGCCGTCCATTCCAAATACACTATTTCAGGAAAACAAAGAAGAATTAGGAATAAAGGACAAGGAGATGAAATGACCATAAAACAGGAAGACAGGTCTAAAGGTATAAAAACACAACAAGCATAATCCCATGTGGGTCATCCAACCAGAGCTCGAGTTAAAAAGGGGTTAACAAAGACAAATGATATCAGCTATAAATTCCCCCCAAAGAGGGGCCAGTAATGATCTCCCGATAAATAAATGAAGTGCCATGTTCAGCAAAAGCAAAACAATCCATGCCCTAGGAGACATCACTTCCACATTCGCCACTGCAAAGTTCACGCTTCGCGAATATGTGGCCCGAAGGGGGGAAAAGTGAGGGATGCCCAATAGATTGCGATGATAGATGACAGTGCAGGAGCGGATGTACTGATCCCAACCTAAAATGTTCATACTGCAAAATGGTTGATGGGTGATGGGCAACAAGGAGCCTCCCCGGATGATGCAGCAGGGCCACAGCGACCAGGAGGAAGAAGTGCAAAGATGTATGGTTAGTATTCATCCTGATCCTCTGGCTGATGCTCCTCATTTTCATCGTCATCTGGTGGAGCGAATCCATCCTGTGGAGAAACATACAACACAGCTTAAATGGACAACCGCATAATGAGAATATACAGTATATCTACAGTTGTGCTCATAAGTTTACATACCCAGGCAGAATTGATGATTTCGTGCCTATCTTTCAGAGAATATGAATGATAACACAAAAACTTTTCTTTTACTTATGGTTAGTGTTTGGCTGAAGCTATTTATTACCAATCAACTGTGTTTACTCTTTTTAAATCATAATGACAACAGAAACTACCCAAATGACCCTGATCAAAAGTTTACATACCCGAGTTCTTAATACCGTGTATTGCCCCCTTTAACATCAATGACAGCTTGAAGTCTTAAAAAAAATTGGGTCACTTTTATTCCTATTACAAGGAATGTAAACATCCCTTGTAATAGAAAAAAGCTTGACAAAAAGACCTCAGATCTGATATTTAGACTAAAATGCAATAGAAAAAAAATGTATGTCATTTAACCACTTGCTTACTGGGCACATATACCCCCCTCCTGCCCAGGTGAAATTTCAGCTTTCGGCACTGCATCGCTTTAACTAACAATTGCGCGGTCGTGCGACGTGGCTCCCAAACAAAATTGACGTCCTTTTTTCCCCACAAGTAGAGCTTTCTTTTGGTGGTATTTGATCGCCTGTGCGGTTTTTATTTTTTGCGCTATAAACAAAAAAGTGAGACAATTTTGAAAAAAATACAATATTTTTTACTTCTTGCTATAATAAATATCCCAATTTAAAAAAAAAAAAAAAAAAAATTTTCTCAGTTTAGGCCGATACGTATTCTTCTACATATTTTTGGTAAAAAAAAAAAAAAAAAATCGCAATAAGCGACTGGTTTGCGCAAAAGTTATAGCGCTTACAAAATAGGGGACAGAATTATTTTTTTTTAATTATTTTTTTTTAATAGAAATGGCGGCGATCTGCGATTTTTAATGGGACTGCGACGTTATGGCGGACACATCGGACACATTTTTGGCGCCATTCACATTTATACTGCGATCAGTGCTATAAATATGCACTAATTACAGTATAAATGTGACTGGCATTGAAGGGGTTAACACTAGGGGTGAGGAAGGGGTTAAATGTATCCCTGCTTAGTGTTCTAACTGTGGGGGAGGGGGGGTGACTGGGGGGGTGACCGATCTGTGTCCCTATGTACAAGAGACACAGATCCGTCTCCTCTCCAGAGACAGCACCGCTGTCTCTGTGTAAAACGGCAATGAGAGATGATCTCATATGTTTACATATGAGATCCTCTCTCATTGGCCGCACAGATCGCCTCGCGAACGGCCACTCTGATTGGCCGTTCGCGGCGATCTGTAATTGGCTGTGTCCGAGGGACACGGCCAACACAGATTTTCCCCGCAGCGCGCTCTGGAGCGCGCGCGGGGAACGCCCAAAGGGGCGGCCGTCAATTGACGGCAGTTTGGAAATTGGGATCCGCACTGTAGCCGTCAATTGACGGCAGGCGGATCCCAAGTGGTTAAAAAATAAAAAAAAAATGTCCCTTTAAGAGCATTGACGTTGCTTCTACCCTGCAATGATATGGAGATAGGTGGGGGCCATTTTCCCCTTACTCGTCTCTATGTTAGCCCAGGAATAGCATCTAATCACCTCCGCTGCTGCCGACGGCTCCGGTAAGCGGTGGAGGGCACCGGAGAGAGGTGGGAGGGGGCCTTCTCCCGCCACCCCTAAAAGTGATCTTGTGGCGAATCCGCCGCAGAGACCACTTTTATCTGAAAGCGGAACGCCCGATATTGAAGAGGGTACAGGGGTTATAGTAGCTAGCTGCTACCATAACAACGGTATTCCTCTTCAAAGTAGCAACGTATTCCTGCGGTGGGCGGTCCCCGTAAGTGGTTAAACAACACATACACTGTGCTTCTGCAATGGGCATATTAGCACCTATAAAAAGTTTAAAAAAGTAGGCTCTTTTCACCCTGATCCGCAGGTGCAGTGCTGTGGACCTGCTGGTTTCCCGTGGGTTAGCTGCACTAAGCCATAGACTTTGATTATATCCTGTGGGTTTAGTGCTCTTTCTTGAAAGTGCACCACACTCGCAAGATATAATAGAAGTCTATAGCAAAGCACAGGTAACCCACAGGAAAGCCGTAGGTGCACTGCACTGCATCCGCAGTGTGGATAAACCACAGCACATCCATATTAAAACAGCAGCCTTATAGGGGGCTCAGGACAATAAGAGCTTGTTTACATTTTCAGTTTTTACCAAACCCTCTGAACCACTAGTGTAGTGTCAGGGGTTGCAATGGTAAGCCCACCCCATGCTCCAGGAAGTCCGTGCGACCTCCCTGTCACTTTCTAGTTTACTGACATATACAGGGAACCAAACCTCTCCATGTTCCTCCTGCAACCTCTAAAAGCCAGCTTCTCCTCCTCTTCTCACCCACCGGCGTTCAGCAGCAGCAGGAGAAAAATGTTCCATATGCTATTCAAAATAAATAATTTGTTAATTAGATAATTTGTTACTGAATCACAATTGCTCTTCAAAAGGTGAAGCACCCCTGTGTTAGGCAATAGTACCATCTGCTGATAATTTTGTAGTTACACCCTTGCGCTTTATAGGACATGAACAGGGTATGAGTAAAGCCCTGTACACACGATAGGATTTCCATCGGACAAAGCCGCGGAATTTTGTCCGAAGGGCATTGGCCGTGAACTTGTTCTGCGTACAGACGGCAAAACTTTGTCAGCCAACAAATATGAAACTACATGTTTTTTCAGCTCTTTAGCGCCACCCTTTGGGCAAATTCTGCTAATCTTGTGCTATGGTTAGCACTGTTTATGAGCATGCGTGTTTGTACTTTCGATTTTTTTCCGACAGACTTGTGTACACACAGGGATGGACTGGCCGTTGGGACTACAGGGAGTTTCCCGGTGGGCTGATGGCTCAGTGGGCCGGCTTCAGTGACAGCGAACCGCCGCCCCCTCCGCTCCTCTGTCTCTCCCTTCCCGCAGCGCTCACCTCCTCTCCCTCACCGCAGAGCTCACCTGGGGGGGAGCAAAGAAGCAGTGGGAGGACCAGAGGAGCATGGGGGAGGGGACAGACAGCTGACTCAACAGCTATGGCCTGGGAGTTCCTCACTTCAGCCTAATCTTGTCCCATAAGGGGGGGGGGCACCAAACTGATTCTTTCCCCCGGGTGAAATAATGTCTAGCTTCTCCACTGTATGCCTATAAGTGTACCAGTACCAGCCGCTCTACTCTAATAAAGTAGAACGGCTAGTGGCTAGTGAAGGGGGAGAGGGGGCTTGGGTGGCCGGGGGGGGGGGGGTGCGGGAGTTGTCCGGCCGCCATGGGAGAGACCTGTCAAAGTGGGCCAGTCTGGATGAAGTCCAGGGCCAAATTTTTGTCCCAGTCCAGCCCTGTGTACACACGATTAGATAATCCGACATCACACATTTGTTGTCGGAAAATTTTAAAGCATGCTATCCGACATTTGTTGTCGGAAAATCCGTCAACAATTGTCCGATGGAGCGTACAAACGGCGGGATTTTCCGACAAAACCCTGCCATCACACAATTCCCGTCGGAAAATCTGCTGAAATGGAAATGTGACAATCTTCTTTCCACCAAAGTTGGAAAGAAGTTGGGGCCTGTTCTTTATCATTAAAAATGTACCACAGGTGCATTATTGATGCATTATTGATGAGTTCTTGCTGCGTTTTCAATGCATTTCAGTCAATCTTTGGTGCGTTATTTTTTAACTGATCAAAAATGCAACAGAAGCACAATGGACCAGTGTGAAAATATACATAGATTTTCAAAGGATTTATTTTTATTGAGCTTTTATTGCGCTAAAGTAGAGCTGCATGATTCTTGATAAAATGAGAATCACAATTGTTTTTGCTTAGAATAAAGATCACAATTCTCTGCGTAACATCATCTTTCACATTATACAAACAAATTGGGCTAAATTTACTGTTTATTTTTAATTGAAGTGTATTTTTGCACAAATACAGTGTGACATAAAATATTGCGATGACCGCCATTTTATTCTCTAGATGAAAAAATATATATAATGTTTGGGGGTTCTAAGTAATTTTCTAGCAAAAAATAGTGATTTTAACTTGTAAGCAACAAGTGTCCGAAAAAGGCTAATGCTGCGTACACACGATCGTAAATTCTGACAAGAAAACCGTGGATTTTTTTCCAACGCAATTTTGGCTCAAACTTGTGTTGCATACACACGGTCACACAAAAGTTGTCTGAAATTCTGACCGTCAAGAACATGGTCACGTACAACACTACGAAGAGCCGAGAAAAATTAAGTTCAATGATTCCGAGCATGCGTCAAATTGATTCCGAGCATACGTAGGATTTTTGTGCGTCGGAATTTCCGACAAGAACTTTTCCTGTCGGAAAATTTGAGAACCAGCTCTCAAAAAAGTCAGATGGGGCCTACACATGATCGGAATTTCCAACCAAAAGCTCACATTGAGCTTTTCTTGTCGGAAATTCCGATCGTGTGTAAGCGGCATTAGTCTTTAAGTGGTTAAACTGACCTCATTTGCAGACCAAAGTTCTTCCCTTTGATCTCTAAAAAGAACCAAATGATACAATGTTTCTTTTTATCTCTCAGCGCTGAGCAATGTTGTGATGAACCTTGCCGAGAAGAGAAAGGCTCTGCACTTGTTACACGAAACGTGGAAATGCCGGATTAAGATTGTGAGGGGGGTTGAATCGAGATTGCAATTTTTTTAACAATTAATTGTGCAGCTCTACGCTAAAGGTGCCGACAACAAATGAAAATTTATTTAAATTCATGATATTAATTAATAGGTGGAACATAATACAATTATATATACAAAGACTGTACAGTAATACCTTGGATTAAGACTAACGCGGTTAACGAGCGTTTCGCAATACGAGGTATTATTAAAAAAAAAATCCTGGCTCGGTTTGCGAGTGTTGTCTCACAACACGAGCAGGATTCAAGCCTCTTTGGTCAGATGTGTGTAGCCGTTCGGATGCACTCGGAAATACTTGGTAATACTTGGAAACACTTTGGGCCAGATCCACGTACAGCGGGCGCAACTTAAATATTCGGATTTAAGATACACCGCCGCAAAATTTCTACCTAAGTGCCCGATCCACAAAGCACTTACCTAGAAATTTGCAGCTGTGTAACTTAAATCTGTCCGGCGCAAGGCGTGCCCAATCTAATGGGACGAGTCCCATTTAAATTAGGCGCGCTCCCGCGCCGGACGTACTGCGCATGCTCCCGACGCGATTTCCCGACGTGCTTTGCGCGAAGTTACATTGCACCGAGTTTTGAGAATCGCGACGGGTGTAAAAGAAAAAAAAAGAGTTGCGGCGGGAAAAAAAAAAATTAAAAAAAACATTTGACAGCGACGCGGGAAAGAAGGGTATACTTTTACATGGTGTACTAAGTTTACACTTTGTAAAAGCAGCCCTAATTTTGCGACGGCAAACTAACACTTACGGAAAAAAAACGAAGGGAAAAAGCTTTGTGGATCTCCGTAAGTGCTAATTTGCATACCCGAAGCGGCATTTTGACGAGAAATGCCCCCAGCGGCGGCCGAGGTATTGCATCCTAAGATCCGACAGTGTAAAACTATTACACCTGCCGGATCTTAGGAATATCTATGCGTAACTGATTCTATGAATCAGCCGCATAGATAGAAACAGGGATACGACGGCGTATCAGTAGATACGCCTGCGTATCCCTTTTGTGGATCTGGCCCTTTGTTCCTGAGTGTTTCTGAGTCTCTTTCCGAAGGCATCCGAGTGACTCCGAACGGTCTCTAAGTATTCCTGAGTCTCTCCGTTGCCCCCCACCTCTGGCCACATGCGGTACTGCATACAATAGAAGTCAATGTGGAACGAATTATCTTCATTTTCATTGACTTCTATGGGGAAACTCACTTTGATATGCGAGTGCTTTGGATTACAAGCATTCTTCTGGAACGGATTATGCTCGTAATCCAAGGTTCCACCGTATATATATTTTTTAAAAACTGTAATTTTCGGTTTCGGTCAGATGCATCCTGAATTTTCGGTTTCGACACCAAAATTTATATTCGGTGCACCTCTAGTGGAAAGGCTAACTTTTAAAATTGAATTAAACCGTGGATGTGGTTAAAATAGAACATTATTGTAGCTTGTGTCTACTTTGTCTGTATTGCCCATTGTAGGGCTTTGGGATACTGAGCCGAAATTCAATTTTCAATTTTCAAAAAATTCAGCACAACTAGCTTCAGCCTGATGTTTCCGGCGTGTAAAATAGAAAATGTAAATTTCGGACATGATCATACCAAACTGTTTTGAAGTTCATAGTACAAAACAAACAAAATATCTGCTTGGCCAGCAAAATCCCTCTTCCCCCAGCAAACCCCTCCACCAGTAAAAATATGCTCTCCCACAGCAACCCGCACCAGCAAAAAATTCCCCCTGCCCCAGCAAAGCCTCCATTAGCAAAAACCCTCTCTCAGCAAAACCCTCTTCCCAGTAAGCCCCCTCCTTCCACTGAGTTGACACACCTACCTACCTCTCATATAGTGCTGTCCGGGAGAATAGGGGAAGGCCTCCTAAGCTTCCCCTTAACTCTGACATGTGACAGGTCAAAGTTGAGGAAAAGCTTAACCACTTCAGCCCTGGAAGAATTTACCCCCTTCCTGACTAGAGGACTTTTTGCGATTCGGCACTGCGTCGCTTTAACTGACAATTGTGCGGTCGTGCGACGTTTCACCCAAACAAAATTGATGTCCTTTTTTCCAACAAATAGAGCTTTCTTTTGGTGGTATTTGATCACCTCTGCGATTTGTATTTTTTGCACTATAAATAAAAAAAGAGCGACAATTTTGAAAAAAAAAGCAATATTTTTAACTTTTTGCTATAATATATATCCCCCCAAAAAATATATAAAAATATTTTTTTTCCTCAGTTTAGGCCGATACGTATTCTTCTACATATTTTTGGTAAACAAAATTTGCAATAAGCGTTTATGGATTGGTTTGCACAAAAGTTATAGCGTCGAAAAATAGGGGATAATTTTATAGCATTTTAATTATTATTTTTTTTACTAGTAATGGTGGCGATCTGTGATTTTTATCGTGACTGCGACATTATGGCGGACACATCTGACACTTTTTGGGACCATTGTCATTTATACAACGATCAGTGCTATAAAAATGCACTGATTACTGTGTAAATGACACTGGCAGGGAAGGGGTTAAACCACTAGGGGTCGAGCAAGGGGTTAAGTGTGACCTAGGGAGTGATTCTAACTGTGGGAGGGCTGGGCTACAAGTGACACGACAGTGATCATTGTTCCTGATGACAGGGAGCAGCAGATCACTGTCCTGTCACTAGGTCGAACAGAGAAATGCCTTGTTTACATAGGCATCCCCCGTTCTGCCTCTCCGTGACACAATCACGGGCCGCCGGCTAACATCGAGTTCCCGTGGGCCTGCGAGCACGGTCACAGAGAGTGCAGTGGTCACACGGCCACTGCACGACTTTTTAAAGGGGACGTACCTGTACATCCATTTGCCCACCGCTGCCACTCTGTCGACGTATATCGGCGTGCAGCGGTCAGCAAGTGATTAAAGTGAAACTAAATCTTCCCATTCTTTACAGAAAAGGAAGCTGCCATCTTAGTCTCTGTTTGATCTGCAACTGCCGTGGTGATGCCGTGGTGATGCACATGTGATACGACATGAGCCATTTGATGGCTAGATAGTTTGATTGAGAGTCTAAAGCCACTGTGACAGTTATCATTCATTTGGGAAACAGTTAGGCTCCATTCACACCTTGGCGACAAAACGCCCGACGCCCGACGCTCGATACGCTGGAGGGGCGAATTTGCATTGCTGTCTATGAGATGGTTCACATCTCACGCCGAACGCCAAAACGCCGTACGCCTGCCGCCTGAAAACAAGTCCGGACCCTTTTTTTCAGGCGGCATTGGCGTTCGGCCATAGACAGCAATGGAAATGATTTGTGTAAAAAAAAAAAAAAAAAGTTACACAAATCGCGGCAAAATACGCCACATACGCGGCGTTACTTGTCGCCTAGGTGTGAATGCAGCCTTAAAGGGTAGCCTCACTTTCGTGTGGGAATTTTTTTTGCAAATAAAAAAATAATAATAATATAGCGTATACAATAGCGACTCAAGTCATATTGGTATTGAATGTTATTAAAAATTACCTTTCCTTTTCAATTTTCAGCGCTGTAATTTTCTGTAAAATGCAAAGCAAAATGGCTATCTGGAGGTGTTCTGAAAATGTCATTTCCTGCTTGTGTGATTGGCTTACTGATTTTCCCAGAAGTCTGCACTAAGATACAAGTCAGACTTTTGACACCCCCTGCAACAAAAATGTCATTTTTGGTGAGATACTCCCAAATGTAAATCACGTCTAAAGGGACGCATACCCTGCCAATTTCCTCATTAGAGCCCTGCAGGTGCAGCAGCTGATTGTTAATTATAAAAGCACTCCCAAACAGGTTCACTCTGCACATGGACAAGCAAACAGCTATTTCTTCAAAATAACAAAATGTAGGACTCTGCAACAAAGTTTATTAAAGGGGTTGTAAACTATGGATTAAGGTGAAAAAACACCTTGCAGTGTCAGGCTCCCCCGTTTTACTTACCTGAGCCACGAATTTCCGTGGGTGCGATCCCGCAGCGCTCTCTCCTAGGCTTCTCGGCTCTTCATTGGATAGATTGGTAGCAGCGCAGCCATTGGTTCACGCTGCTGTCAATCAAATCCAATGACGCGGCCGAGTCATACACTCGGCGGCTATGGACGCTGAGTGTATGACACGGGAGCGTGCACGCAAGGAAACCCCCTCGGGAGAGAGCTTCCCAGAGGGGGTTATCTATTGCGGGGAGGAGCCGCGAGAGCCACTGTGGGACCCCAGAACAGGAAGATCGGTGGAGGCAAGTATGACATGTTTGTTATTTAAAAAAAAAAAACTGAACCTTTAGTATCACTTTAAAATCCCTGCAATGTACATAGATCACGCAGCGGGTAATGTTCTTTTCTCAACAAAAGTGGAGTTATGCCTCGTAGACACAATCGGATTTTCTTTTTGAACAACGTTTGACGGTTTTTCCAACGGAATTCCGCTCAAGCTTGGCTTGCATACACACGATCACAGAAAAGTTCTCTTAAATTTTCGACCGTCAAGAACGTGGTGACTTACAACACTACGACGAGCCGAGAAAATGAAGTTCTATGCTTCCGAGCATGCGTCGGAATTTTGCGTGTAGGAATTGCTACAGACGATCGGATTGTCCGATAGGAATTTTTTCCTTCGGAAAATTCGAGAACCAGCTCTCAATCTTTTGCTGGCGGAAATTCCAAAAGCAAAAGTTCGATGGAGCATACACACGGTCGGAATTTCGGTTCAAAAGCTTACATCGGACTTTTGCTGTCGGAATTTCCGATCATGTGTACAGGGCATCACTCTTTATGGCCACTTTCACACAAGCTAAATCTGCCAGCGGATCTACCTGACCATCATGGATCTGTCTGCTGATCCCCACTGAGCAGGCAGATGACAGGTCCGTGTCTGCTCCACTTATGCCGAGCGGACACGGACACAGGCTGCTTTCCTCTACGAACAGTCGGATAAAAACAGACCACATGTTAGTTGACATCTGACTGTCGTCCAATCCAATACGCCAGATGGATGGGGAATGGATCAAATCCAATGTCTATTTACATCTGCCGCTCCATAGAGGACAATGGATGGTCCAATCAGGTCTGCATAAAAAACAGACAGCCAGACCCAATCAGTCCGCCCGTGTGAAAGAGACTTGAATCAGTGGGTTTATTTCCGCTTTGTGCCACTGATGAATCTAAAGCTGGACAGGGTAGCCAGGGGTGGCCTTACAAAGCTGTGGTCAATGTAACAATGTGTGTCTGGTGGGAGGGGGTGTAATCCTAGAGCACTGGTGTCAAACACAAGGCCCTCCAGGCCATTTCATGTGGCCCTCGCACCTCTCTTGCAGCTGCAGGAGAGCTCCAGCCCTCCTCTGGTCCTCCACCAGACCCTTACTTTCTTAAAAGCAATGCATCCAGCTTCTTCCCAGTAGCAGTATAAGGAAAGGGGGTGCACTGTGTTGTAAGGGACTTCTGATAGTAGGGTGGCTCTTGACATCTAATGTAAGGGGAGGGGATGCACTGGACATCTAATCTTACAGAAACAACCGGCAATCATTATGCTGATGCGGCCCACAATGAAATTTAGTTTGACACCCTTATCCGAGAGCATCCCTAACATGGTTGTCCTGAGGTGGACAACCCAACACACTTCTAGGTACACTAATAGAAGAAAACAAACTAAAGATAATTTATTTAGGGGTTACATGTGTAAGACTGCGTTAAGCAATGCCTCCACCTGTCTTAATAAGTTTCTTTCCAGGATTGGTCATACAGCTGCAGAACCCACCTCTGTGGCGTACAGGATGTCGATGATTTTGGACAAGATGCCATTGCTCTCGCTCTCATGCTCCTGACAGATCAGCTCGATGTCTCGCAGCTTAGTGAAGTAGAAATCTCGTTCTTTCTCCAGCCCATCCACTGTCAGCTTCAGCTCCATTAACTGGATAGACAGTAAAAGATGAATGTTAATCAAAATCTCAGGATCTTTAACGGGTGGGACTAATGTGTATATACAGTACCTCACAAAAGTGAGTACACCTCTCACATTTTTGTAAATATTTTATTATATATTTTCATGTGACAACACTGAAGAAATGACACTTTGCTACAATGTAAAGTAGTGAGTGTACAGCTTGTATAACAGTGTAAATGTGTTGTCCCCTCAAAATAACTCAACACACAGCCATTAATGTCTAAACCGCCGGCAACAAAAGTGAGTACACTCCTAAGTGAAAATGTCCAAATTGGGCCCAAAATGTCAATATTTTGTGTCGCCACCATTATTTTCCAGCACTGCCTTAACCCTCTTGGGCATGGTGTTCACCAGAGCTTCACAGGTTTCCACTGGAGTCCTCTTCCACTCCTCCATGATGACATCACAGAGCTGATAGATGTTAGAGACCTTGCGCTCCTCCACCTTCCATTTGAGGATGCCCTACAGATGCTCAATAGGGTTTAGGTCTGGAGACATGCTTGGCCAGTCCACCACCTTTACCCTCAGCTTCTTTAGCAAGGCAGCGGTCCTCTTGGAGGTGTGTTTGAGGTCGATATCATGTTGGAATACTGCCCTGCGACCCAGTCTCTGAAGGGAGGGGATCATGCTCTGCTTCAGTATGTCACAGTACATGTTGGCATTCATGGTTCCCTCAATGAACTGTAGCTCCCCAGTGCTGGCAGCACTAATACAGTCCCAGACCATGACACTCCCACCACCATGCTTGACTGTAGACCAGACACACTTGTCTTTGTACGCCTCACCTGGCTGCCACCACACACTCTTGACACCATCTGAACCAAATAAGTTTATCTTGGTCTCATCAGACCACAGGACATGGTGTCAGTTATCCATGTCCTTAGTCTACTTTTCTTCAGAAAACTGCAGGCTTTCTTGTGCATCATCTTTAGAAGAGGCTTCCTTCTGGGATGACAGACATGCAGACCAATTTGATGCAGTGTGCGGCGTATAGTCTGAGCACTGACAGGCTGACCCCCCCACCCCTTCAACCTCTGCAGCAATGCTGGGAGCACTCATATGTCTATTTCCCAAAGACAACCTCTGGATATGACGCTGTGCACATGCACTCATCTTCTTTGGTCGACCATGGTGTGGAACCTGTCCTGTTAAACCGCTGTATGGTCTTGGCCGCTGTGCTGCAGCTCAGTTTTGAGGGTCTTGGCAATCTTCTTATAGCCTAGGCCATCTTTATGTAGAGCAAAAATATTTTTTTACAGATCCTCATGGAGTTCTTTGCCATGAGGTGTCATGTTGAACTTTCAGTGACCAGTATGAGAGAGTGAGAGCGATAACACCAAATTTACCACACCTGCTCCCCATTCACACCTGAGACCTTGTAACACTAACGAGTCACATGACACCGGGAGGGAACATGGATAATTGGGCCCAAGTTGGAAATTTTCCCTTAGGGGTGTACTGACTTTTGTTGCCAGCGGTTTAGACATTAATGGCTGTGTGTTGAGTTATTTTGAGGGAACTTGTGTGACTCGTCATGCATGACAAATCTTTCCCCATGGTTTCCAATGATATCCATTCATATATGGGCAACTTAAAGTTGCAGCAACTTCAAAGTAGTTAATGAACTACTTTGGTCCGACTTCTATGCAACGTGAGGACCATAGACTTCAATGTTAGCCCTCAAAAGTAGCATGAAAGTCATACCTGAATGCTATACAATGCAACAGTTGTGCAACTGTAGTCCATTATCACTGGTCAAAGCAAAAGTTGTATCCAAGTTGCACCCATCCAAAGTTGCAGCCAAAGCCAGGATAGGGTATGTGACCCCATCTAATCCTGCCAGCATACAACCTTCAGCAGATAACTAAACCCAAGAACAAAAAAAAACGAAGCTTACAGTCTTTGTTTTTTTCAAGCTAAGAACATTTTCAACAAATACAGAAAATATCTGTTGATCTTGCCAGAAATGTGTCCTTGTCACTTCCTGTGAACTGTACAGATAAATATTTTCCTAGCTATCTTCTGTAAACCACCAATCCTGCCCCACCATGTAAGAAATACAAACATGTTTGTAGTCCATTTTAGAAAATCAGCCTAGGGTGACAACCATGGCTCCCTCCATAGATACAGTGGAGGAGCGACATAGCCACTGAGAGACACACATGTGTTACAACATATAAAGGCATTTAGAACAATGGTTCCCCTCCAACCTTGTGTTAAAAATTTGGAGAAGGTCCTTTTCTGTTACAGCATGACTGCGTCCTTGTACACAAAGTCAACCCCATAAAGACATGGTTTGATGAGTTTGGAGTTGAAGAACTCGGGTTACCTGCACAGAGTCCTGGCTTCAAATTTACTAAACACTTTTGGAATGAACTTGAGCACCAATTGTGAGCCAGGTCTCATCCAACATCAGTACTTGACCTCACAAATGCCCTTTTGGCTGAATGGGCATTATTCCCCACAGACACACTTTAAAATTATGTGGGAAGTCTTCTAGTGTAGGAGGCAACGCCTGAGTGGTCTGCACAAGACCCTGACTGACTGAAGACCATTTGGCTGAACTGGAACATTGATTGCGAGCGTGGTCTTCTCATCCCTCAGCAGAACCAGACCTCCCAAATATTCTTCTGGCTGTATGATCACAAATTTCCAAGCTCTCCAAAATTTCATAGAAAGCCCTCCCACAACAGTGGAAGCTGGTATATTAAAAAAGGCAGAGAATTCCATAAATAATGCCCATGGTTTTTGAATGGGATGTCTAACATATATAGGTTTGTACATATGATTTACATGTATGTCTCTATTACCCAAACAAATCCACATACCAAATGGTTTTGTCTTCTATACCGGAAAGTGGGCTGCACTGCTTATAAACTATTTAATGTTTTTTACTACACATCTGATTTTGTGGGATTAAAGTTGAATGCCATCAAAAAGGTTGAGAAAATCAAATTGTTTCCACGCTGATCTATAATGTATGGAGTTATCTTCTGATTGTGAGATAAACACTTTTCAAATAAACGTTACAAAATGAAAGGCAAATGTACCATTTATTTTATATCGACCAATTACTTCCAACATCTGTTCAAATAATACACCTGGACTCAATTGCATAAAATGTGTGTATGGCCAATTTTTACGTTATTCTATCGGCCTGTGTTTGCAGGAGGAGGTGAACCTGGGCTCTGACCAGTGGCGGTGCGTCCATAGTGGGCGCAGGAGCGCCGCCCCCTCTCTCCTCCTGCACCAATCAATCAACAATACATAGCTTCATGCATTGCACAAAGCTATGTATTGTTGCTGCTGCCGCCCACTATTCAGGTGTCCGGCCCCCTGTTGAGCGTCGCACATCTGAATAACAGCGGTGGGCGTGTTTTGGAATTGCCTGATTAGAGCGATATGCTCTAATAGGCTTCTCGATTGGATCCTGTGGGCTCTAATCGGCTTCCAAATGGTTAACCAGAGGGCGCACGGGCTGTGTGTTCCCTGGTTAAACAGTGCTGTGTTAGGGAATCACTTCTCTAACACTGCCCTGCCTCTCAGCCAATCAGGTGCACCGGGTCTGGTTACCGGTCACTTGATTGGCTGAAACGACATCAAGGGCGGGAGAAGACATCGAGGGAGCGTGGAGAGGACGGCGCTGACCCGAGGAAGGTAAGTGCTGGGCTGGGGGCGGAAACTGGCTGCATTTGGGGGCACAAACTGGAGGAAATTGGGGGCACAAACTGGTGGCAATTGGGGGCACATACTGGCAGCAATTGGGGGGACAAACTGGCTGCATTTAGGGGCACAAACTGGCAGCAATTGGGGGGACAAACTGGCTGCATTTAGGGGCACAAACTGGCAGCAATTGGGGGCACAAACTGGCGGCAATTGGGGGCACAAACTGGCTGCAATTGGGGCACAAACTGGCTGCAATTGGGGGCACAAACTGGCGGCAATTGGGGGCACAAACTGGTGGCAATTGGGGGCACAAACTGGCGGCAATTGGAGGCACACCCTGGCTGCATTTGGGGCACAAACTGGCTGCTTTTGAGGGGACAATTTGGCTGCATTTGAGCAGACAAACTGGTTGCATTTGAGGTGACAAACTGGCTGCATTTGGGGGGACAAACTGGCTGCATTTGGGGGGACAAACTGGTTGCATTTGAGGGGACAAACTGGCTGCATTTGGGGGGACAAACTGGTTGCATTTGAGGGGACAAATTGGCTGCATTTGGGGGGACAAACAGGCTGCATTTGGGGGGACAAACTGGTTGCATTTGAGGGGACAAACTGGCTGCATTTGGGGGGACAAACAGGCTGCATTTGGGGGGACAAACTGGTTGCATTTGAGGGGACAATTTGGCTGCATTTGAGCGGACAAACTGGTTGCATTTGAGGGGACAAACTGGTTGCATTTGGGGGGAAAAACTGGTTGCATTTTAGGGGACAAACTGGCTGCATTTGGGGGGACAAACAGGCTGCATTTGGGGGGACAAACTGGTTGCATTTGAGGGGACAATTTGGCTGCATTTGAGCGGACAAACTGGTTGCATTTGAGGGGACAAACTGGTTGCATTTGAGGGGACAATTTGGCTGCATTTGAGCGGACAAACTGGTTGCATTTGAGGGGACAAACTGGTTGCATTTGAGGGGACAAACTGGTTGCATTTGAGGGGACAAACTGGTTGCATTTGAGGGGACAATTTGGCTGCATTCGAGCAGACAAACTGGTTGCATTTGAGGGGACAATTTGGCTGCATTTGAGCAGACAAACTGGTTGCATTTGAGGGGACAAACTGGCTGCATTTGGGGGGACAAACAGGTTGCATTTGAGGGGACAATTTGGCTGCATTTGAGCGGACAAACTGGTTGCATTTGAGGGGACAAATTGGCTGCATTTGAGGGGACAATTTGGCTGCATTTGAGCGGACAAACTGGTTGCATTTGGGGGGAAAAACTGGTTGCATTTTAGGGGACAAACTGGCTGCATTTGGGGGGACGAACTGGCTGCATTTTAGAGGACAAACTGTGTTTACTGGGCACAGTGACGGCAATTGATGTTTTTATTTTTATTTTCAGTTTGTTTGCGCCCCCCAAAAATTTTGAGCATCAGCCGCCACTCTGACATTAAAGTTTCATGCTCTCTTACCTGCTGGTTGAGTTCTACGATCCGTGAATCCAAGTCATTGCCACCGTTCCGGGTGATGGGTGGGTTTTTCCGTACAGGGTGGGTGACGTTTGGCAATCGTGCTAGGGGCTGCATTGTCTTGGGGCCCGTAGGGGATGTTCTCTGGGGCACTGTGGAAGGCAGTGAGAAGGAACACATTACAGAGATAAGTTGAATAACTAATCGCCACTGATAATGCCAATCATGTAACCAAATCAGTTTTCATATCTGGACAACTAGACTACTGATCACGTCTGCTTGTAGAATAAAAGGAATGTACAGCATTTAGCATGCTTATAATGTTTTGTATTTCTTACGTTCAGGGGAAAAAAATGTATAATCCCCACTGCAAAAAAGTTTGAAATTTGGGACGCTGTGTAAATATATATAAAAACAGAATGCAATGATCTGAAAATCTCATAAACCCATAATATATCAAATGTTTAAACTTTGCCATTTCAGGCTTGGTTCACACCTCCGACAAATGCGGCTCATAGCGGGGGGCCGGTGCATCCCTGTTCTCCATTTCAGGAAGGAATCAGGGTCGAATTTGTGCATAAATTCGGCCCTGAAACGGATCCAAAGACGCACAGCGTTCCAGCAAACCGCTCTGCAGCTGCAATGGAAATACGTGAACCGGCTCCATACAGACCCGGTCACAATCTCCTGTCATGCGAATTTGATGCATCCAATTTTGCATAGGTGAGAACCCAGCCTTAAGAAAAAAAGAAGGTCATTTTGAAATCAATGGCAGCAACATGTCTCAAAAAAGTTAGAAGAGGGCAACAAAAAACTGGCAAGTAAGTGGTACTAAGAAGAAAAAGCTAGAAGAACATGTTAATTGGCAACAGGTCGGTAACATGACTAGGTATAGGAAAGAGCATCTTAAAGAGTGAGGCCCCGTACACGCGTCCGAGGAACTCGACGGGCAAAACACATCGTTTTGCCCGTCGAGTTCCTTGTGAAGCCGCCGAGGATCTCGGCGAGCCGAAATTTCCCATTGAACAACGAGGAAATAGAGAACATGTTCTCTATTTCCTCGCCGAGGTCCTCGTCGGCTTCCTCGACCGAAAGTGTACACACGGCCGGGTTTCTCGGAAGAATTCAGCTCCGACCGAGTTTCTGGCTGAATTCTGCCGAGAAACTCGGTCGTGTGTACGGGGCCTCAGAGGGGGTTATTTACAAAAGGCAAAGTGCACTTGAAATTGCACTGAAAGTGAACTTAGAAGTGCAGTCGCTGTAAATCTGAGGGATAGATCTGAAATGAGGGGAAGCTTTGCTGATTTTATCATCCAATCATGTGCAAGCTAAAATGCTTTTTTTTATTGTCCTTGCATGTCCCCCTCAGATCTACAGCGACTGCACTTCCAAGTGCACTTTCAGTGCAATTTCAAGTGCACTTGCACTTGTAGTTTGCACTTGTAGGGCAAAGTGGATTTGCCTTTCGTAAAAAAAAAAACAGAGTGTCTCAGAAGTAAAAGGCTAAAGATTTATTCGATCTGAAGAGAAATCAGAGTATGAGTGTCTCAGAAGTAAAGATGGGCAGAGGTTCACCAACTTGTAAAAAGATGTGTCTAAAATTGTCAAACAATCTTAGAATAAAGTTCCTCAATGTAAAAATGCAAAGACTTTAAATATATCATCATCTACAGTACATAATATCATAAAAAGATTCTGAGAATCTGGAGAAATGTATGTGTGCAAGGGACAAGGCTGAAACGCAATATTGGATGCCCGTGATCTAAGGGACCCTCAGAAAGCACTGCTTTAAAAACAGGCTTGATTCTGCATTAAAAACAGGCATCACCGTATGAGCTCAGGAATACTTCACTGTCTGTGAACAGATTTCATTGTGCCATCCAAAAAGCAAGGTATAGCTCTATTATGCAAAGGAGAAGACATAGCTGAACATGATCCTGAAACACTGCTGTCTTCTCTGGGACAATGCTCATTTAAAATGGTCTGTTGCAAAGTGGAAAACTGTTCTGTGGTCAGACGAAACTAAATTTGACATTCTTTTTGGCAACCATTGGTGTTGCATCCTCCGGACTAAAAAGGAGAGGGACATTCTGGCTTGTTATCAGTGCTCAGTTCAAAAGCCTGCCTCACTTATGGTATGGGAATGTATTATTGTGTATGGAATTGGTAGCTAGCACATCTGGAAACGCACCGTCAATGCAGAAAAATTTATTCAGGTTTTAGAGCAGGATTTTTTCCCATCGAGACAATGGGGGTTATTTACAAAAGGCAAATCCACTTTGCACTACAAGTGCAAACTACAAGTGCAAAGTGCACTTGAAATTGCACTGAAAGTGCACTTGGAAGTGCAGTCGCTGTAAATCTGAGGGGTAGATCTGAAATGAGGGGAAGCTCTGCTGATTTTATTATCCAATCATGTGCAAGCTTAAATGCTGTTTTTTATTTTCCTTGCAAGTCCCCCTCAGATCTACAGTGACTGCACTTCCAAGTCAACTTTCAGTGCAATTTCAAGTGCACTTTGCACCTGTAGTGCAAAGTGGATTTGCCTTTAGTAAATAGCCCCCAATGTCTTTTTTCAGGGAAGGTCTTGCATATTTTAGCAGGACTATGTTAAACAGCATACTGTATCTATGACAACAGCATGACTTCATAGTATGAAGCCTCGTACACACACACGGTTTTCTCTGCAAGAAACAGCAGGAAAACTGCTGGCAGAGATTTCTTGCCTAGTAAACTGTGCGTGTGTACGAGGCTTTGAGGGACGAGAGAAAACTGCCCAGAATCTAGACGAGAAAAATAAAGAACCTGCTCTCTATTTTCTCGTTGTGATTCTCGGCAGTGTTTTCCCTACCGAGAAACCCGAGCTGTGTATACTTACCTGTCGGCGTGGAAACCTGCGCATGCTCGAAATGACTTTGACGCATGCGCGGTAGCTTCCAAGGCATAGGTAGGGTGAAGCAAGATGGCGGCGACGGCATCGAATGTGACGAGCGCATACGTCACTGCGTTCGTGCCATTCAAAAGAACAGCGGGTTCTTTTGAATCGTATGTGTGTACACTCGGCCGGCAAGAGAATCTTGCCAGGAATCTCGTCAGGAAAAACAACGTTTTTTTCCTGACGAGAATCTGGGCTGTGTGTACAGGGCTGAAGAGTTTGGGTGCTTAAAGGGGTTGTAAAGGTACAATTTTTTTTCCGAAATAGCTTCCTTGCCTTTAAATGTCCTTATTTCTTCTGAGAAATCCTCACTTCCTGTTCTTCTGTCTGTAACTCCACACAGTAATGCAAGGCTTTCTCCCTTGTGTGGAGTGTCGCGCTCGCCCCCTCCCTTGGACTACAGGAGAGTCAGGACGTTCTCTACGTTACAGATAGAGAAATGAGCTGTGTGTTAGTGGGCGTCCTGACTCTCCTGTAGTCCAAGGGAGGGGGCGAGCACGACACTCCACACCAGGGAGAAAGCCTCGCATTACTGTGGTGAGTTACAGACAGAAGAACAGGAAGTGAGGATTTCTCAGAAGAAATAAGGACATTTAAAAGCAAAATGGAAGGATGAGGTAAGTGAAGGAGGACTGCACTAAGGTAAAGGAAGCTATTTAGGAAAAAAAATTGTACCTTTACAACCCTTTTAACTGGTTTGCCTGCATTCTGGACCTTTCACCAACTGAAAATATTTGGTGAAACTTGGAACCAAAAAATACAACAAAGAAGACCTAGGACTGTTAAGCAGCATGAATCCTATATCAGGTAAGAATGGGACAACGTTCATCTCCCAAAACTCCTCAGTTCCCAGATGTTTACAGAGTGTTATTAGAAGAGGGGATGCTACACTGTGGTAAACATAACCGTGTGTAAACCTCTTTGAGACATGTTGCTGCCATCAATTTCAAAAATCATTTTTTTTATTTGTTTATTTTTTATTAAAATGGTAAATTTTCTTAGTTTAAACAATTTATATGTTTTCTATTTTCTTTTGTGAATAAAATATGGGTTTATGGGATTTGCAAATCATTGCATTCTGGTTCTATGTAGATTTAACACAACTTTTTGGGAACTGGGGTTGTATTTGTCTTTTTTATTGGCTAAATCTAGAATACTAAATATGGAAGTAAATCAGAAAAATTGTAGTTTTTTTAGAGGTTTGTTGTAAAACAAAATTGAACAGCAGAGAGTTTGGATGGCACACACTGCAGGATGATTTACGCCAGCCATACATTTTTCGAAGTTCTGTCAGTTCAGCTGGAACTGCCTGAATTTCAATCCATGTATGTCCCCCTTTTTTTAACAGAAGTCGATCTACCAAGCGATTTCTGTACATCTGCCCTGTCGCATTTATCACGCTCAATCGCTGCTGTGGATGGGGGAATCCAGTTCATTTTGGTTGAATGAAAGAAAAAAAACCTGACCCTTCTATGGCCTGCCTTACACAAAAAGGAAACGCTCCTCTCGCCTCTTTACCACTTTCGCAGGTAATACAAACAAATCATACAACTAATTAATCTCTATGCAGGATACTTCTATAAAAGCAGATAGTGCTGAGCTGAGATTTCTTATAAGAAAAGCCAGCATGCCCTGAAAACTACGCTCCACAGAGGCACCCTGTATATATATGGGCGGAGCGAGCGACGTGCTGACGTCATCACCCTCTTTCGCTGTATCTCCATATGAACGGGTTTGCCTGTTAGCGTCCGGCCGGCGCTACAGGCTCAAGGCTTGTTTTTCATCTGCTAAATGTGAGTTGTATACTTTATACCCTGTTTTTAAATAAATCATCCTGGCTTTCCTGTTGGATTCCTATATGCTGTATTTGGTCCATTAGGACCTTTTGATCTGGTAAGCCGATTATTTGGCTGGTGGTGGATTCACATTGGGTCTTCGAGGGATCACAGAAACACACTTAGGGCCAGATCCACAAAGAGCCGGCGTAACGTAAAAATTTCCATTTAAGTAACACTGCCTTAAAATTTCTACCTAAGTGCCCGATCCACAAAGCACTTACCTAGAAATTTTCGGCTGTGTAACTTAAATTCCGCCGGCGCAAGGCGTTCCTCTTCAAATTGGGGCGATTCCCATTTAAATTAGGCGCGCTCCCGCGCCGGCCGCATGCTCGTGACGTCATTTTCCCGACGTGCATAGCGCGAAATTACGTTACACCGAGCTTTGTGGATCGAGGCGGCATTTCGACGCAAAATGCCCCCAGCGGCGGATGCGGTACTGCATCCTAAGATCCGGCAGTGTAAGTCCCTTACACATGTCGGATCTTCTGTCTATCTCTTGGAAACTGATTCTGTGGATAAGTTCCAAAGATAGAAACAGGGATACAACGGCGTATCAGTAGATACGCCGGCGTATCCCTTTTGAGGATCTGGCCCTTAATTTGGAACTGCACGGGTGTATATGTAGTCACACCATTCTATGGACTTTTCCTTACATCCATTTTTTGGACTTTATGGGCCAGATTCTCAAAAGAGTTACGCCGGTGTATCTACACATACACCGGCGTAATTCGAAATTCCCGCCGGCGTATCATTGTTTTGTATTCACAAAACAAGATACGCCGGAATTAGGCTAGGATCCAACTGGTTTAAGTCACTTACACCGTCGGATCCTAAATGCAATACAACGCTGACCGCTGGGTGGCGTTTACGTTCAGGTCTCATTTGACTATGCAAATGAGCCTGATACGCCGATTCCCGAATGAATTTGCGACGCGTCCACGTCGTTTACGTAAGCGCAAGGTTACCCCTGCTATATGAGGGGTAACCTTCCGCCAGTCCGCCGTATGCCATGTTAAGTATGGCGTCGGGTCTGCGTCGTCTTTTTCCGTCGGTTACGTCGTTTTACTAAGTCGTTCTTGAATACGACTTTACGTCAATGACGCTCACGTCGGCGTCATTGACGTTTTCCGTCGTGAGCCGGAGCATGCGCACTGGGCTATCTTTCAGCCCGGCGCATGCGCAGTTCAATCGGCACGGGGGCGCGCTTAATTTGAATACAAGCCGCCCCTTTTGAATTACGCAGCCATACGCCGGGCCATTTACACTACGCCGCCGCAAATTACGGAGCAAGTGCTTGGAGAATACGGCACTTGCTCCAGTAAGTTGCGGTGGTGTAGTGTAAATAGCTTACACTATGCCAACGCCGATTCTACGAGAATCTGGCCCATTATATTTTTAAAAAAAAATAATTTTTATTATTTTATTTATATTTTTTTACTCATCCACGGATGGACTAAATTCATCTCTGTTAATCATATGGACAGAGCACGTGTGTAAATCGCACGGTATTCACTTATGGTGATATATTTTGGTGCTAGCAATCAATTTCAATAATATATGCTCATGTACCAATATTAATAAGGCACATAGGTTTATCCCACAGGTTGATGTGCTCCCTTAATGGTAGCACATCCTTGGTATAGCGCAACTATTTATTTTCCATATATATATATATATATATATATATATATATATATATATATATATGTGTGTGTATGTGTATATATATATATATATATATATATATATATATATATATATATATATATATAAAAAATTTACAATTGATAACAGAAACAAAAATAACAGTTTATTCTTAAAAAAAATCATAATTTGTATAAACACATCAGCAGTAGATAAATATAATCATACCTGCTGTGCCAATTGGTTTCTTGGGCTTGTTGAAGACCTGGTCTCCTGGGTTAGGTGGGGGCGCTACGTCTTGTCCTTGTCTGGCCAATAGAGGGTCATAATCCTTCCCATCGTAATTTGCATCAAATAATTTCTTAAACCACTGGACGAATTCAAAGTTGTCCTGGAACTTTCCTTTCACTAGTTTCTCTACTGGAATAATCTGCAGAGAGGTAGAGATTATTTGTGTCTGTACTGGGATGGAGTCTGACATTGACACATCACAGCAAAGAATCCAGGTAATACAGTGCATGAATGATCCAAAAATGTATTGAAAGTGTATCTTAAGCCAAAACCGTCTTATTAGCTTGTACAGAGTAGAAAGCGTTTAGAACCTCTGTTAGGGTTCAATTGTTGCCTGTATGCTTACTTGGGAGATTTGCCTGCTCTAATTGTTGTGGTGACTACTGAAAAGTGGAGGAAAAATCTAAAATTTTGAGTTGTCACTAAAATAGAAAAAGATGGGAAATCCTCCAATCGGGACACATGTTCCAATGACAACTGCCAAAGCCATTTGGAGAGATTTCTCCTTACTAAGAGAAATCTCTCAAATACGATGCAGAAGGAAAACAAGAACAGCAGAGGTGTTTAAAGCGTAACTTCTCTTGTTCCTCTGGTGGAGGCAGAAGGTGGTCATTCTTCCAGGACTGGGCAGCGCTAACGTAATGACTTGTGAGTGCCTCTTAAGCCGCGTACACACGATCAAACATTTCCACAACAAAGCCGTGGATTTTTTTCCGACGGAATGTTGTCTCAAACTTGTGTTGCATACACACAGTCACACAAATGTTGTAGGAAGATCCGAACGTCAAGAACGCGGTGACGTACAACACAAATATTTTTGTGTTTTGGAATTGCATACAGACGATCGGAAGAACTTTTCCCATCTGAAAATTTGAGAACTCTCAAATTTTCCGCTTCGGAAATTCCAACAGAAAATGTCCGATCGAGCCTACACATGGTCGGAATTTCCAATCAAAAGCTCACATCGAACATTTCTTGTCGGATTTTTCCGATTGTGTGTGTGCATTTGTCCTGGAATACTTTGAGCCCAGCTTTCGGAACGACACGACCCCTAGGGGGCAACAGGCTGGGTTCATAGAAAATAGGCAGAATTATATGACTGTTGTTCTGCTCAAAGAAGACTGCTTGAGCTGAACCAAGGAAGAAGTTGAGGACAGCATAAGGATATGTAGAACTTCAAAAATATTTTTTTAACACATGGTGGGGTAGGGGTAGACTTAAAAAAAAAAAACTAGAGTTCCCCTTTTACCATTCCCTACAAATCTTTTATTGTTTACATTAATATGTGTCCACACTGACACCAATATTCCAAACCCTGACTTCAACCATCAAAGACTGGAAAGAAAAACACCCTAGGTAAATGACTCTTTAGTAAAATAATGTCATAACATGTTTAGTAAGATCTCTTTTGCATAACTAAGCTAAAAGTGGTTATAAAGACTGAAGTTTTTTTTACATGAATGCATTCTATTCAGTATGCAGCTCCCCCCCTCAGCCTCCTCCAATACTTACCTAAGTCCGATCTCACTCCAGCGATGTGCACTAGAGCGTGGGCTCTCCCAGGTCTCTCCCTCATGACTGGCTGAGATGCAGCAGTGGGAGCCATTGGCTCCCGCTGCTGTCAATCACAGCCAGTGAGTTGGGACCAGGAGGTGGGGCTGAGCCACGATCTCTGTGTTTTATGGACACAGAGAGCTGGCTTGGGAGCTAGTACACACGAGTGCCCCCATTGCAAGCGGCTTGCTATGGTGACACTCCCGAAAGGGTGGAAATGCCATAGAATGCCTGCAGGGGTCCTGAGAAGAGGAGGATTGGTGCTCCACCTTGCATAGAGCAAGTAAGTATAACAATTTGATTTTTTTGTATTTCCTTTACAATCACTTAAATCCCAGACTTACGGTATAAAGCATATTGATCATGTTCAAAAAGTAATGAACACTCCAATAGTGAAATACCATTTAATACATGATATGGCAAGAAGTTTATGGACACCTGACCTGACATGAGCTGGTTGGACATCCTATTCCAAAACCATGGACAATTATATAGCGCTGCCCCCCTTGTGGTTAGACCAGCTTTCACTCTTCTTGGAAGACTTTCCATGAGATTTTAGAGTGTGTCTGTGCACACATTTTCCCATTCAGCCAAGAGAACATTTGGGGGGGGTTGGGTACAGATGTTGGATGAGAAGACCTGGCTTGCAATCATTGTTCCAATTCGTCCAAATAGTGTCCAGTAGGGTTGAGGTCTGGGCTCTGTGCAGGCCACTCAAGTTCCTCCACACCAAATTATTAGGTAGATTCACAAAGAGTTAGGCCGGCTTATCAGTAGATAAGCCGACCTAACTCAGAATCTACGCCGACTTATGTTTAAGCGTATGCGCAAACAGAGATACGCTTAAACATATCTAAGATACGACGGCTTGCGCCGTCCTATCTTAGATTGCAATATTTCGGATGGCCGCTAATATGTAAATGACTAGATACGCCGATTCACGAACGTACGCCCGGCCGACACAGTACTTTTACGCCATTTAAGTTAGAGATAGGCCGCCTAAAGTTAGAGCTTAGCCCTACATGGAATAGTAATGTTACGTATGGCCGCCATTCCCGTGTCGAAATTCGAAATTTTTACGTCGTTTGCGTAAGCCGTCCGTGAACCGGGATTTACGTCGTTTACATCCACGTCAAAATCAATAGGCCCGTGCGGCGTACTTAGCCGCAATGCACACTGGGAAATGTAGGCGCCCGGCGCATCCGCAGTAAAGAAAAAAAACGGAAAAAACGTAAGGTCAAGCCTTATTAACATAAAAAACGCCCCCCTTACACACATTTGAATTCCGAGCCCTTACGCCCACCTGCTTTAGGCTACGCCGCCGTAACATAGCAGGCAAGTACATTGTGAATCATGTACTTGCCTCGTTAACTTACGGCGGCGTAGCTTAAATGCCTTAAGCTACGCCGCCGCAAAGTTGCGGCAACGTACCTGAATCTAGGCATATGTCTTTATTGAGCTGGCTTTGTGCTGGAACTGAACTGGAATTTTCCCAAACTGTAGCCAGAAGGTTGGATGAGCACAATGGTCTAAAATGTCTTTGCCTGCTGTAACATTAACCATACCCTTCGCTGGAAACACCTGAACATAATGTGGAGGGCTGTCTACATAAGTTTGACAATACAGTAGCTGTGATGGTCAGGTATCCACAAAACCTTGGTAATACATTCTACCATAAAACACTGTGACCACCACAACGTAAGTGTATATATATGGACCCGCACACACTGGACACAGCAAACTTACTTTGTCTACGCCCATCTTCTTAAAGGCAGCCTGTAAGACTTTGAAGTTGTGGATGTATTCATGTTCCAGCTTGGCCTGAAATTTCACTTTTTTCAGTAAGATACAGCCGGGGAAGAGCATGTCCATAAACTGACAGTACGCCGCACCTGTAGAGAGATGACAACTGCTACAGAACCATTTATATTTTCTTTACCCTCCAAAATACTAATTCAGTCCAAACACTAAGAGTTCTAGTTAGATCTTGTATAACACTAATGCCGCGTATACACAATCGGAAATTGTGAGCTTTTGGTCAGAAATTTTGACCATTTGTAGGCTCCATCAGAATTTTTCTGTCGGAACTTCCTTCAAGATAGGAAAAGTTCTTGAAGGAATTTCCGATCGTCTGTATGCAATTCCGATGGAGAAAAATCCTACACATGCTCGGAATCAAGTCGATGCATGCTTGGAAGCATTCACCTTCATTTCTCTCGGCTCGTCATAGCGTTGTACGTCACCGCGTTCTTGACGGGCAGAATTTGATGTGACCGTGTGTATGTAACACAAGTTTGAGCCGGAATTCCATCTGAAAAAAATCCACAGATTTCTTGACGGATTTTCCGATCGTGTGTACGTGGCATACATAGTTACATAGTTAGTCAGGTTGAAAAAAGACACAAGTCCATCCAGTTCAACCACAAAAAAAAAAAAAAAACACAGTACAATCCTATACACCCAACTCCATACCCACAGTTGATCCAGAGGAAGGCAAAAAACCCCAGCAGAGCATGATCCAATTTGCTACAGCAGGGGGAAAAATTCCTTCCTGATCCCCCGAGAGGCAATCATATTTACCCTGGATCAACTTTACCTACAAATCTTAGTACTCAGTTATATTCTGTACATTTAGGAAAGAATCCAGGCCTTTCTTAAAGCAATCTACTGAGCTGGCCAGAACCACCTCTGGAGGGAGTCTGTTCCACATTTTCACAGCTCTTACTGTGAAGAAACCTTTCCGTATTTGGAGGTGAAATCTCTTTTCCTCTAGACGTAAAGAGTGCCCCCTTGTCCTCAGTGTTGACCGTAAAGTGAATAACTCAACACCAAGTTCACTGTATGGACCTCTTATATATTTGTACATGTTGATCATATCCCCCCTTATTCTCCTCTTCTCAAGAGTGAATACATTTAGTTCATCTAATCTTTCCTCATAGCTGAGCTCCTCCATTCCTCTTATCAGTTTGGTTGCCCTTCTCTGCACTTTCTCCAGTTCTCCGATATCCTTTTTGAGAACTGGTGCCCAAAACTGAACTGCATATTCCAGATGAGGTCTTACTAATGATAGTTAATAGTAGCACTGATTATTTGTCCTTTCTACTTGATTATTATCTTCACTTACAGTACATGTCTGTCCCACTCTATTAGACCTATCTAGTCTCTCTCATTAGATGCCCCTTTGACTTCATTAGTGCCATGAAGAATAGGGCCCTTATGTTGAGGTCTGGTCTATTTAAACCACATTTGAAAGTGGAACCCACCACAATTTTTTTGCTATTATAGCAATTCCTCCTAAAAAGTGTTATTTTAGGTATAGGTGGAGCCCAGTGGGTTGTTTCAGTCTTTGGAGTCTTCTATGTAATCATTAGTCCAAAAGTGAGATCCCTCAGCCATAATTTTCTCTATGTTCCTGTAAACCTGGGAGTTCTGGGTGTCCATAGTCACCTTTCTGTGTTCCAGCTACCACTGGTACATTCTCCATAACAGTAAAAAATAAATAGAAATCCAGCACAGATGGTGGTCATCAGATAACAAATCACCAGGTGGGCAAATCTAAGACAAGGAAGTAAAGCCCTGCCTCTACCAAGATGGCTGCATCCACCTAGACATGCAATGCAGAACCAGGCATGGTAAGTCATTAATGGTGGAAAGATCCGCTGTAGGGAGACAAGAGGTGATACTGGTGACTAGTTCTTTGCCCTCTGCTTAGCATTTTTGGGCACACCTTCCACAAGAAGCAAACCTTAAGAGACTTTTGGTATATGAAGCTTCAACTAGATTCCCATTAGAAGTATTTTAACAGGGACATCGGCATCTGAAATTTTTGGAAATGTCCAATGGACATAAAATTACAGGCTGCAGTGCTGGAACAGCAGGGAGTTAAGAGACATGGGACATTGGAGAGGTGGGTTTAAGAACCCTTCTACTGATTGGGGATTGGCCTTTTGGAAATTTCAATAATGCTGACAGGGTCACTTTAATTACCGTATTTTCCGGCGTATAAGACGACCTTTTACACCTAAACTTCACAGCCAAAAAACGGGGGTCGTCTTATACGGCGGGTGAAGCGGCCACCAGATGGATGTCAGTGCGATGCACTCTGCTGATGAATACAGAGCCTGCTAAGCCTGCTCGGATTGGAGACAACCTCTGCCAATCCGAGCAGGATACATTACAGTGAGTCAGAGTGGCACGGGCTGATGATGTCACAGCCTCTGCCAATCCGAGCAGGCTTTGTATTCATTAATAGAATACATCGCTCTCCGTGGTTGACTCAGCGCCGTATGGCTTCAAATTCAAATGAGAAGAAGGAAATCTAGGCAATATGAAGCCTCAGAAGGGGGGGTCGTCCTATACAGTGAGTATAGGCAAAAACAGTAGAATAAAGGGTCGTCTTATACGTCTGGTCGTCTTATACACCGGAAAATACGGTAAGTCCTTTTTTAAAGAAGAATTCCAGGTGTGGACATTGGTCCAACTTGGACCATTGTAAATGTCTACATACCATACCTGTGGAGTCCCTCTAGAAGCTGGAAATCACTGTCCGTTACTTCAGTGATTCCCACTAGCTTCCATTTCCTGTGTCGATCGGCTTCTCTACTGCTGCATTCTCAACAAAGGAGGTTGGCCACTTGGCTCGGGTGCCACTAAGAGATCACTGTGTATCTTATCAAAGAATGCAAAACGTTCTCTGACTGGACTTGTCCAATCAGAGAATACTTTTCATTCAATGAGAAAATGCAAACCAATCTCTGAATGGTGCAAATGCCCAGCAGCTGACCTCCTGTGTTCAAAATGTAGAAGAGCAGGAGCTCTGCATGGGATGTGGAAGCAAGTGGAGATCAGGGAGATTCATCATCTTTATTCATCATGTTTACCATCACCACCAAAAGTGAAAGCAAAAGAAAAACCTGAATTTTGGTTGTCCCAGAAAAAGTAATATAGGGGAATTTTTCCAATGTAGATACTAGCTCTGGTGATCCTGGTGACAACCAGGGTTCCCTTTCTTTGGAGGGATTTCATCTTACTTCCTGTCTTGGCTATGGGACAGGAAGTAAAGGGAAATCTCCCCAATGGGACACAGAGAGCAAAAATAAAATTGTCAGGAGTTATAACCCTATCTTACTCTATTCATTTTGAATTTAGTTCTACTTTAAAACAAGTACAGATATCTAATAACAAGAGGCCTTTATGTCCTTGACAAATCTTCCAATGCTACCTTTGTCTGTGACTACCTTTCACCAAAGCAAAATAAAATATGGCTTCTGTCCTACCTGAGCACAGCTGCTCAGTTTTGGTGTAGCTGAGTTGTAAAGAGTCGTTGACCCATGCCAGCATGTCATGACGACTCAGGTTCTCGCTGGTCACAGAGGTGGAATAAACATTGACCGCCATCCCCCAGCTGAAATATAAAAGTGTTGTCATTAGTGGTTATATGGGCTGTTCATCCTTGAGACTGATCAATAACACAATTCTTGTTGCACAATGTTACATTAATAACTTCCCGAAAGCACCAAATGTATCCCTTATAACTAATCATAGCTCTGTCCTTCACCGCAAAAAGAACCATGCGTTCCGATGAAACAATGAGTATTACATGATCTGAAGAAGGGCCCACACATGCGGAGTCCAATCACTTGTTTACAATTTACTTACCCAAGGTTAACACTAAAATATCAGTTTTGGATGGACTGACCCTTTAACCACTTAAGCCCCGGACCAATATGCTGGCTAAAGACCCATGGTGTTTTTACAGTTCGGGACTGCGTCGCTTTAACAGACAATTGCGCGGTCGTGCGACGTGGCTCTCCCAAACAAAATTGGCGTCCTTTTTTCCCCACAAATAGAGCTTTCTTTTGGTGGTATTTGATCACATCTGCGGTTTTTAGTTTTTGCATTATAAACAAAAATAGAGCGACAATTTTGAAAAAAATGCAATATTTTTTACTTTTTGCTATAATAAATATCCCCCAAAAACATATATCATTTTTTTTCCCCCTCAGTTTAGGCCGATACGTATTCTTCTACCTATTTTTGGTAAAAAAAAATCGCAATAATCGCTTAGCGGTTGGTTTGCGCAAAATTTATAGCGTTTACAAAATAGGGGATAGTTTTATTGCATTTTTATTTTTATTTATTTTTTTACTACTAATGGCGGCGATCAGCGATTTTTTTCGTGACTGCGACATTATGGTGGACACTTCGGACAATTTTGACACATTTTTGGGACCATTGTCATTTTCACAGCAAAAAATGCATTTAAATTGCATTCTTTATTGTGAAAATGACAGTTGCAGTTTGGGAGTTAACCACAGGGGGCGCTGTAGGAGTTAGGCTTCACTTTGTGAGTGTTTACAACTGTAGGGGGGAATGGCTGTAGGTGTGACGTCATCGATCGTGTCTCCCCTATAAAGGGGATGACGCGATCGATACGCCGCCACAGTGAAGCACGGGGAAGCTGTGTTTACACACGGCTCTCCCCGTTCTTCAGCTCCGGGGACCGATCGCCGCACTCGAGCGGCGATCGGGTCCGCGGGACCCGCGGTCCCGGAGCTTCGGACCGGGTCGCGGGCGCGCGCCCGCGACCCACCGCTGGGTACAAGTACAGGACGTATATATACGTGCTTGTGCCCAGCCGTGCCATTCTGCCGACGTATATGTGCAGGAGGCGGTCCTTAAGTGGTTAAGGTTCGCATCAGGAAGGATATGTCTTAGGTTGGAGAGATGAGGGAAGCTAGAAGGACAACTGATATAGAGGATGTGCTGGACACAGTAAATCTGTTTTCAGAGATAGATGCTGATGCAAAACTCACGTAAGGGACAGAAATGCCCTGCCTGACACACTAACACCCCCTGTAACTATAGCACTAACACTCCCTGTAACCCTAACACTAACCATCAAACTCTGCTACCCGCACAATACCACTCCTGTAAACGAAACACTTACCTTCCCTGAAACTTCAACCCTAGCCACTCAGTAACACTAACTCTCCCTGTAAACTCAACACTAAACCTCCCAGTAACCTCAACACTAACTGTAACGGGATGGCCTGTGGAACCCAGAATCCCTTAGAAAGTATGGGATACCCTTGCTTTAGCTCCCAGTGCACCTCTTATGTCTAAATCACCATGTGTCTTTTAGGGGCACAGGGTGAGCAAGAAAATAATGGACATTAAGAAATGTCTTGGATTACTTAAAATGGGACAGTCATATTTATCCACAATATTTCCCAGGATATATGCCATATTAGAAAGAGTGACTCATTCATACTGTTGGGACATATACTGTAAGAAGATGCTAATGTCATCACCTCCAGCCACCTGTCTGTTGTCTGTTATAATGTAAATAAGTCTAGGATAACTTCTAAGGGTTTTTCATTGTGGCTTGTGCTAATTGGCCCTGTAATTGTGTGAAGGAGTTCTGTGTTGATTGGTGATAATGTTGATTGTGTCTTCTGAGCTACAAGACGGCAAGTCTAGCCTAAAGGTCATGTCTCTGAGTCATCTTGGCTGCTTAAAGGGATTAGTAAATTAGCTCATGTTAATTAGGTCTGGTCACAGGTGTATTTTCAGAGTAATATGAGCAGGATATGTATCCACCTCCTCTTTTACTGTATATAAGCCTGTAGTCTTTCAATAAAGATTGTGATTTCTGCTTGAACCTCAACACGGATCGTCGTCTCGTATGTGGGGAAGAATTATTCATATGGGTTCCTTGTTTGCCGGGTTGGAGTGTCTGGTAGCTGCTTTGTGTCCGGGAATGGAATATCCTAAACAACTTTAAACCCTCTCATACACGGGGTGTCGTTACACTAACCCCCTCTGTAATCTCAACACTAAATCTCTTAGTAACCTCAACACTAACCCTCCCAGTAACCTCAACACTAACACTCCCAGTAACCTCAACACTAACCCTCCGTGTAATCTCAACACTAAACCTCCCGGTAACTGCAACACTAACCCTCCCAGTAACTTCAACACTAACTCTTCCAGTAACCTCAACACTAACCCTCCCAGTAGCCTCAGCACTAACCCTCCCAGTAACCACAGCACTAACCCTCCCAGTAACCTCAACACTAACCCCCCAGTAACCTCAGCACTAACATTCCCTGTGACCTCAACAGGGAGGGGGGTGACAGAGAGGAGGGGGGTGACAGAGAGGACGGGGGGTGACAGGGAGGGGGTGCCAGAGAGGAGGGGGTGACAGGGAAGAGGGGGTGACAGGGGGGGGGGCAGAGAGGAAGGGGTGACATGGAGGGGGTGACAGAGAGAAGGGGGGGGGGACAGAGAAGAGGGGGGCAAGCTGACAGAGCACGAGACCTCAGGAGACACACATTGTGACGCAGGACTCCGGGAGCAAGCAGGCGTGATTATCCAGTCCACAGTGGAGCCCCACCTCCACACATGACCAGCTCCGCATGGCCAATCACAGACCGTCTTGTCTGCCACCAGGCCTGCCCCGCACATGGCTTGTTCGGCCAATCACAGGTTACCCGCCCGCTGCCCATTGTTGAGCTGGGCTCAGAGTCTGTCCGCTCTGTGTGTGCTCTGTAGCCTCCAGCTCCTTTACTGACTGTCCCCCGCGGCAGTGACGTATGGCCCTGCCCCTTCATGTACATTTACCTGCACTCAATGCACACATTGCAATGTGAATGGACTCTGTTATTAGTAGCTAAGGACAACAGCTCCACTTTTGGTCTGCTGTTTGGTGAATCAGCCCCGACATGCCAGAAATCACATTTGTCGCACGATTCTGGAGTTCCTGTGAGTACAGTTTGTGGTTCCAACATCTCTGCCATCTGGTCCTTCATAATATATTTTTATACAATATTCTTTTTATTAGACGGTAGAGCCAGAGACTGGCACACGTACCAACAGATGGTCTGTGCCAACTACAGAATATTCACAATACTCCATACCAGGACTGACAACAGAGTAATATTTACATTGCCCTGCCGCAAATCAATATGATTACCACAGTGAAGACCATCGCCAGATGATGGATACCCACCAAGAGATCAGTATTTATCGAATTAACACACAAAACTGGGATTTCAATTGGAGCAACCTTTCTCAACCTTTTCCCCCAGAGGAACCCCTAAAATCATATTCAGAACCCCAATTCATTAGCTTCAATTGGTGGTCAGTGGGAAAAATGATTCCTACCTTTGTGGTCAGTAGAAAGAATACTCTACATTGGTGGTCAGTGAGAAGAATGTTCCTTACATTGGTGATCAGTGAGAAGAATGTTCCTTACATTGATGATCAGTGAGAAGAATGCTCCTTACATTGGTGGTCAGTGAAAAGAATGCTCCTTAAATTGGAGGTCAGTGAGAAAAATGGGCCAGATCCACAAAGAGCCGGCGTAATGTAAAAATTCCCATTTAAGTTACACTGCCTTAAAATTTCTACCTAAGTGCCCGATCCACAAAGCACCTACCTAGAATTTTTTGGCTGTGTAACTTAAATTCCGCCGGCCCCAAGGCGTTCTTCTTCAAATGGGGGCGATTCCCATTTAAATTAGGCGGGCTCCCGCGCCGGCCGTACTGCGCATGCTCGTGACGTCATTTTCCCGACGTGCATAGCGCGAAATTGCGTTACGCCGAGCTTTGTGGATCGCGCCGGGTCAATAAAGTTGCGTCGGGAAAAAAAAAAGATACGGCGACATTTTTTTTTTTAAAACAACAAAAAAAACGCGTCGCTGGACAGAAGGGTCTGCTTTTACAAGGTGTAAACAGTTTACACTTTGTAAAAGCAGCCCTAATTTTACAATTGCAAACTAAAACTTACGGAGAAAAAACGAAGCTGAAAAGCTTTGTGGATCTCCGTAAGTGCTAATTTGCATACCCGAGGCGGCATTTCGACGCAAAATGCCCCCAGCGGCGGATGCGGTACTGCATCCTAAGATCCGGCAGTGTAAGTCCCTTACACATGTCGGATCTTCTGTCTATCTATGGGAAACTGATTCTGTGGATCAGTTCCAAAGATGGAAACAGGGATACGACGGCGTATCAGTAGATACGCCGGAGTATCCCTTTTGAGGATCTGGCCCAATGTTCCTTATATTTGTGGTCAGTGAAAAAATGTTTCCTTACGTTGGTGGTCAGTGAGAAGAATGTTCCTTACATTGAAAGTCATTGAGAAGAATATTCATTACATTGGTGGTTAGTGAGAAAAAGGTTGCTTACATTGGGGAATCAAAAAGAAGAATGTTGGTGGTTAATAGGAAGAATGTTCCTTACATTGATGGTAAGTGAGAAGAATGTTCTTTACATTGGTAGTCATTGAGAAGAATATTCCTTACATTGGTGGTAAGTGAGAAGAATGTTTGCTTCCATTGATGGTCAGTGAGAAGAATGTTTCTTACATTGATGGTCAGTGAGAAGAATGTTTCTTACATTGATGGTCAGTGAGAAGAATGTTTCTTACATTGATGGTCAGTGAGAAGAATGTTTCTTACATTGATGGTCAGTGAGAAGAATGTTTCTTACATTGATGGTCAGTGAGAAGAATGTTTCTTACATTGATGGTCAGTGAGAAGAATGTTTCTTACATTGATGGTCAGTGAGAAGAATGTTTCTTACATTGATGGTCAGTGAGAAGAATGTTTCTTACATTGATGGTCAGTGAGAAGAATGTTCCTTATGTAGCGCTACCCCCAAAGGAGCTGCTGATTTGTTGTTAGGATCGGCATATTAAGTTACCTTAATATGGTCTAGGGGTGCAGTTGGAGAACAAAGCAGTGAGCGAAGGTCCAGACAGTAAATAAAGATTTTCTAATGCTTTATTTCTAGGCCAACACGGCCAACATCAACATCAAATAGGAAGACAGGGTTGAGAAAGGGAGAACTTTGCGGTATCAGGCCTGGATATGAACCGAGCAGTCCTGCTCTCAGTAATGTCAATTTGTGATTCGTCGCCACTCTTCCCAGAGTGGGTGAAGTGCCCCCGGACAGACCCCTCCCACTAGCCTGGCAGCCGAAGTGTCACTTTGGATTGCTGGGAGGAACAGGCCTCTCTCACAGACCTGGCTCTAGGGCCTCTGCCACAGGCCTATTACTTTAAGTGAGCTAAATAGATGAATGGAGCGAATCCTCCCAGTAAGTTTTAGCATAGGTCACCAGATGACAGCAAAGCATACCTGTCACCAGATCCCCAATTGGTTCGTTCAAGCCCTGTTGGACAACCTGCCTCCGGGCTCTCCTCAAGCCGACCCCCCAATCAAACGGCACCCAGCCTGGGATCCTTTCAATAGAACCGAGGATCCAGTAAGTCACTGGAGTCCCTTTTTACCTCCGGATGAGGCTCTGTGTAATCTGCAATTTTGGCCAGGCGGGCCACGCCGGCGGGGTCCATGGATGCGCGCACCCTGAAGGTGGATGCCGCACCTGGAACCGGGACCCCGCGAAGATTTTTGAGCACATGACACCTGTCACAGATATACTCTCCCCCAGCATGCCCCGCGAGGGAAAAATCGCAATAATCGCTTAGCGGTTGGTTTGCGCAAAATTTATAGCGTTTACAAAATAGGGGATAGTTTTATTGCATTTTTATTTTTATTTATTTTTTTACTACTAATGGCGGCGATCAGCGATTTTTTTCGTGACTGCGACATTATGGTGGACACTTCGGACAATTTTGACACATTTTTGGGACCATTGTCATTTTCACAGCAAAAAATGCATTTAAATTGCATTCTTTATTGTGAAAATGACAGTTGCAGTTTGGGAGTTAACCACAGGGGGCGCTGTAGGAGTTAGGCTTCACTTTGTGAGTGTTTACAACTGTAGGGGGGAATGGCTGTAGGTGTGACGTCATCGATCGTGTCTCCCCTATAAAGGGGATGACGCGATCGATACGCCGCCACAGTGAAGCACGGGGAAGCTGTGTTTACACACGGCTCTCCCCGTTCTTCAGCTCCGGGGACCGATCGCCGCACTCGAGCGGCGATCGGGTCCGCGGGACCCGCGGTCCCGGAGCTTCGGACCGGGTCGCGGGCGCCACCGCTGGGTACAAGTACAGGACGTATATATACGTGCTTGTGCCCAGCCGTGCCATTCTGCCGACGTATATGTGCAGGAGGCGGTCCTTAAGTGGTTAAGGTTCGCATCAGGAAGGATATGTCTTAGGTTGGAGAGATGAGGGAAGCTAGAAGGACAACTGATATAGAGGATGTGCTGGACACAGTAAATCTGTTTTCAGAGATAGATGCTGATGCAAAACTCACGTAAGGGACAGAAATGCCCTGCCTGACACACTAACACCCCCTGTAACTATAGCACTAACACTCCCTGTAACCCTAACACTAACCATCAAACTCTGCTACCCGCACAATACCACTCCTGTAAACGAAACACTTACCTTCCCTGAAACTTCAACCCTAGCCACTCAGTAACACTAACTCTCCCTGTAAACTCAACACTAAACCTCCCAGTAACCTCAACACTAACTGTAACGGGATGGCCTGTGGAACCCAGAATCCCTTAGAAAGTATGGGATACCCTTGCTTTAGCTCCCAGTGCACCTCTTATGTCTAAATCACCCTGTGTCTTTTAGGGGCACAGGGTGAGCAAGAAAATAATGGACATTAAGAAATGTCTTGGATTACTTAAAATGGGACAGTCATATTTATCCACAATATTTCCCAGGATATATGCCATATTAGAAAGAGTGACTCATTCATACTGTTGGGACATATACTGTAAGAAGATGCTAATGTCATCACCTCCAGCCACCTGTCTGTTGTCTGTTATAATGTAAATAAGTCTAGGATAACTTCTAAGGGTTTTTCATTGTGGCTTGTGCTAATTGGCCCTGTAATTGTGTGAAGGAGTTCTGTGTTGATTGGTGATAATGTTGATTGTGTCTTCTGAGCTACAAGACGGCAAGTCTAGCCTAAAGGTCATGTCTCTGAGTCATCTTGGCTGCTTAAAGGGATTAGTAAATTAGCTCATGTTAATTAGGTCTGGTCACAGGTGTATTTTCAGAGTAATATGAGCAGGATATGTATCCACCTCCTCTTTTACTGTATATAAGCCTGTAGTCTTTCAATAAAGATTGTGATTTCTGCTTGAACCTCAACACGGATCGTCGTCTCGTATGTGGGGAAGAATTATTCATATGGGTTCCTTGTTTGCCGGGTTGGAGTGTCTGGTAGCTGCTTTGTGTCCGGGAATGGAATATCCTAAACAACTTTAAACCCTCTCATACACGGGGTGTCGTTACACTAACCCCCTCTGTAATCTCAACACTAAATCTCTCAGTAACCTCAACACTAACCCTCCCAGTAACCTCAACACTAACACTCCCAGTAACCTCAACACTAACCCTCCGTGTAATCTCAACACTAAACCTCCCGGTAACTGCAACACTAACCCTCCCAGTAACTTCAACACTAACTCTTCCAGTAACCTCAACACTAACCCTCCCAGTAGCCTCAGCACTAACCCTCCCAGTAACCACAGCACTAACCCTCCCAGTAACCTCAACACTAACCCCCCAGTAACCTCAGCACTAACATTCCCTGTGACCTCAACAGGGAGGGGGGTGACAGAGAGGAGGGGGGTGACAGAGAGGACGGGGGGTGACAGGGAGGGGGTGCCAGAGAGGAGGGGGTGACAGGGAAGAGGGGGTGACAGGGGGGGTGGCAGAGAGGAAGGGGTGACATGGAGGGGGTGACAGAGAGAAGGGGGGGGTGACAGAGAAGAGGGGGGCAAGCTGACAGAGCACGAGACCTCAGGAGACACACATTGTGACGCAGGACTCCGGGAGCAAGCAGGCGTGATTATCCAGTCCACAGTGGAGCCCCACCTCCACACATGACCAGCTCCGCATGGCCAATCACAGACCGTCTTGTCTGCCACCAGGCCTGCCCCGCACATGGCTTGTTCGGCCAATCACAGGTTACCCACCCGCTGCCCATTGTTGAGCTGGGCTCAGAGTCTGTCCGCTCTGTGTGTGCTCTGTAGCCTCCAGCTCCTTTACTGACTGTCCCCCGCGGCAGTGACGTATGGCCCTGCCCCTTCATGTACATTTACCTGCACTCAATGCACACATTGCAATGTGAATGGACTCTGTTATTAGTAGCTAAGGACAACAGCTCCACTTTTGGTCTGCTGTTTGGTGAATCAGCCCCGACATGCCAGAAATCACATTTGTCGCACGATTCTGGAGTTCCTGTGAGTACAGTTTGTGGTTCCAACATCTCTGCCATCTGGTCCTTCATAATATATTTTTATACAATATTCTTTTTATTAGACGGTAGAGCCAGAGACTGGCACACGTACCAACAGATGGTCTGTGCCAACTACAGAATATTCACAATACTCCATACCAGGACTGACAACAGAGTAATATTTACATTGCCCTGCCGCAAATCAATATGATTACCACAGTGAAGACCATCGCCAGATGATGGATACCCACCAAGAGATCAGTATTTATCGAATTAACACACAAAACTGGGATTTCAATTGGAGCAACCTTTCTCAACCTTTTCCCCCAGAGGAACCCCTAAAATCATATTCAGAACCCCAATTCATTAGCTTCAATTGGTGGTCAGTGGGAAAAATGATTCCTACATTTGTGGTCAGTAGAAAGAATACTCTACATTGGTGGTCAGTGAGAAGAATGTTCCTTACATTGGTGATCAGTGAGAAGAATGTTCCTTACATTGATGATCAGTGAGAAGAATGCTCCTTACATTGGTGGTCAGTGAAAAGAATGCTCCTTAAATTGGAGGTCAGTGAGAAAAATGGGCCAGATCCACAAAGAGCCGGCGTAATGTAAAAATTCCCATTTAAGTTACACTGCCTTAAAATTTCTACCTAAGTGCCCGATCCACAAAGCACCTACCTAGAATTTTTTGGCTGTGTAACTTAAATTCCGCCGGCCCCAAGGCGTTCCTCTTCAAATGGGGGCGATTCCCATTTAAATTAGGCGGGCTCCCGCGCCGGCCGTACTGCGCATGCTCGTGACGTCATTTTCCCGACGTGCATAGCGCGAAATTGCGTTACGCCGAGCTTTGTGGATCGCGCCGGGTCAATAAAGTTGCGTCGGGAAAAAAAAAAGATACGGCGACATTTTTTTTTTTAAAACAACAAAAAAAACGCGTCGCTGGACAGAAGGGTCTGCTTTTACAAGGTGTAAACAGTTTACACTTTGTAAAAGCAGCCCTAATTTTACAATTGCAAACTAAAACTTACGGAGAAAAAACGAAGCTGAAAAGCTTTGTGGATCTCCGTAAGTGCTAATTTGCATACCCGAGGCGGCATTTCGACGCAAAATGCCCCCAGCGGCGGATGCGGTACTGCATCCTAAGATCCGGCAGTGTAAGTCCCTTACACATGTCGGATCTTCTGTCTATCTATGGGAAACTGATTCTGTGGATCAGTTCCAAAGATGGAAACAGGGATACGACGGCGTATCAGTAGATACGCCGGAGTATCCCTTTTGAGGATCTGGCCCAATGTTCCTTATATTTGTGGTCAGTGAAAAAATGTTTCCTTACGTTGGTGGTCAGTGAGAAGAATGTTCCTTACATTGAAAGTCATTGAGAAGAATATTCATTACATTGGTGGTTAGTGAGAAAAAGGTTGCTTACATTGGGGAATCAAAAAGAAGAATGTTGGTGGTTAATAGGAAGAATGTTCCTTACATTGATGGTAAGTGAGAAGAATGTTTGCTTCCATTGATGGTCAGTGAGAAGAATGTTTCTTACATTGATGGTCAGTGAGAAGAATGTTTCTTACATTGATGGTCAGTGAGAAGAATGTTTCTTACATTGATGGTCAGTGAGAAGAATGTTTCTTACATTGATGGTCAGTGAGAAGAATGTTTCTTACATTGATGGTCAGTGAGAAGAATGTTTCTTACATTGATGGTCAGTGAGAAGAATGTTTCTTACATTGATGGTCAGTGAGAAGAATGTTCCTTATGTAGCGCTACCCCCAAAGGAGCTGCTGATTTGTTGTTAGGATCGGCATATTAAGTTACCTTAATATGGTCTAGGGGTGCAGTTGGAGAACAAAGCAGTGAGCGAAGGTCCAGACAGTAAATAAAGATTTTCTAATGCTTTATTTCTAGGCCAACACGGCCAACATCAACATCAAATAGGAAGACAGGGTTGAGAAAGGGAGAACTTTGCGGTATCAGGCCTGGATATGAACCGAGCAGTCCTGCTCTCAGTAATGTCAATTTGTGATTCGTCGCCACTCTTCCCAGAGTGGGTGAAGTGCCCCCGGACAGACCCCTCCCACTAGCCTGGCAGCCGAAGTGTCACTTTGGATTGCTGGGAGGAACAGGCCTCTCTCACAGACCTGGCTCTAGGGCCTCTGCCACAGGCCTATTACTTTAAGTGAGCTAAATAGATGAATGGAGCGAATCCTCCCAGTAAGTTTTAGCATAGGTCACCGGATGACAGCAAAGCGTCAGCATACCTGTCACCAGATCCCCAATTGGTTCGTTCAAGCCCTGTTGGACAACCTGCCTCCGGGCTCTCCTCAAGCCGACCCCCCAATCAAACGGCACCCAGCCTGGGATCCTTTCAATAGAACCGAGGATCCAGTAAGTCACTGGAGTCCCTTTTTACCTCCGGATGAGGCTCTGTGTAATCTGCAATTTTGGCCAGGCGGGCCACGCCGGCGGGGTCCATGGATGCGCGCACCCTGAAGGTGGATGCCGCACCTGGAACCGGGACCCCGCGAAGATTTTTGAGCACATGACACCTGTCACAGATATACTCTCCCCCAGCATGCCCCGCGAGGGAAAACTCCTCTGATTGGCTGCTGAGGAAGACTTGCTCTGCCAGAACCCCTCTGGTGCCAACTGCTGGCCAGGAATGGTACCGCATCCCTGGAGCACAGACTGACCCAGTGGACATTTCTGGAGCGACAGAAGTCCAAATTTAGCAATCTGTGAATGGGAGCAAAGTAACTCTCCCATTCCCCACTAACTTTAGCGTAGTGCCCATACTGAAAGTAAGGGGGCGCTACACTTACATTGGTGGTTAGAGGGAAGAATGCTCCTTAAATTGGTGATCAGTAAAAAAAAATGTTCCTTACATTGGTAGTCATTAAGAAGAAAGGGCCAAATCCTCAAAAGGGATACGCAGGCGGAACTGCTGTTCAGCCTGCGTATCCCTGTGCCTATCTTTGGAACTGATCCTCAGAAGCAGTTTTCCAAAGATAGGCAGAAGATCCGACATGTGTAAGAGACTTACACTGTCGGATCTTAGGATGCAGTACCGCATCCGCCGCTGGGGGCATTTCGAGTCGAAATGCCGCCTAGCGTATGCAAATGAGGACTTACGGAGATCCACAAAGCTTTTCAGCTTTGTGTTTTCTGCGTAAGTTTACGTTTGCATACGTAAAATTAGTTCTGCTTTTACAAAGTGTAAACTAGTAACACCTTGTAAAAACAGACCTTTTTTTCGATCGCCGCGATTTTTTTAAAATTTAGAATTTTTTTTTTCGGCGCGTAACTTTTTTTTACCCGACGCAACTTTATTGTCCCGTCGCAATCCACAAAGCCCGGCGTAACGTAATTTTGCGCGCTGCCCGTCGGGAAAATGACGTCACGAGCATGCGCAGTACGGCCGGCGCGGGAGCGCGCCTCATTTAAATTGTCATCGCCCCCTGCAGAAGAGGACCGCCTTGCGCCGGAGACATTTAAGTTACACGGCCTGAAATTTCTAGGTAAGTGCTTTGTGGATCGGGCACTTAGGTAGAAATTTTAAGTCAGTGTAACTTAAATGGGAAAAGATAAGTTAGGCAGGATTTTTGAGGATTTGGCCCAATATTCCTTAAATTGGCGGTCAGTGGGGAGAATGTTCCTTAAATTGGCGGTCAGTAGGGAGAATGTTCCTTAAATTGGCGGTCATTGGGGAGAATGTTCCTTAAATTGGCGGTCAGTGGGGAGAATGTTCCTTAAATTGGCGGTCAGTGGGGAGAATGTTCCTTAAATTTGGCGGTCAGTGGGGAAAATGTTCCTTAAATTTTCGGTCAGTGGGGAGAATGTTCCTTAAATTTGGCGGTCAGTGGGGAGAATGTTCCTTAGATTGGCGGTCAGTGGGGAGAATGTTCCTTAAATTGGCGGTCAGTGGGGAGAATTTTCCTTAGATTGGCAGTCAGTGGGGAGAATGTTCCTTAGATTGGCGGTCAGTGGGGAGAATGTTCCTTAGATTGGCGGTCAGTGGGGAGAATGTTCCTTACATTGGCGGTCAGTGGGGAGAATGTTCCTTACATTGGCGGTCAGTGGGGAGAATGTTCCTTAGATTGGCGGTCAGTGGGGAGAATGTTCCTTAGATTGGCGGTCAGTGGGGAGAATGTTCCTTAAATTGGCGGTCAGTGGGGAGAATGTTCCTTAAATTGGCGGTCAGTGGGGAGAATGTTCCTTAAATTTGGCGGTCAGTGGGGAGAATGTTCCTTAAATTGGCAGTCAGTGGGGAGAATGTTCCTTAGATTGGCGGTCAGTGGGGAGAATGTTCCTTAGATTGGCGGTCAGTGGGGAGAATGTTCCTTAAATTGGCGGTCAGTGGGGAGAATTTTCCTTAGATTGGCATTCAGTGGGGAGAATGTTCCTTAGATTGGCGGTCAGTGGGGAGAATGTTCCTTAGATTGGCGGTCAGTGGGGAGAATGTTCCTTAAATTGGCGGTCAGTGGGGAGAATGTTCCTTAGATTGGCGGTCAGTGGGGAGAATGTTCCTTACATTGGTGATCAGTGGGGAGAATGTTCCTTAGATTGGCGGTCAGTGGGGAGAATGTTCCTTACATTGGTGGTCAGTGAGAAGAATGTTCCTTAGATTGGCGGTCAGTGGGGAGAATGTTCCTTGAATTGGCGGTCAGTGAGAAGAATGTTCCTTAAATTGGCGGTCAGTGGGGAGAATGTTCCTTAAATTGGCGGTCAGTGGGGAGAATGTTCCTTACATTGGCGGTCAGTGGGGAGAATGTTCCTTACATTGGTGGTCAGTGAGAAGAATGTTCCTTAGATTGGCGGTCAGTAGGGAGAATGTTCCTTAGATTGGCGGTCAGTGGGGAGAATGTTCCTTAAATTGGCGGTCAGTGAGAAGAATGTTCCTTAAATTGGCGGTCAGTGGGGAGAATGTTCCTTAAATTGGCGGTCAGTGGGGAGAATGTTCCTTACATTGGCGGTCATTGGGGAGAATGTTCCTTAGATTGGCAGTCAGTGGGGAGAATGTTCCTTAGATTGGCGGTCAGTGGGGAGAATGTTCCTTAGATTGGCGGTCAGTGGGGAGAATGTTCCTTAGATTGGCGGTCAGTGGGGAAAATGTTCCTTAAATTGGCGGTCAGTGGGGAGAATGTTCCTTAGATTGGCAGTCAGTGGGGAGAATGTTCCTTAGATTGGCGGTCAGTGGGGAGAATGTTCCTTAAATTGGCGGTCAGTGGGGAGAATGTTCCTTAGATTGGCAGTCAGTGGGGAGAATGTTCCTTAGATTGGCGGTCAGTGGGGAGAATGTTCCTGCTCTCACATCAGCCATGATCTGCCTCAATTGCATAGAGGGGCACAGGGGTCCACTGATGAGGTCAGATAAGTGGGTTGGACATGAGGAAGCAGGGAAGGCAAAATATAGGAGGATGAAACTTCAGCTTTAAAGAGTAACTCCACCTTTATGACAAATCTGATGTATCTGGTGTAAAGGAAGCCTAAAGCCGGCCATACAGCACACTAGTACGTTTGTTTTAGGACCATTCATTCAATCTTCGAATCATTAGTGGCGTTATATCTACATTCGTTTTCCGCTTCAGTGACGAGTAAATTCGAAAGAGCAGGATGGAATTTTTTTGAATTTAGAAAACGCATGTGGTTTCCCAAATCTAACGTTGAAAGCAAACAAATTTTTGATAATGACTTTGGAACGACATTCATCAAGACATGGAACGTACTGTGAGAATTTCCATATGAATGTTCCTTGATGAATTTTCTAGTGTATGATCAAGTTTAGTATCCTGTGTGTCGAAGTGTAGAAGTCATAGTCCTGGATAATGAGCACTGCTCATGTGCTGGTGCTGTAACGGTTAAGCGGTCACTGTGAACATCTGTCCGTCGCTCCGCAGCACTCGCACCATTAATCCTCACAATTTCATTTTATGGTTTTCTGCTAAATAAATCCCACCAGAGGCAGCCGTGTTATCCTGAGCTCTCCCTGACCCACTTCCCTCCTGACATCACAACGCTGAGTTAACGCGTCGTTTTTCAGACCCCTGTGTGCCCCATCCCCCCATCATAATGCTGATGGGCTGAACAGTAAAACCATAATAAAAAAAAAAAAAACTGCAAGGCAATGGCATAATGTGCTAGTTTTCATCGCATACTAGCACATTATAAAAATACTCACCTTGGAACGAAGCTTTCCAGCACTGTAAAGTCACCGCTGAGAGGGCTGACATCTGTTTTCTAAGCTTGCGAACTTCGGCTATGTGATTGGCTGGAGCCGCGATGACGTCACGCATGTGAGACACTTTTTCCAGCATGGGCTCTAAAGGTCCGGTACTGTAAGGCCCCGTACACACGGTCGGACAAAACCGATGAGAACTGTCCGACAGACCGTTTTCATCGGTTCACCTCTGAAGTGGCCGTACGGCCTGATATGTGTACACACCGTCAGTCCAAAATCCGATCGGGTCAGAACGCAGTGACGTCAAACACACGACGTGCTGAATAAAACGAAGTTCAATGCTTCCAAGCATGCGTCGACTTGATTCTGAGCATGCGCGGGTTTTGAACCGATGCTTTTCTGTACTAACCATCGGTTTGGTCCAATGGGGCAGCGGTCCATCGGTTCGGTTTTGAAGCATGTTTTAAAATTTTGGAACTTCGGTCCATTCTCATCGGACCAAACCAACCGTGTGTACGGGGCCTGAGCCGGACCTTCAGAGCGCATGTGCTGATGATGTCATATCTCCTAAACTGTGCAAGTTTAGGAGATATTTGCTGTACCTACAGATACGCCTTATTATAGGCTTACCTGTAGGTACAAGTGGCAGTGCCATGGACGTCCTCCCGTGCTCAATCGGTCCCGATGAAGGAGACTGGGACCGATGCTCATCTGTGCCACCTGCCAGTGCACAATAGTGCTGCCTACCAGTGACCACCAGCGTCACCCATCAGTGCCCACAGTGCCACCTAACAGTGCCGCCCATCAGTGTCCACTATCAGTGTCACCTATCAGTGCCCATCAGTTCCACTTATCAGTGCCCCCCATCAGTGCCACCCATCAGCTATCAGTGCCCCCCATCAGTGCCACCCATCAGCTATCAGTGCCGCCTTATCTTTCCCCATCAGTGCCGCCTTATCTGTGCCTATCAGTGCCCATCAGTGCAGCCTATCAGTGCCCACCAGTGCTGCCTCATCAGCGCATATCAATGAAGGAGACAAATTACCTGTTTGCAAAATATTATTGATTTTTTTTTCTTCAAAATTTTCCATGTTTTTTTGTTTGTTTAGCAAAAAATAAAACCCCCTAGTGATGATTAAATACCACCAAAAGAAAGCTCTATTTGTGTAAAAAAAAATGATAACATTTTCATTTGGGTACAGTATTGTATGACCGCGCAATTGTCATTCAAAGTGCGTCAGCGCTGAAAGCCAAAGGCTCTGAGAATCTGGAGAAACCTCTGTGCACAAGGGACAAGGCTGAGACTCAATATTGGGTGATATTTGGACACTCAGATGGAACTGCTCCGGAATATTTCCTAAAATCACTGGCCCAGATTCAGAAAGCAATTGCGCCTGTGTAACCATAGGTTACGCGGGGCAATTGCTGACTTGCTCCGGTGTAACGAGTGCTCCTGATTCAGGAACCTCGTTACACCGGCTGCAGCCTAAAATCTACGCGGCATAAGGCTCTTATGCCTCGCAGATTTTAGGCTGCATTCTTGCGGGGGCCGCTAGGGGGCTCTCCCATTGTGTATCAGCGTGTAGTATGCAAATTGCATACTACCACTGATTCACAAGCTTGCGCGGGCCCCACGCAAGCCAGGTACGGCTACTTTAGCGCAAGGCTGCCCCTTCTAATAGTAGGGGCAGCCAATGCTAAAGTATAGCCGCCGCTCCCGCGCCCTGAAATTTGAATTTCACTGCGTTTGCGTAAGTGATTCGTGAATGGCGCTGGACGCCATTCACGTTCACTTTGAAGCAAATGACGTCCTTGCGACGTCATTTGCCGCAATGCACGTCGGGAAAGTTTCCCGACGGAGCATGCGCTGTACGCTCGGCGCGGGAGCACGCCTAATTTAAATGATTCCCGCCCCCGGCGGGATCATTTAACTTGCGCGCGCTTACGCCGGGAAAATTTGCCGGCGCGCCCTCGCAGTTCACGGAGCTACTGCTCCGTGAATCGAGGGCATCGCAAAATATTTGCGTGGGCGCAGGGCAAAATCGTTGCCCTGTGCCCGCGCAAATAAAGCGCAATCTATGCTGAATCTGGGCCACTGTGAACACAGTTTGCCATGCCATTAAAAAATGCAAGGTAAAGCTCTATCATGCAAATGAGAAGCCATATCTGAACATGATCCAGAAACGCTACAGTTATATCTGGGCCAAAGCTCAGTTAAAATGGTCTGTTGCAAAGTGGAAAACTGTTTTGTGGTCAGACGAATCCAAATTTTTGGCAACCATGGGCGTCGTGTCTCCGGACTAAAGTGGAGAAAGATTTTTTGGCTTGTTACACGCACTCTGATGGTATGGAGGTGTGTTAGTGCATATGAAATGGGCAGTTAGCAAATCTGGAAAGTCACCATCAATGCTGAAAGATATATCCATGTTTTAGAGCATATGCTCTCATCCTGACAACGTTTTTAACAGCCTTGCATATATCAGCAGGAAAATGTTAAACTGCATACTACATCTATGAGAACAGCATGGAGTACAATAATAATAGTGTGTGATTGTGGTGCGGACATTAGAGTGTAAGCTCTTCTGGTGCAGATGTTGATGTAAATAGCTCCATGTTCTCTGTACAGCACTGCGGTATATGTTAGTTATGAATGTAAACGAATGAAAACAATAATAATGATAATCTTAGTGGGCCAGATCCACGATCCTCGGCGTAAATTTATGCGGGCGTAGCGTATCTCAGATACACTACGCCGCCGGAACTTAGAGCGGAGGATCCTTATTCACAAAGAATTTGCGCCGTAAGTTACGGCGGCATAGTGTAAATGTGTCGGAGTAAGGGCGCGGAATTCAAATGACAAAGATGTGGGTGTGTTTTATGGTAATTCAACTTGACCCCACGTAAATGACGTTTTTTTTTTTAACGGCGCATGCGCCGTCCGTGGGGGTATCCCAGTGCGCATGCTCGAAATCACGTTGCAAATAGTCAATGCTTTCGACGTGAACGTAATTTACGCAAAGCCCTATTCGCGAACGTTTTACGCAAACAACGTAAACTACGGAAAATTCGACGCTGGCCCGACGTTCATACTTAACATTTCATATGCCTCACAGACCCAGGGGTAACGTTATGCCGAAAAAAGCCTTACGTAAACTACATAAAAAAAATGCGCCGGCCGGACGTACGTTCTGAGAATCGGCGTATCTAGCTAATTTGCATACTCTACGCGGAAATCAATGGAAGCGCCACCTAGCGGCCAGCGTAAATATGCACCTAAGATCCGACGGCGTACTAAGACGTACGTCAGTCGGATCTAGCCCCCATTCAGGCGTATCTTGTTTTGTGGATACAAAACAAAGATACACCGCAGCATCCTAGAAGTTACACGGCGTATCAATAGATACGCCGACGTAACTTCTTTGTGGATCTGGCCCAAAATGTCTAATCCATCATTAATTCAATAACTCTGATCCCTAAACAACTGCACGGGTGTTATACCCTAAAATACCATATTAGAGAAAGTGGAGTCTCTTCCGTTTCTAGTTCTCTGAGCCCAGAGCTCCTTTTCAGACGAAGGAATGCCATTAGTATCTCAGGCTACATTGTATTTGAAGCATGTGTTACATAAGAGCGCACAATTACATAACGGCGCTCTGTACCGACTCCTCTCCCTTGGGACTGACGGCGAGAACAATTCTGAGTTAATGCCGCTGAATTACACTAAGCTGCAACAATGATTTTCTGCCTCTGCTCCCTGTTCCTTTCTATTTAAAGGGCCAGAAACAACAAAACGAATATGATATTATGACCTACCTGATAGATCTAATCAATTTGTATCCAATATGGCATGTCCATGCATTACATAGCCGCTGGTAGATTCAATGGTGGCCATCATAACTGAACAATTTATATTTTCAGATTGTTCTCTTATGATAGGAATAATCGATCTATAGCTGCCAATCCATTTGATCGATATGCCATACATGGGGACAGGGCCGCTGATAGGGGGGGACCACCAGTCCTCCTGTAGGGGGCCCGGACAGCAGAGGAAATCGGTGTGGTCGGACAGAGGGGCAATTACAGAGGGATGTCCTGTGCGGCTCTCTGCAGCAGCTGAAAGACAGCTTCTCTCCCTCCTGCCAGCTTTCAGCTACTATAAGGAGAGACACATGACATTGTTCCTGTAATTTCGTCCCCCACACCGATCCCCCTGCCTGTTCTGCCTGCTTCTGATCCCCCTGTCACTCTGCTGCTGCCCCCCCCCCCCCCCCGCAGCACTGACAGCTTCCCTGTCCGTAACAAATTATTTATTTATTTTTTTAACAAATTGTAAAATAAAATAAGTTTAAAAAATGTTACCGTATTTATCGGCGTATACCGCGCACTATTTTGCCCTGAAAATCAGGGCAAAATCGTGGGTGCGCGATATACGCCGATACCCGCTTTCCCGCCACGAGTTTGAATACTGCGCCCGCATATAGCGAGCGCAGTACACTCGTGAATCTTCGGGCAGTCTCGGCGCCTCTCGTACTGACGTCCTGAGCGTACAGGACGTCAGTGCGAGAGGCGCCCGAGCCTGACCGAAGATTCACGAGTGTACTGCGCTCGCTATATGCGGGCGCAGTATTCAAAGTCGTGGCGGGAAACGAGCGGGAGGACGCCGCAGAAGGACGCCGGACCCGCCGAAGATGGACACCGGACCCGCCGAAGATGGACACCGGACCCGCCGAAGATGGACACCTGACCCGCCGAAGATGGACGCCCGACCCGCCGAAGAGGACACCCGAAGCCGCAGAAGGACGCCGGACCCGACGAGGCTGCAGAAGGACGCCGGACCCGACGAGGCCGCAGATGGACGCCGCGCAAGACACCAAAACTGTAAGTACAAAAAACAAATAATCTTTTTTTCCCACAGGATTGGCTGCCACTTTGGGGGTGCGCGGTATACGCCAGAGCGCGTTATACCGCGATAAATACGGGTAATTTAAAAAAAAAATTATAAAAAAAATCATTCAAAGAATATAGAAAACTATAAAAAAAAATGGCTAATTCACACAGGTTCTCTGTTATGTTTGTGTCTGCTAACTTTGGGGCAGATTCACGTAGATCTGCGGCGGCGTAACGTATCGCATTTACGTTACGCCGCCGCAAGTTTTACAGGCAAGTGCTTGATTCACAAAGCACTTGCCTGTAAAGTTGCGGCGGCGTAGCGTAAATTCCCCGGCACAAGCCCGCCGAATTGAATTTAAATGATCCAGGTAGGGGGCGTGGATCATTTAAATTAGGCGCGTTCCCGCGCCGAACGTACTGCGCATGCGCCGTCCCTAAAATTTCCCGACGTGCGTTACATCGCAAGGACGTCATTGGTTTCGACGTGAAACCAGCCCCATTCACGGACGACTTACGCAAACGCCGTAAAATTTTCAAATTGCGACGCGGGAACGACGGCCATACTTAACATTAGATACGCCACCTAGGGGGCATGTTTATCTTTACGCCGCGTATCTCTTACGGAAACGGCGTAAATTTACTGCGACGGGCAAGCGTACGTTCGTGAATCGGGGTAACGACTCATTTGCATATTCTACGTCGACCGCAATGGAATCGCCACCTAGCGGCCGGCCTAGAATTGCAGCCTAAGATCCGACGGTGTAACACAGTTACACCTGTCGGATCTTAGGGCTAGCTATGCATAACTGATTCTATGAATCCGTCGCATAGATACGACAATGGTATCTCAGAGATACGACGGCGTATCAGGAGATACGCCGTCGTATCTCTTTTGTGAATCTGGCCCAATGTTTTTTGGGTATTTTTTTGTGAAAATATTTTTTTTTGAGGCGAGGTAGACTGCATGAGGCCCTGTTATTTCAAACAGCAGGGCCTGTATGGGGAAGTGGATTTAACATACTTCCTTTCACTATTTAATCTCAGAATTGGTTAAACTGAAATACAATCGTGATTATAAACAAAGTATCTTAATGCTGCAGACCGATGCAAAACGATCAATAATTGTGTGCCCTGATTGACTCGGGAAGGGAAGTTATGGCTATTCAACTGTTGATTATTGCATTGATCAGATCGCAATCGTACGGATAAAAACATTAAAACGTAGGTGGCCTCCATAAAAGGAGATTTGTACATCTGATTGCAACATGTGTGGTGAGCTACGAGGCTTGTTTAGGCTTGTGGTTGGAGCTGCAGTCTGAGCAGAAAAGCTGCATTTTAAGTGCCCCCCCCCCCCCCACCTCTCCCCTTAGACCCCTTTCACACGGGCGCCTCCATATTGCGGAATCTGCTTGCTCGGTGGAGAGATCGATCCGCTGATCCCCACTGAGCAGGCAGATGACAGGTCCGTCTCCGCTCACTTTGCTGAGCAGACATGGATGCAGTCCCGCTCTCCCCTATGGGAAAAATCGGAGGAAAATGGACCGCTTGTCTATTTTCACTTGATCATATCCGATCCGATCCGCCAGACGGATGGAAAATAAGACCCCCATCCGACTATATTTGGGGGACAAGATCGGATAGCGGCAGATGTCAGTGGACATGTCCCCGCTGCCATCCACCGCTCCATAGGGGTGAATGGATGATGCAATCGGGTCCACCTAGAAATCAGGCAGACATGATTGGACAGCTCGTGTAAAAGGGGCCATAAAGTGGTTCTAAAGTCAGAAGGTTTTTATCCTAATACATTCTATGCATTAAGATTAAAGGGGTTGTAAAGGTAAATGTTTTTTCACCTTGCTGTCAATCAAAGTCAGTTAGCCAATCAGAAGAGAGGGGGGCAGGGCCGAGCCGCAGCTCCGTGTCTGAATGGACTTGGGTGCCCCCATGGCAAGCTGCTTGCTTTGGAGGCAGGAGGGAGGGGCTAGGAGGGAGGGGCTAGGAGCACCGGCGAAGGACACTGAGAAGAGGATCGGGCTGCTCTGTGCAAAACCACTGCACAGAGCAGGTAAGTATGACATGTCGCGGTCGTAATGCGTTGCATCTACGTAAAAAAAACGCTTCTGGTGCACTTGGTACAACCACCTAGGGTGACCACATTTCCAAACTACCATTCAGGGACACCCCCCTTCCCAAAAATCAGCTTGTGCTGTAACGAATCACAGCACAGTGATTGGACACAAGAGGCAGGATTTATGATTTCTCCAATCAAAAGCAGGGGGCGGGATTGTGTTCCTCCAGGCATTCCTGGCCAGGACAAGAACTGTCAGTGAGTGAAGCCGTGATGTGGCAGCCTTTTTTTGGGGGCATCAGAATGGCCTGGGGAGTGGCTGTGTCAGTTTCATTCTGGGACACTGTATTGTCCTGGAATGAATGTGCCCGGGACAGACCTGCAAAATGCGGGACTCTCCCGGGAAATCCGGGACACGTGGTCACCCTACAACCACCTAATGCGACTCATTCAAGCTGAAGCAATGCACCCGGTTTTGGCGTTCTTGGCTCAGCATTTTTCGGGTTAAAGCAACCTTGTCACCTCCGGTCAAACTACTTTGAAAAGCAGTCTGCATAGTTACAAGTCTTAAGTTAGCCTAAGAGGGGATTTCCCTTGACTTTGGGGAGATTTTCTCTGACTTCCTGTTTTGTCTCTGGGAAAGGGAAGTGGAGAAAAATCTCCCTAAAGGGACACAGACAGCAATGAAAACCTGACAGGGGTTGTACACCCTTCCCACAGTCCATCCAAAACCAAGAAGAAGAAGCTTGTCTTTGGATCTCCTTTCTGAGCTCCGGGTTTCCTGTACACAGAGTAGGAGGTTGCGGGTCTCCTTACCGACACTGCTGCTGGAAAATGATCACATCGCTGGAATTGGGTTACTCGTGTCTTATTTATGAAGAGGGAATTCAGCTCTACGTGATGATGGAAAGCAGCGGAGGATGGGGGTTATGTAACACAATCCACGCACTGACCCTGCTCCCTTCCATCTTATTATATAGCCAAGGTTTTCATGTCGTCTCCCACCTACACCTGTAACCCCCCCGATTTCCATCTCTCTGACACATTTTAGATTACAGTACAATTCAGAAACAAAACCAGAAGCTATTGATTGTTCCCATAAAATCTACATATTGGATCAATAAATGCGACTTTCCCAGCACTTGGGACCATACACATCAAATCATAAAAGCCATAAACATTTATTGACAGCATCATTTCTAAAGCTCATCATACACTATACAATCTCCTTTAAGTCTACTATCAACTATGTAGGGCAAGGTCTTGTCTGATTGGATACTACTGGAATAGATTGTTTAGGTAGGTCCTTATATTACATAGTTTTGGTAAAGCCATCTATACATGGGTTAAAGTGTTAAAATCAATGTGCATATGCAGTAAAGCATGCTTGTAATACTCACTGAGGAACCTAATGGGTTAATCCTCTACATTGTTTAAGCAGGCTGTTTGAGCCTGTCTTCTCTGATGCTCCCCTTCTTCCACTGTCCCTAATCCATCTCCTGATAGAACAAGAGCCTTGGGGGCACTCTGCACATGCTCAGTTTGGTGTGCATTGCTAGAGAGTTTTTTTCTTGGGGGGGGGGGGGGGGGGCATGTTACATAGTTACATAGTTGGTAAGGTTGAAAAAAGACACAAGTCCATCAAGTCCAACCTGTGTGTGTGCTTTGTTTATCAATGTGCACTATCCAGACAGAGGGTCATGGGTCCTGCAGCCTCATAGGCATAGCTCCCAACTGTCCCTGATTTTGAGGGACTGTCCCTGATTTGGAGCAATGTCCCTCTGTCCTTCATTCCTCCTCATTTGTCCCTCATTTTGGTCTGATCTATATAGATGTATATAATATACACTTTTTATCTATAATGCCGCGTTCAGACGGTCATTTTATGCGATGTAAAAAAACGACATTTTTAAAAACGTCAATTTCATTGACCGTGTGTGGGGGAAAACGTCGCTTTATGTCTTGTAAAAAACGACAAAAAAAAATTGAAGCATGCTTCAATTTTATGTGTCGTTTTTCAAAACGTCGTTTTTTGTGTCACAGAAATTGACCGTGTGTAGCAAAAAACAACGTTTAAAACGACGTTTTTGAACCCGCGCATGCCCAGAAGCTAGTTATGAAGCGAGCTTTAATGGAAAAAACGTGGTGAACGTAACCTCGCTTTGCTAGAGCATTGTGAAAAAACGATGGTGTGTAGGCAACGTCGTTTTTGAAAATTGAAGTTTCAAAAACGTTGTTTTTTACTTCACAGAAAATGTTGTTTTTTTACATCGCATAAAACGACCGTCTGTACGCGGCATAAGTTTCCCAGTGCTAAACCTTTCATCCAATTTCTAAATTGCGGGTTTAACCAATCTTGTTTTTTTGTACAATTTTCCTTTAAGGGGGGTGTGGCAAGGGGTGTGTCTTATGCCTGCATACTTTTGCTGATAGGTGTCCCTCATTCCCATCTCAAAAAGTTGAGAGGTATGTCATAGGACAGAGCAGAATGAAAACTCCTCCTACAAGCTTTAAGCAGACACTGATACAAGACACAAGACTGCTATATACTTCAGATGATAAAAGGTATTTAGCCGTTTATATTTACGAAATTAATTGCATTTTCGTATTCTGTGTACTGTGTGAAACCAGATATAGTGAATGAAGGGTCCTGGTTTAGTAGCACTTTAAAATTAGGCTGAACCAGACAAATTTCAATCCATATGTGTTTGGTAAAAGATGTGATCTACCAAATGGCTTCTGAACAATCATCCTATTGGGTTTTGCCTGCTTGATCAGCGCTGCAGGCTACAACTTGCAGTGCTGATCAGCGTGTTCTGATAACAGGGAAGTCTTCTCACTGACTGAATACAACAGCTCAGCAGGAGTGTGCGGCTGGGGGAATCAGGTCAGCTTGTTTCATTCAACCCACTGGTTGAACAAAATAAACAGACTCATGAATGGGCTTCTTAAGTCTGAAGGAGATTGTACGCAGATTGTACAATCTGATTGTACAGAGTAAGTCATGTTGCCATGCCCCTATATATTGGACATATTTTTTGACTAACGTCTTTTATTTGTGCTGCGAAGCAGTAGTTCTAAGTTTCTTGCCTAGATGAGGGTTACATTTTGTGGGCACAGATGTGCCGCAGGGCTTTGAGTCCCGAGCGAGCCCTACAGCACAGCTGCCCACGTGCGGATATTCCTGGCCATCTGCACAAAACCGACTATTGGGGAAGTCCCGAACCTTTGCTCATGCACAAGAAATTACCTGCGCATGTTCAGATAGGCTGAGAGGGTTTGCCAGGTGGGGGTGGCATCAGGGGAGAGAGGGGGGAAGGGGCAAACCGAGAGACGGACTGAAGGTGTTAAGCTAAAACAGCTAAAATACACTGGAGGAGATTTATTAAAACTGGAGCACACCGAATCTGGTGCAGCTGTGCAAAGTAACCAATCAGCTTCTAACTTCATCTTGTTCAATTAAGCTTTGACAATAAAACCTGGAAGCTGATTGGTTACTATGCACAGCTGCACCAAATTCTATGTGCACCCATTGAGAATTTATTATTAATTTACTAAACAATGCAAGAATGTGCACAACTCATTTTGTGGACAATGTCCGCTTCTTTAGGACCAAACGGTCAGCAACACCCATAAGACTTTAATCAGTTATCTCTATACATATCTATAGTGGATAACAAGCATTATATTTATTGATTACTATGAAAATGTATAGTGGCTACAATCATAAGGAAATTCCTGGCTAATTGGTCCTGAAGAAGTGGAAATTGTCCCTGAAACGCGTCAATACTGGTCTGCACACCCATGCTGCTACTGGGACATGATGCTCAAGGCTGCTAGGAGGGTCTACAGATCATGCAGCACCATGACTGGCTGCACAGTAATGTCAATACTGAGAACCCAGCACAAGGATGGTGGGAACCCCGAAAAATGGGCACAGGTGTATAGACCTGGAAACCCAGCACAGAGATGGTGGGAACCCCTCATAATGGACACAGCAGGTGTACAAACCCAGGAACCCAGCACAGGGATGGTGGGAACCCTTTGTAATGGGCACAGCAGGTGTACAGACCTGGGAACTCAGCACAGGGATGGTGGGAACCCCTCATAATGGGCACAGCAGGTGTACAGACCTGGGAACTCAGCACAGGGATGGTGGGAACCCCTCATAATGGGCACAGCAGGTGTACAGACCCAGGAACCCAGCACAAGGATGGTGGGCACTTCTCATAATGGGCACAGCAGGTGTACAAACCCAGGAACCCAGCACAGGGATGGTGGGAACCCTTTGTAATGGGCACAGCAGGTGTACAGACCTGGGAACTCAGCACAGGGATGGTGGGAACCCCTCATAATGGGCACAGCAGGTGTACAGACCTGGGAACTCAGCACAGGGATGGTGGGAACCCCTCATAATGGGCACAGCAGGTGTACAGACCTGGGAACTCAGCACAGGGATAGTGAGAATCCCTTTTAATGGGCACAGCAAGTGTACAGACCTGGTAATTCAGCACAGGGATGGTGAGAACCCCTCATAAAGGACACAGGAGGTGCACAGACCCGGGACTTCAGCGTAGGGATGGTGGGAACCCCACATAACAAGCACAGCAGGTGTACAGACCTGAGAACTCCACACATGGCTTGTGGGAACCCTATATAATGGGTACAGCAGGTGTACAGACCCAGGAACTCAGCACAGGGATGGTGGGAACCCACATAGCGGGCACAGCAGGTGTGCAGACCTGAGAACTCCATGCAGGGTTGGTGGAAACTCTTCATAATGGGCACAGCAGGTGTACAGCCCCAGGAACTCAGCATAGGGATGGTGAGAACCCCTCATAAAGGACACAGGAGGTGCACAGACCCGGGACTTCAGCGTAGGGATGGTGGGAACCCCACATAACAAGCACAGCAGGTGTACAGACCTGAGAACTCCACACATGGCTTGTGGGAACCCTATATAATGGGTACAGCAGGTGTACAGACCCAGGAACTCAGCATAGGGATGGTGGGAACCCACATAGCAGGCACAGCAGGTGTGCACACCTGGGAACTCCACACAGGGAGGTGTACAGACCTGGTAATTCAGCACAGGGATGGTGAGAACCCCTCATAAAGGACACAGGAGGTGCACAGACCCGGGATTTCAGCGTAGGGATGGTGGGAACCCCACATAACAAGCACAGCAGGTGTACAGACCTGAGAACTCCACACATGGCTTGTGGGAACCCTATATAATGGGTACAGCAGGTGCACAGACCCAGGAACTCAGCACAGGGATGGTGGGAACCCACAAAGCGGGCACAGCAGGTGTGCAGACCTGGGAACTCCACACAGGGTTGCTGGAAACTTCATAATGGGCACAGTAGGTGTACAGACCCAGGAGCTCAGCATAGGGATGGTGGGAACCCACATAGCGGGCACAGCAGGTGTACAGACCTGGGAACTCCACACAGGGTTGGTGGAAACTTCATAATGGGCACAGCAGGTGTACAGACCCAGGAGCTCAGCATAGGGATGGTGGGAACCCACATAGCGGGCACAGCAGGTGTACAGACCTGGGAACTCCACACAGGGTTGGTGGAAACTTCATAATGGGCACAGCAGGTATGAAGAAGCCCAGAGCAGAGATCACACCAACAGTTCCTGAGAGACAGAATACACCACTAGACACTTTACCACTACAATTTCTGTCAAGCAAGAAAACATAATTTTGGGTGGACTGACCCTTTAAGAAAAAAGAACATTTAAAGAAGAACTGTTCACGAGCAACTGGCCAGAAAATGATCTGATTAGTCATGCTGGATAATTGGCACCAGTTGTCTCAGCATATCCTACTAGCCTAACATGCTGGGACTTGTGGTTCCTCATCAGTCATCAGGATACAACTACAAGGGGAGCTCTCCTGGTATGTGAGATCCGTATTTTAGACCCCCAGGACCTTGTTGTCTTTATTCATCTCCTATTAATGAGGATCTCTCTGCAGAGATGGGGATCAGCTTAACCAGAACACACAATACAGGTACCATGTCCAATGAGGGCACCCTGGCCAGGCTGAGAGGGACCTACCTGTACCATCGCTCCTCCCTGACAACGTGCTTCCTGAAGGGGATAATTCGATGCTCCTCTGGGCTGCAGCGGCCTCGGGAGGGCAGGAGCGGGGAGGGCATTGGGTGTGGAGGAGGCTCAGCTGCAGTGTGCAGAGGATGGAGTACACAGACGTCTGGCTGAAATGGATACAGAGAGAGAAGAGAAAGCAGACTAGAGAGAAGGAGGGGCCCCAGCAACACACACTGACCGACTCTATGCCAGCCTGATGGCAGAATGCAAGGGTCCTCACTCTGTGCCAGCCTGATGGGAATGTACTACAGCTCTTCACTAGGTGCCAGTCTGAGAGCAGCATATTAGAGGTCCTCACTCTGTGCCAGCCTGTTGGCAGAACTCTATGGGTCACTTTGGGTCCTCACTCTGTGCCAGCCTGATGGGAATGTACTACAGCTCTTCACTAGGTGCCAGCCTGATATCAGCATGTTACAGGTCCTGACTCTGTGTCAGCCAGATAGCAGTATATTAGAGGTCCTCACATCTGTGCCAACCTGTTGGCAGAACTCTATGGGTCACTTTGGGTCCTCACTAATAGTCTAAGGCCTGGTACACACGATAGGATTGATCCGCGGATACGGTCCGCCGGACCGTATCCGCGGATAAATCCTCTGCGGATTTTAATCCGATGGAGTGTACACACCATTGGATCGAAATCCGCGCCGAATTCCCATCGCGGTGACGTGTCGCGCCGTCGCCGCGATGATGACGCGGCGACGTGCGCGACGCTGTCATATAAGGATATCCACACATGAGTCGAATCATTACGACGCATGCGAGAGATGGGTTCGGACGGATCGATTCGGTGAGTCTGTACAGACCACCGGATCGATCCGCTGGTGCCGATTCCAGCGGATAGATTTGTAAGCATGTCTACAAATTTTTATCTGCTGGAATTCGGAAATATCCGCGGATAAATATCCGCTGGAACGTACACACCAGGGGATCTATCCGCTGAAACCGATCCGCTGAGATTTTTCAGCGGATGGATCCGCTCGTGTGTACGGGGCCTGATAGGTAATATATTACAGATCCTCACTCTGTGCCAGCAAGATGTCAATTTACTACAGGTTTTCAATAGATGTCAGTCTGATAGCAGCATATTTCATGTCCTCACTCTGTGCCAGTCTGATGGCAGAATGCTATGAGTCACTATGGTTCCTCGCTTCCAGTCTGATTGGAATTCAGTACAGATCTTCACTAGGTGCCAGCCTGATAGCAGCATATTACAGGTCCCATCGTTTTGCCAGCCTGACAGCTGAATGCTCTGGGTCCTCACTGCCAGCCTGATGGGGAAGTACTACAGGTTTTCACTGTCCCAGGCTGATAGCAATATATTTAATGTCCTCACTCAGTGTAATTCCATGGCAGATTGCTAGGGGTCACTATGGGTCTTCAACGCCAGCCTGATGGGGATGTAGAACAGGTCTCACTGTGCCAGTCTGACAGCAACATATTGCAGGTCCTCACTTTGTGCCAGTCTTATGGAAGAATGTTACTGGTCCTTACCCCGTGCCAGCCAAATGAGAATGTATAATGGGCACAGCACATATGCAGACCCAGGAACTCAGCACAGGGATGGTTTGAACCCCTCATAATGGGCACAGCAGGTGTACAGACCCGGAAACTCAGCACAGGGATAGTGGGAACCCCTCATAATGAGCACAGCAGGTGTCCAGCGCCAGGAACCCAGCACAGGAATGGTGGGAGCCCCTTATATTGGACACAGCAAGTGTGTAGTATGATGGCAGAATATTATAGGTCCTCAGTTTGTTCTACCTGGGATGATAGAATTATGTTCCAGCCTAATATTACAGATCCTTCCTCTGTGCCAAGCTAATATATTGCACTGCATGGTGCCAGACTGATGGCAGAATGCTACAGATCTCTACTGTGTGACATCTTAATGGCAATGTACTACAGTTCCTAACTCTGAGCCAATCTGATAGCAGCATATTACAGGTCCTCTCTCTGATAGCAGCATATTACAGGTCCTCTCTCTGATAGCAGCATATTACAGGTCCTCAGTCTTATAGCAGCATATTACAGGTCCTCTCTCTGATAGCAGCATATTACAGGTCCTCTCTCTGATAGCAGCATATTACAGGTCCTCTCTCTGATAGCAGCATATTACAGGTCCTCTCTCTGATAGCAGCATATTACAGGTCCTCTCTCTGATAGCAGCATATTACAGGTCCTCACTCTGATAGCAGCATATTACAGGTCCTCTCTCTGATAGCAGCATATTACAGGTCCTCACTCTGATAGCAGCATATTACAGGTCCTCACTCTGATAGCAGCATATTACAGGTCCTCACTCTGATAGCAGCATATTACAGGTCCTCACTCTGATAGCAGCATATTACAGGTCCTCTCTCTTATAGCAGCATATTACAGGTCCTCAGTCTTATAGCAGCATATTACAGGTCCTCTCTCTGATAGCAGCATATTACAGGTCCTCTCTCTTATAGCAGCATATTACAGGTCCTCAGTCTTATAGCAGCATATTACAGGTCCTCTCTCTTATAGCAGCATATTACAGGTCCTCTCTCTGATAGCAGCATATTACAGGTCCTCTCTCTGATAGCAGCATATTACAGGTCCTCTCTCTGATAGCAGCATATTACAGGTCCTCTCTCTGATAGCAGCATATTACAGGTCCTCAGTCTTATAGCAGCATATTACAGGTCCTCAGTCTTATAGCAGCATATTACAGGTCCTCTCTCTGATAGCAGCATATTACAGGTCCTCAGTCTGATAGCAGCATATTACAGGTCCTCAGTCTGATAGCAGCATATTACAGGTCCTCAGTCTTATAGCAGCATATTACAGGTCCTCAGTCTTATAGCAGCATATTACAGGTCCTCTCTCTGATAGCAGCATATTACAGGTCCTCTCTCTGATAGCAGCATATTACAGGTCCTCAGTCTGATCCAGTCTGATGGTAGCATATTACAGCTTCATGCTATGAGCCTTCTGTAGATATGAGCTATCATTACACACATATAACACTATGCCAGAGTCTGATATCAGCACATCAACAAGCACCTCACACATTGCAACATATTACACCGTTCTCATCACTTAGATCAGCATAGTATATTGCAATAATTCAAGATATCACCATACTGTACCCGGCTAACCACAAATAGCAGCATATCACATTGTGCCAGTCCATGATACAAATATATTTCATTGTGCTAGGCTTTGATAGCAACATATTGCAATCTGCCAGTCCAGTACCAACATATTACACTGTTCCAATCTAATACAAACATATTATACTGTGCCATGGTGCCAGCGCAATATTACACTGTACCTGCCTCTGTTACTGGCATATTACATTGAGCCAGTCTATCATACGTCCACATCACACTTTTGCCTTTACAACACTATGGGTACACATGCTACACTGTGCCAACCCCTGCTAGTAGCATAATACTGGATTGACAGTATGTAAACCTCTTATACTAGCACACACGTTTCCACACTGAGAATGTATTTTATTTAAGTTGTTTAGAAAGCACTACTGCAGTATCTACACTAATGTGCACACATACATGTGACCAGCAGATGGAGCTATTGCAGCAGAATATAATGTACAATGAGGCGTACTGAGAAAGGTGAAGGGAGCACTCATTAACTTTATAAAATAATTAATAAAAACAAATATATACCACATGCAGAACGTGATAGAAATGTTTTTTTTTTTTTTTCAAAACATTATTACTATATGATAATACAAATTGATTCAAAATTATATAATCAATTATAATAATAGCAGTTCATCAAAGGTGATAAAAAAAAGCGATAAAAAAAGCCCTAATCGACTGACTCGTCTTGTATAATATGTCGAATCTTCTCAAAGGAGGTCAATATAAAACCTTCACCAGCTGATCAGTTGGTCACCCAAGGTGCTCAAATATGAAATCTTCACCTTTCTCACTTGATCTAAAGCACGTAATCACTTTAATAGGGACAGCAGCTGATATCTCATATATATTTGATACGTTTTGCACAATTTCACTAGGCGCAAATACGCCAAATAAGGGGGTAGATTCAGGAAGCAATTACGCCTGCGTATCCATAGATACGCAGCGTAATTGCTAAGTAGCGCCGGCGTATCAACTTTCTGTATTCAGAAAGCTTGATACGCCGACTGTAGCCTAGGATACCACTGGCATAAGGCTCTTATGCCGTCGTATCTTAGGCTGCATTCTGACGCTGGCCGCTAGGTGGCGTTCCCGTAGTTGTCAGCGTAGAGTATGCAAATTGCATACTCACGCCGATTCACAAACGTACGCGCGCCCAGCGGTCGTGTTTTACGTCGTTTGCGTTCGTCGCTTTCGTCGTAAGGCTGCTCCTGCTATTAGGAGGCGCAGCCAATGGAAAGTATAGACGTCGTTCCCGCGTCGCGATTTTAGAAATTTACGTTGTTTGCGTAAGTGGATCGTGAATGGCGCTGGACGCCATTTACGTTCACGTCGAAGCAAATGACGTCCTTGCGACGTCATTTACCGCAATGCATGTCGGGAAGCATGCGCCGTACGGGAACGCGCCTAATTTAAATGATCCACGCCCCCTACGGGATCATTTAAATTACGCACGCTTACGCCGGCCCCTTTTCCGAAACGCCGCCGCAAATTACGGAGCAAATGCTTTGTAAATGAAGCGTAGCTCCAGTAATTTACGGAGGCGTAGCGTAAAAACGGTACGCTGCGCCGCCGTAGCAGTGCGCGCCCCTACCTGAATCTACCCCAAGGTGTACTGCAAGAACCCAGCACATTGTGATCTTCTAGTTATGTGAAAAGCTGCAAACTCAGAAAAATGGAGAAACATGAGCAATGCCGGAGGTAATTTATAGCGCACACTAATTTGTGTAGCTTAATTATTAAGGTTGAATGTATTTTTCTTGCTAAAGAACATACATTTTTATCAGGTTGTTATGCATAAATTTCCGCTTTAAGTCAAAATCAACCAGATAGAAAGTTGGCTATACAATTGTTTGTGGATTTGCTTGTTTTAAATGAATCATACATTAATCAGATAACAACATTTAAGTGTGTGTGGCCACCATTACACGCAGACCCCTAAGAACAAGCTCTCAGGCTAGGTAAACAGCCGATTGTCTGTGTGCAATTCCGATGCACAAAAAAACATGCATGCTCGGAATCAATTCGACGCATGTTGGGAATCATTGAACTTCATTTTTCTTGGCTCGGTGTAGTGTTGTACGTCACCGCGTTCTTGACGGTCGGAATTTGATGTGATCGTGTGTATGCAACACAAGTTTGAGCCAACATATAGTCGGAAAAAAAATCCACCGTTTTCTTGTCGGAATTTACGATCGTGTGTACGCGGCATACCCAGTGAAGTGACTGGCTTCAGGTGATACACAGAGATGAAACACATTCTCCTATATTAGGCCTAGTACACACGAGAGGGTTTATCCGCGGATACGGTCCACCGGACCGTTTCCGCGGATAAATCCTCTCGAGGATTTCCAAGGATTTTGATCCGATGGAGTGTACTCACCATCGGATCGAAATCCGCGTCAAAATCCCATCGCGATGACGTGTCGCGCCGTCCCGCTGTCATATAAGGAATTCCACGCATGCGTTGAATCATTACGACGCATGCGGGGGATTGATTCGGACGGATTGATCCGGTGAGTCTGTACAGACCAGCGGATCAATCCGTTGGGATGGATTCAAGCGGATAGATTTTAAAGCATGTCTTAAAATTTGTATCCGCTGGAAATCCATCCCAGGGGATAAAAATCCGTGGAAACAGATCCGCTGGATTGTACACACCAGGGGATCTATCCGCTGGAGCCGGTCCGCGGATCAATTCCAGCGGATGGATCCTCTCGTGTGTACGGGGCCTAAGTTGTACCTGTTTATATGCAGTCATCTCTACTACATGCTTTCAAAGTGCTAAATTTATAACGCTTGTCTGAGGCCTTGTACTCACGACCGGATCTGTGCGCTGGAAACTGTCTGCCCGACAGTTTCCGGCGTACAAGGCTGATTTGTGTTTTGTTCCGCTGGCGTGTACACACCAGCGGACCAAATTCCCGTCGTACCGGAACGCGTGCACGTAAACTACGTACGACGTCACTATAAAGGGGAAGACCAAAGTTAATGGCGCCGCCCTCTGTTCCTCTTTTGCTAGTTACGTGTTTGCTCGTGTTAGTGAAGGTTTGGTTAGAGCTGATTCGCGCTTCTCGGTCTCCAGGCTTTGACAGCGTGTATTCACGGGTTCAGTGCGTGTGCTTGCGGTAACGTAGTTGTCATTCGGCTATAGGCAAGCAGGTTGTTTCTGCTTTAGCAGTTGCATCCTGTGCGCTCGTATCTGTTTGTCGCGCGTTTGTCGCAGGTAGTGCTGGATTTGCGAGTGCTTTCTGTTTCAGTGTGTTCTTGACTGACCAGCCGGCCGGTTTGAAGCCATGATGGAGCAGCAGCGTCAATTTTCGCGAGTTGGTGCTGTTTATGGGATGGCTGCTGGATATGTTCATTTGTCCAGTACTTTGGCCAGAAACAGGGGGCGGAGGCGTTTCTGGACCAAGAATTGGTTGCGCCAGCGTGACCAGTTCTCACATATGCCTCTGCTTAGGGAACTCCAGGAGAATAATCCTAATGACTTTAGGAATTTTCTCCGCATGACGGACCCCGTATTCAACCGTCTGCTGGATCTTCTGTCCCCCTATATCACGAGGCAGGACACTGTGATGCGCCAAGCCATCACGGCCGAGCAGAGGCTTATTGCCACGTTGCGGTACCTGGCGACTGGGAGGAGCCTGCAGGACCTCAAGTTCTCGACAGGCATCTCTCCGCAGGCGCTTGGGGTCATCATACCGGACACGTGTGCTGCCATCATCAAAGTTATGCATGAGGAGTATATTAAGGTAAGTTTCCTGGCTCTAATAATGTGGCCAACTAACTTTATTTTTATTTTCCCAGATATGCTGTGTGTTTAACTAACGTTAGCTTTTCTCCCTATGCATGTTGATATCAGCTTTACATGTTTTATTCTTGGCCTACCTGCATATTTGTCCCTTACCCAATATTAACCTGTCCAGCATGCTATCCTAGGGACAAACCCACCTTGCCATTTTTTCAAACAGGACTTTTTGGGGTTTTTCCCCCCCCCCCCCCCCCCTTCAAACTTTTATTGTCCCCATCAGAGGGCTGTGGAGTCTCTTAATGAAGTGGCCCTATATATTTCATTTTCCAAATTCTCCATGCACATTTTTCTAATGCAATTTTAATACTGTGAACTGTCACAAGGATGCTTGTAGGATGTATTTGTTACAAAGTACTAAATCTCTAATTTTGTTTGTCCCCACAGCTACCCTCCACACCACAGGAATGGCAGTCTGTGGCTTCCCAATTTGCCCAGCGGTGTGATTTTCCAAACTGCGGTGGAGCAATAGATGGGAAACACGTCCGCATTGTGCCCCCACCCCGCTCGGGGTCCTACTATTATAATTACAAGGGTTATCATAGTATTGTGTTGATGGCGGTGGTGTCGGCACAGTATGAGTTTCTATATGTGGACGTGGGGAAGAATGGCCGGATGTCTGATGGGGGAGTGTTCGCACGGACTGATTTCTATGATCGTCTCCAAGCTGGTGGTCTGGCATTGCCACCAGATGAAGATAATGTGGAAGGACTTCCGTTTGTGTTCCTAGCGGACGAGGCTTTCGGGCTTGGTCCTCACCTCATGCGGCCTTTTCCCCAGAGGACCCTCACCTCAGAGAGGAGTGTGTTTAATTTTCGGTTGGCCAGGGCTCGGAGGGTAGTCGAGAATGCCTTTGGGATACTCACCAACCGGTTCCGCCTGTTCAGGACATCGATACATCTGGCGGAATATAAATTGGACACCGTTGTATTTGCCTGCTGCATTTTGCACAACTTTTTACGCAGGCACTCCCAGACGTACCTACCCGACATCGGTTCTGAGGCAAGACTACCCTCAGATCCCCTTCCCGGGCTGGACACTGGTCGCGCTGGCTTGGCCCCCCAATCAGCTCGTGAGGTACGCGACAAATATGTTGAGTACTTCATGGGTCGGGGGGCCATTGCTATGCCAGATCATATTTCTTTCTAATTCGGCCCCCAAAGAAAGGAATATTCTAAAAAATAATAAATAATTAGACCATTGGACTTTATACAGTTGTTTGTCATTAATGCTTTTTCTCTTTTTCTGTCTTCCTGGTTCTCTAACTAACTTCTTCAATTGTAATGCATAATTGATTTCTCCACTTTTAGTAACTAACCACATTTTGCACAGTATTCACTCATCTACAAACAGGGTATTGAGTCTAGAAATAAGAAGCAACTCCATTTGTAAATGTTGAGGTCAATTTTTTTTTATTTTTGCTTGTTCATGACCCCAAAAAAATTTTTTGATTTTTTTCATTACTCCCTGCTTTTGTACTTAGGAGTCTTCAAAATTTTTTAAAAAATTTTTTTTTTTTTCAGGTAATTCAACCAAAAATATTATGCAGATTATACATTTATTAACAAGTTCACTTTTTTTTTCCTCAAATATAGTTAGATTTATTGTTTACATATATATATATATATATAGATTATATTTGGTGGGGTGTTTACCGCCTTAAATTTATTTTTGGCCATATTTTTTAGGCACAAAAAACAATAATTTTGTAACCATTTTTCTTGTTTTTGGTGTGTTTTTCTAAAACAAAATTTTTGGGTGAGAATTTGGAGTCAAATCTCTACTTCACTAAATTCAGTGATTAGAGAGATTTATAATTCTATATATATATTGAAAATAATTTTTGGCGTTGTTTATTCTTTATGGTCTAAACTTTATAGTATCCCAAAATGTTCAACATGGTCAAAAAGTAACAAAATCAAATTCAAAAAATATAAAAACTCACAACAGCAGTCAGTCATGGTGTGCTTTCACACTGGAACACGCCAAAATTGGAAGATACACACATTCAGTGCAAACTCGCCAAATGTCATTGGTTCAACAGACAAATGGCCACATGTGCTATCTGACATCATGGGTGATCAATGTCTGTGTTTTGTGGGAGCAAACCCTTCCTCTCAACTACTTGAGGATGGAGGAGGGGGTTGGACCCACAAAGCACAGACATTAGATATTCTGTGATGGCAGATAGCACATGTTGGCACACTGTGTGTGTATCTTCAAATTTTGGCGTATTCATTATTCAAACTGTTAAAATGTTTGTGGGGGCGGGGGATGGGCGGGGGGTGTTTCAGTCTTTGACACGGCCCATCATGTCAATAATGTTCTTAAAATTTGCTTCGATTACCATCATTCTTTGCCGCATATTGTCCATTTCCGTGCTGCATTCCAAAAGGACATTTGTTACATTCTGTTCCATGAGAAACATCCTTTCACGCATATTGTGCATTTCAGTGCTGCACTCCATTACCTGCTGAATAATTATAGCAGCACTTGCACGTGAAAATCTTGGCACACCATCCTCCTCCCCTAAACCAACAAAAAAAAAATGGCATTTACAATATTATTTTTCAATGAGGCCTATCTACATATGTTTTTTGGAATCAAGCTAGGGTGACACTGACCTGATGGGCTTCTCCTTTCCACCTCTTCGACATCTTCTATCACTCCTCCTTCTTCCACCACCTCCCCATCATCTTCAATCACTCCTCCTTCTTCCACCACTTCCCCATCATCTTGGACTCCTCCTTCATCCATCAATCCACCTTCTTTCAATTCGCCAAATTGTTCTTCCGCCACTTGCCCTTCATCTGCTATGACTTCTAAGTCCAAAATTACTTCTTCCTCCTCTCTTCCTTCCTCCTTTCTTCCTTCCTCCTCTCCTTCCACATCCTCCTCTCCTTCCACATCCTCCTCTCCTTCCACATCCTCCTCTCCTTCCACATCCTCTTCTCCTTCCACATCCTCCTCCTCCTCCACATGTTGAGATGGCAGATTTTGGCCTTGTCTGGCCCTCTCTGCCTCCTCCAAATGCTGGCGACTTCTTTCCCCTGAAATAAACCAAAAAAAATGTAGACTCATCAGCACACAGATATTGGAGAGCATAAATCGCACACATTGCTTAGAAGATGCTTTCATTTAGTTACTTTTATCTTTCACCAAACCTACATTTTGCAATTACTTCTATATGGCAAGCTCTGATCCTGCCCCTTTTTAGCAAAGTGACACACATGGATGTCCCCCCTAAACTGTATTTCTGGGATACCCTACCAAAACCCATTTTTGATTTGGGGAGACACAGGTGCTCTGCATTGCAGATGTGAAAACATCTGCTTTATTACCACTGTTTTTAGAATGAATCCTGTTTGCCTTTCCCATTCTCCTTCTTTTTTTTTATAGAACTAGCTTTTACACAATGTTTACAAACAAAGTTTTTGGCCAGTGAGCCATGTCCAGGTGTGTTGTTCCTGGAATAACCGAGCCTTTCTGATAAACTATGTGATGTTACGTTGTTTACTAAGAACACTGTTTGTAAATATGTAGTTATTTATGTTCTAAAAAATAAATAACAACATGTCTTTAAAATTACAAGCAGGCCAAGGAGGCAGATGGTGAAATATACATGGCAACACATTATTGCAGACAATCACCACCCCCCCCCCCCCCAAACCCAATATATATTTACTTACTTTTACGCAGAATTTTAAGTATTTTCTTCATCTGATGTGGCTCCCTCAATTTTAAGTCTGACCATCGTTTCCTCAGCTGTTCCTTGGACCTGGTGATCCCAAACATCCTCTGCATTCTCCTCGCCACCTTGTCCATAATATGTGCCTTTCGGCGGTTAGGGGTCTTGTATGGCCCTAATTCACCATCATAGTCCTTTTTTCGCATGATGTAAACTAACTCCACCATTTCCTGGAACCGCATATTAGTGGCTTTATATCTTCTTTTCCTTGATCGGGACGTCCCTGCCTCTGTCCCTTCACTTGTGGCATGAGAGCATCGTGCCCGCTCGTGTGACATCGCCATCTTTCCTTTCCCACAGAGATTATGGGCGTGGAAAAGATGAATTCTTACGCCATGGGCGGAGAAGAGGGCGGCGTTTAATACATACGCGGAGTGTAGAGAATGCAAACAACGTGTTTACGTCCGTTACGCGGAGAATCTTCGAGCGCATCCAGAACATACACAGTTAACGCCATATTTCCTAAAATCATTGATTAGGGGCCTCGCAAAGGTGACGAGGGCGGGGTTTCATAAATACGCGGAGTGTTAAAAAGGTTTACGCCGTGATTACGCATCTTACGCGGTAATTAGGCGAGCGTGAGAAACGAGGAGCGAGAGACAGGAAGGTAAGGAATTTAAAAATGTGATCAGCAGAGGCCTTGAAAATGTAGACACATGGGATGGGGGTTTGGGCTGTTGGTTGCACCCTTTTTAAGCTATTCTGTCTATGGGGTACCACAATGTTATTTTGGTATCCAAATGCTTTTGGACACCTCACAAAATAGAGATGTGAACAATGCTGTACCTCATTGACAAGTTTTTGAATGGTGTATTCAGATCAGGCAAAGTATTGTTCAAGTGTTGGTTGTACAGAGGTCATTAGGAAGTGTCTTTTATGTCATCCATTGTCAGGGGTATGAGATTTACACATGAAAGAGTGCCTAGATGAAAACTGTCATTTGTAAGCATTGTTTAATTTAATATATTTAAAATATTTACTGCAATGTGAACAATGGCTCTGCATCTAGCAAATCAATGTTTGGTACAAGCAATGCGGCCGAGCTGCCAATCATTGTTTAAACAAGAGAGACTGTGTTTGGAATTAGATATAGGTAATAAATTTGAAGACACATATTAGATCAAGGTCAACGCTGATCCTTTTGAATATTTATTTTTCTGTGGTTTATGTTTTTGTAATCTAGACTCAAAAAGAAATATAATTTTTCAAAAATTGCAATGGACCTCCTACAAAGCAAGGAATCTATAGAGGCCTTACTTCAAAAATACCAGGACACGCCCATCCTGTGGAATTCAAAACACTCGTTATATTGCAATAAAGAGGTACGAGCGGCAGCACTAGAAGAGCTAGCAAATTATATGCAAACTTGGGTGCCAGGATGCACTGCCAACATGGTGAAGGATAAACTTGCCAACCTCAGAAGCACATACAGGAGAGCATACAAAGCTAATAAAATCAAAAAATCGGGAGCAGCAGCAAGACAAGCAAAGGAACCCAAACTGTGGTATTATAAACAGATGGCTTTTTTGCGGGACGAAATGGAAGGCAGGAAAACGATGTCCAGTCTTTCTTCCAACCTTTCCTCCATGCTACCTTCCAGCGGACATTCCCCAGATGACCACAGCCCTGCAGAGTCGGAGGAAGAGGGCCTGGCTGACAGAGATGCAGATCTGCCACCCTTCGATGAGGAGGTATAGTAGTTTCCTCTATATTTATGGCCTAAATAATTCTTGGTGGATTAATGATTAGATATTGAAAAAAAAAAACCAAGCTGGAAAAAAACAAACAAAAAGGTGTACAGACAAATAGGTGTCAGGGATGACAACTGCAGGGGTCAGAAGTAGAGTGTATTCAAGTAATAATGAACAGAAAATACTGAACGAAAAACATGAAAATGAGTGTGGTTTTATTTAGCGAAATTGTAAAAAAATTCCTTTTTTTTACACACAGGAAGAAGAGATCAGCCAGGAGGTGGCAGATCCTCAGGTGTCTGTCAGCCAGGAGGAGGCCGGGGTCAGTGGCAGCCAGGAGGAGGCCGGGGTCAGTGGCAGCCAGGAGGAGGCCGGGGTCAGTGGCAGCCAGGAGGAGGCCGGGGTCAGTGGCAGCCAGGAGGAGGCTGGGCCCAGTGGCCTGCAGCAGGTCCACCCGGCCAGGAGAACCACCACCAGCCAGTCTTCTCCCCCCCAGGTGAGGCCATCAGGCCGAAGGAGGCAGTTGAGGCCTGTGGAGGAGGCAAGCCTCCGCATGATCCAGGAGGCAAGCGCCATCATGAGGGCCCCCCTCAACCCCACAGAGGCCTTCAGTGCCTCATTGGCCCATGATTTAAATGAAGGGGAGGAGGACCAGAGAAGACTGGCAAAGGCCCTGATGAACCAGGTACTTTGGTGGATGCAGAGGGGCCTGCTGACCCCAGACACTGGGCTATGTGACCCGGCCCGGCTTGCGGAACACCATCCTCCTGCTGCCACATCAACCCCACCTGCAAGACCCCGTGTTCGATCCGCTGGAAGGCTGCCTGGAGGGAAGGCTGGAAAGAGGAGGAAACGTTGATTTTCTGCCTTCCATTTCCTTCCACATAAAGGACATCTTGTTTGTACTACCACAGTTTGGGTTCCTTTGTTTGTGTGCTGCTGCTTAATATTTTTGTGTTTGGCTCCTGAGGCTTGGAAGTTTATCCTTCACCATGTTGGAAATGCAAGTTTGCATATAGTTTGCTATCTATTCTAGTGCTGCCGTTCTTTTTATTTTTTTGTGATGACATTTGCCAGAATAAAAGGCCTTTTGCTTTCATTTGAAAACATGTCTATTGTTTGATATACTGTGGGGATTATTAGGCAGCAAACCTTTAATAAATATACAATGGGTAATTTACAAAGGACACACTCCTTGGGGGGGGGGGGGGGACATTTGGTGTGCCAACATGGTTTAATATTCTCTAATGAAACACCAAAAAAAAAAAAAAAAAATTAAAAATACATGTAAAAAAAAAATTGTTTAAATGGTGACATAACTAGAAACAAAAAAAGAAATTAAAAAAATGCACATTCCTTTACAAAAATGAATACTCTAAATTATGGAGGACCACCAACCAAAACACACGTCTGGCATAGAAAACATTATTAAAGGATTACATCACAAGCAAGAAATGTGACATTTCAGTATGGGACAACTCTATTGAAATTGCATCAGCAAGAGAACGGGGTTATTCTAGCAAGAGAAGAATTAATCAAACGAGGCTTTAAAATGTGGTTTAGTGCGCCTTTTTAAGACATTGTTCTCTTGCTAGAATAAAAGGTTTCTAATGACGAATGTGCCATATCCCAAAGAAACGCGAGTTTTACCTGAACGAGCGCTCCCGTCTCCTCATTTGGACTGAGCATGCGCGGGGTTTTTGTACGCTGCTTTTGTGTACAGACGACCGAACATGTCTGACGGACACGATTCCAGCAGACTGTTTTAAAGCAAGACCAGGAAACAGTTGTTCGTTGGAAAACGGTCTGGCCGACGATTGTTTGCTGGAATTCTGTACGTTACTGCCTACACACGAACGAACATGTCCGCTGAAACTGGTCCGCGGACCAGTTTCAGCAGACATGTTTGGTCGTGAGTACGAGGCCTGAGAGTTCAGAAAAAAGTTACACTCAGTGAGGAGAGCTCAGTGAAGTTTTCTTGTTGGGTTTTCCGATCGTGTGTACGCGGTATAAAAGTCCATATTGCCTCAATTCTACACTTTTTTATATACTTTGGAAAAGACTTTGGGGCAGATCCACAGAGCGAGTACGCCGGCGTATCTACTGTTTCATTTAAATGAAACACGCCCCCTAATCGCCGATTTGAATTCCGCCGCCAGAGATAGACTACGCCGCCGTAACTTACGGTGCAAAATCTTTAAGGATTCGATTTAAAGCCAGGTAAGGTACGGCGGCGTAGCGTATCTCTGATAAGCTGCGCGGGTGCAGATCTCTGTGGATCTGCCCCACAGTTGTGATTGTCCCATAGAAGTGTCTACAATTGCTCATTTAAAACAATCAAAAATCAGACCTCATCATAAACAAATAAAACAATGAATTGAAGAGGAAGTTGTGGGGAAACACAGACAGTGCTTATTTCAGACACTGATAAAGCATTCCTATGGTTTGCAGATAGCAACGCACATGCGCTTTACATTCCATCCCAAAACACAGATGCACCAAGTCTGCATAGAGATGAACATGAGAGATAATAAATGCATACAACCCCATCATGCCAAACGTTTGGAAAAGGACCAGAATACATTAAAGAAAATTTCCTTCTGCAAAACTCTAGAGCAGCAGCAAATCAGCCAATACAGCCAACTGCAACGGAGCAATGTGCCAGGGGTTTGCTGCATATAAACACCATCACAGGAAAGACTATGGGCAAGCACAGAATATAGAAGCAAGACACTTAGACGGATGATGTGACACAGAAAATGACAGAACACAGGCGGTCCAAGCAAACGGACGCGACACAAGAAGCACAGACATCAGATTTACAGCTGATGAGGAGAACCACCCAAAGATCTAAGAGGTCAAGAAAACATCAACCTATAATCCTCAGCAGGATCAAAACAGATGTCTCTAAAGTCATAGGGCCAGATCCACAAAGAAGTTACGTCAGCGTATCTATTGATACGCCGCGTAACTTCTAGGATGCCCCGTCGTATCTTTGTTTTGTATCCACAAAACAAGATACGACTGAATGGGGGCTTGATCCGACTGACGTACGTCTTAGTATGCCGTCGGATCTTAGGTGCATATTCACGCTGGCCGCTAGGTGGCGCTTCCGTTGTTATCCGTGTAGAGTATGCAAATTAGCTAGAAAGTTTCTCAGAACGTACGTCCGGCCGGCGCATTTTTTTACGTTGTTTACGTAAGGCTTTTTTCGGCGTAACGTTACCCCTGCTATATGAGGTGTAGCCAATGTTAAGTATGGAATGTCGGGACAGCGTCGAATTTTCCGTCGTTTACGTTGTTTGCGTAAGTCGTACGCAAATAGGGCTTTGCGTAAGTTACGTTCACGTCGAAAGTATTGACTATTTGTGACGTGATTTCGAGCATGCGCACTGGGATACCCCCACGGACGGCACATGCGCCGTTCAAAAAAAACGTCATTTACGCGGGGTCAAGTTGAATTAACATAAAACACGCCCACATCGTTGTCATTTGAATTCCGCGCCCTTACGCCGACACATTTACGTTACGCCGCCGTAACTTTAGACGCAAGTGCTTTCTGGATACAGCACTTTCCTCTCAAAGTAGTGGCGGCGTAGCGTAACTACGATACGCTACGCCTGCTTAAAATTACGCCGATCTACGTTGATCTGACCCCTTCTGTTTTTTCCTGTAGACCTACAATTCAGTTCCGTGACTAAAAAGATCCATATATTCTTCAGCAAGATATTACCACTACAAATCAGTCCTGAACATAACAACAGCTTCCATACCAAATCAATATATTTCTTAAATCAGTCTAATTAAAAAAAACAGGCACTTGATTAAAATCTACACGGCTTAAAAAAATGTAAGAAACACTTTTGAATCAGAACTCCTGGGATATTGATCTGGTCGCTTAAGTAGCAGAGGGGGAGGGGTGTATACAGAGGGGGTTGTTAATCAGTTTCAGCTGCTTTGCTGTTAATTGAAATTAACAACAGGTGCACTAGATGGGCAACAATAAGACAACCTCCATACAGGAATGTTTTTTCAGGTGGAGGTGTCTGACATCTTTTCTGACTGTTTTTCACTAGTTTTGCATTTGGCTAGGGTCAGTGTCACTACTGGTAGCACGAAGCGATACCTGGGCCCTATAAAGGTTGCACAGGCAGTCCAACTCCTCCAGGATGGCACATCAATACGTGTCATTGCCAGAAGGTTTGCCGTGTCTCCCAGCACAGTCTCAAGAGCATGGAGGAGATTCCAGGAGACAGGCAGTTACTCTAGGAGAGCTGGACCGAGCCGTAGAAGGTTCTTAACCCATCAGCAGGACCGGTATCTGCTCCTTTGTGCAAGGAGGAACAGGATGAGCACTGCCAGAGCCCTACAAAATGACCTCCAGCAGGCCACTGGTGTGACTGTCTCTAACCAAACAATCAGAAAAAGACTTCATGGGGAGGGCCTGAGGACCCGACGTCCTCTAGTGTGCTCCCTGCTCACTGCCGGACACTGTGGAGCTTGATTGGCATTTCCATTGAACACCAGAACTGGCAGGTCCGCCACTGGTGACCTATGCTTTTCACAGATGAGAGCAGGTTCACCCTGAGCATATGTGACAGACGTGAAAGGGTCTGGAGAAGCCGCGGAGAACTTTATGCTGCCTGTAACATCGTTCAGCATGACCGGTTTGGTGGTGGGTCAGTGATGGTCTGGGGAGGCATATCCATGGAGGGACGTAAAGACCTCTAAAGGCTACACAATGGCACCCTGACTGCCATTGGGTATCAGGATGAAATCCTTGGACCCACTGTCAGACCTTATGCTGGTGCAGTGGGTCCCGGGTTCCTCCTGGTGCACGACAATGGCCGGCCTCATGTGGTGAGAGCATGCAGCCAGTTCCTGGAGGATGAAGAAATTGAAACCATTGAATGGCCCCCACGCTCACCTGACCTAAATCCAAAAGAACACCTCTGGGACATTATGTTTCGGTCCATCCGGTGCAGCCAGGTTGCACCTCAGTCTGTTCAGGAGCTCAGTGATGCTCTGGTCCAGATCTGGGAGGAAATCCCCCAGGACACCATCTGTCATCTCATTAGGAGGATGCCCTGATGATGTCAGACATGCATACAAGCCCTTGGGGGCCATACAAACTACTGAGGACCATTTGGAGTTGTTGCAATGAAATTTCAGCAAAATGGACTAGCTTGTTGCATCATTTTTTCACTTTGATTTTGGGGGGTGTCTTTGAATTCAGCCCTCTGTAGGTGAATAATTTTCATTTCCATCAAATGATGTGCCACCCTTTCATTCCTAACACATTACCCAGTCCATATCAGTATAGATATCCAGCATGAGAGTTTTGCCCGTTGAGATCTGATATGTTTTCAAAGTGTTCCTTTCATTTTTTTGAGCAGTGTATTTATCACCAAAACCTTTTATAGATTTGGCTGAAGTAGGGCACGGCTTATCCACTCCCCCACTGGGTTATTTTTTTGCAGTCTGTATTCTTGCAGGAGAAAAACTTGGCAATGTTCTGGGTAACCAAGACTCTAACCAAGGTCTAACCCCTACCCTACAAAACTGAACTGAAATGTTTTGCCCTAAGGCTTCGTACACACGACCGAACATGTCTGCTGAAACTGGTCCGCGGACCAGTTTCCGGGGACATGTTTGGTCATCTGTATGGCCGACCGGACAATTTTCTGGCGGATCGGACAGGTTTCCAGCGGACAAATGTTTCTTAGCATGCTAAGAAACATGTCCGCTGGAAGCCTGTCCGTCGGACATGTTCAGTCGTCTGTACGACTTACCGGACATGTCCGCTCGGCCGAAAGCCCTCGCATGCGTCAAAGTGATTCGACGCATGCGTGGAAGCATTGGCCTTCCAGGGTCGCGCACGTCGCCGCGGCCACATCACCGCATTCGCTGTCCGCGGGAAATTTGGTCTGGTGGTGTGTACAGCCATCAGACCAAAATCCGCCAGCGGACATGTCCGATGAAAACTGTCCGCGGACCGTTTTCATCGGACATGTCCTGTCGTGTGTACGAGGGCTTACCCTACAAAACTGAACTGAAATGTTTTGTCCTTACATACACTGTAAGTCAGTCTGGGTGTGTATGAACAGGAAAATTACAACAACCCGAGCAAGCCAGTTGGGTGTTTCTCAATAGGTAGGTCAAGTTAGTCTGACTATTCCTGAACAGGTAAAGTACCAAAACCTGAACATGCCAGTAACAGTGTTCCCTAGTATGTAGTAACACCCATACAAGTCTTTCCATGTGTTCCTGAAGTTGCTTACAGCTCAATGACTTAACAAATCCCATCGTCCTTCAATGGGGACTTTACCAAAATCCAAACCAATCAGTTTAGATGGTCCTGAATATAAATCAGTCTATGTGTTGGTTGGTAGTTATAATACAACCCCAAGTTCAAGGTAACCTAGTTGGTGTCACACAGTTGTTACTATACATGTCTTCTACCTGGGCAAGTCTGGTATCCCCAAGTATCAACAACCTTCTGACCAAGTCACTCCGGATTCTCCTTATCAGCTATGGTAGTATTCTCTGAATAAAGTGGAAGTAAACCCATCCATCCACGTGGCGGAAATGTAACACTCCCATTGGTTGTGCTCTCAACCAAACTGTCAAACTATCCAATGGCTGGTGTCATAACTGATCACATGTGCAGCAGCATGGCAGTTGTAGATTAAACAGAGGCAAAGATGGCAGCTTCCTTGGCTGAAAATGATAAGAGGGTTTACTTACACTTTAAATCATCCCAGGTATTCCTAAACAGGTTTAGTACCACTACCAGAAGAAATATGTCTGTGTGTTCCAAAATTGGTAAAAGTACCACTACCAGAATTTACCGGAACAGGTTAATTCCCTTTTGTTATCTACAGTGAAGACGAAAATGTTCTACAGTAGGCACCTTTTCTATGAATTTGGAAATAAAGCAGGTAGGTTCCCCGTGCACTCCCTCCACACTCCTTCCTTACAGGTTTTCATCCCTAGTACTGTACCACTACCAGAACAAGGCAGGCTGGTTTTCTCAGAACAGATATTGTAGCACTACTAGAATCATTTCCCAAATAGGTATAAAAACCATTACCTGAGCATTTCAACCTGGGTGTTCCCAAACAACTATGGTACTACTACCAGAAAAACCAAGTCTGGGTGTTCCCAAACAGCTATAGTACTACTACCAGAAAAACCAAGTCTGGGTGTTCCCAAACAGCTATAGTACTACTACCAGAAAAACCAAGTCTGGGTGTTCCCAAACAGCTATAGTACTACTACCAGAAAAACCAAGTCTGGGTGTTCCCAAACAACTATGGTACTACTACCAGAAAAACCAAGTCTGGGTGTTCCCAAACAGATATGGTACTACTACCAGAAAAACCAAGTCTGGGTGTTCCCAAACAGTTATGGTACTACTACCAGAAAAAACAAGTCTGGGTGTTCCCAAACAGCTATGGTACTACTACCAGAAAAAACAAGTCTGGGTGTTCCCAAACAGCTATAGTACCACTACCAGAAAAACCAAGTCTGGGTGTTCCCAAACAGCTATAGTACCACTACCAGAAAAACCAAGTCTGGGTGTTCCCAAACAGCTATAGTACCACTACCAGAAAAACCAAGTCTGGGTGTTCCCAAACAGCTATAGTACCACTACCAGAAAAACCAAGTCTGGGTGTTCCCAAACAGCTATGGTACTACTACCAGAAAAAAACAAGTCTGGGTGTTCCCAAACAGCTATGTTACTACTACCAGGAAAAACAAGTCTGGGTGTTCCCAAACAACTATGGTACTACTACCAGAAAAACCAAGTCAGGGTGTTCCCAAACAGATGTGGTACTACTACCAGAAAAAACAAGTCTGGGTTTTCCCAAACAGCTATGGTACTACTACCAGAAAAAACAAGTCTGGGTGTTCCCAAACAGCTATGGTACTACTACCAGAAAAAACAAGTCTGGGTGTTCCCAAACAGCTATGGTACTACTACCAGAAAAAAACAAGTCTGGGTGTTCCCAAACAGCTATGTTACTACTACCAGGAAAAACAAGTCTGGGTGTTCCCAAACAACTATGGTACTACTACCAGAAAAAACAAGTCTGGGTGTTCCCAAACAGCTATGTTACTACTACCAGGAAAAACAAGTCTGGGTGTTCTCAAACAACTATGGTACTACTACCAGAAAAAACAAGTCTGGGTGTTCCCAAACAGCTATGTTACTACTACCAGGAAAAACAAGTCTGGGTTTTCCCAAACAGCTATGGTACTACTACCAGAAAAAACAAGTCTGGGTGTTCCCAAACAGTTATGGTACTACTACCAGAAAAAACAAGTCTGGGTGTTCCCAAACAGCTATGGTACTACTACCAGAAAAAACAAGTCTGGGTGTTCCCAAACAGTTATGGTACTACTACCAGAAAAACCAAGTCTGGGTGTTCCCAAACAGCTATAGTACCACTACCAGAAAAACCAAGTCTGGGTGTTCCCAAACAGCTATAGTACCACTACCAGAAAAACCAAGTCTGGGTGTTCCCAAACAGCTATGGTACTACTACCAGAAAAAAACAAGTCTGGGTGTTCCCAAACAGCTATGTTACTACTACCAGGAAAAACAAGTCTGGGTGTTCCCAAACAACTATGGTACTACTACCAGAAAAACCAAGTCTGGGTGTTCCCAAACAGATGTGGTACTACTACCAGAAAAAACAAGTCTGGGTTTTCCCAAACAGCTATGGTACTACTACCAGAAAAAACAAGTCTGGGTGTTCCCAAACAGCTATGGTACTACTACCAGAAAAAACAAGTCTGGGTGTTCCCAAACAGCTATGTTACTACTACCAGGAAAAACAAGTCTGGGTGTTCCCAAACAACTATGGTACTACTACCAGAAAAAACAAGTCTGGGTGTTCCCAAACAGCTATGTTACTACTACCAGGAAAAACAAGTCTGGGTGTTCTCAAACAACTATGGTACTACTACCAGAAAAAAAACAAGTCTGGGTGTTCCCAAACAGCTATGTTACTACTACCAGGAAAAACAAGTCTGGGTTTTCCCAAACAGCTATGGTACTACTACCAGAAAAAACAAGTCTGGGTGTTCCCAAACAGTTATGGTACTACTACCAGAAAAAACAAGTCTGGGTGTTCCCAAACAGTTATGGTACTACTACCAGAAAAACCAAGTCTGGGTGTTCCCAAACAGCTATGGTACTACTACCAGAAAAAACAAGTCTGGGTGTTCCCAAACAGCTATGGTACTACTACCAGAAAAAACAAGTCAGGGTGTTCCCAAACAGTTATGGTACTACTACCAGAAAAAACAAGTCAGGGTGTTCCCAAACAGCTATGGTACTACTACCAGAAAAAACAAGTCTGGGTGTTCCCAAACAGCTATGGTACTACTACCAGAAAAACCAAGTCTGGGTGTTCCCAAACAGCTATGGTACTACTACCAGAAAAACCAAGTCTGGGTGTTCCCAAACAGCTATGGTACTACTACCAGAAAAAACAAGTCTGGGTGTTCCCAAACAGTTATGGTACTACTACCAGAAAAAACAAGTCTGGGTGTTCCCAAACAGCTATGGTACTACTACCAGAAAAAACAAGTCTGGGTGTTCCCAAACAGCTATGGTACTACTACCAGAAAAAAACAAGTCTGGGTGTTCCCAAACAGCTATGTTACTACTACCAGGAAAAACAAGTCTGGGTGTTCCCAAACAACTATGGTACTACTACCAGAAAAACCAAGTCAGGGTGTTCCCAAACAGATGTGGTACTACTACCAGAAAAAACAAGTCTGGGTTTTCCCAAACAGCTATGGTACTACTACCAGAAAAAACAAGTCTGGGTGTTCCCAAACAGCTATGGTACTACTACCAGAAAAAAACAAGTCTGGGTGTTCCCAAACAGCTATGTTACTACTACCAGGAAAAACAAGTCTGGGTGTTCCCAAACAACTATGGTACTACTACCAGAAAAAACAAGTCTGGGTGTTCCCAAACAGCTATGTTACTACTACCAGGAAAAACAAGTCTGGGTGTTCTCAAACAACTATGGTACTACTACCAGAAAAAACAAGTCTGGGTGTTCCCAAACAGCTATGTTACTACTACCAGGAAAAACAAGTCTGGGTTTTCCCAAACAGCTATGGTACTACTACCAGAAAAAACAAGTCTGGGTGTTCCCAAACAGTTATGGTACTACTACCAGAAAAAACAAGTCTGGGTGTTCCCAAACAGCTATGGTACTACTACCAGAAAAAACAAGTCTGGGTGTTCCCAAACAGTTATGGTACCACTACCAGAAAAACCAAGTCTGGGTGTTCCCAAACAGCTATAGTACCACTACCAGAAAAACCAAGTCTGGGTGTTCCCAAACAGCTATGGTACTACTACCAGAAAAAAACAAGTCTGGGTGTTCCCAAACAGCTATGTTACTACTACCAGGAAAAACAAGTCTGGGTGTTCCCAAACAACTATGGTACTACTACCAGAAAAACCAAGTCAGGGTGTTCCCAAACAGATGTGGTACTACTACCAGAAAAAACAAGTCTGGGTTTTCCCAAACAGCTATGGTACTACTACCAGAAAAAACAAGTCTGGGTGTTCCCAAACAGCTATGGTACTACTACCAGAAAAAACAAGTCTGGGTGTTCCCAAACAGCTATGTTACTACTACCAGGAAAAACAAGTCTGGGTGTTCCCAAACAACTATGGTACTACTACCAGAAAAAACAAGTCTGGGTGTTCCCAAACAGCTATGTTACTACTACCAGGAAAAACAAGTCTGGGTGTTCTCAAACAACTATGGTACTACTACCAGAAAAAAAACAAGTCTGGGTGTTCCCAAACAGCTATGTTACTACTACCAGGAAAAACAAGTCTGGGTTTTCCCAAACAGCTATGGTACTACTACCAGAAAAAACAAGTCTGGGTGTTCCCAAACAGTTATGGTACTACTACCAGAAAAAACAAGTCTGGGTGTTCCCAAACAGTTATGGTACTACTACCAGAAAAACCAAGTCTGGGTGTTCCCAAACAGCTATGGTACTACTACCAGAAAAAACAAGTCTGGGTGTTCCCAAACAGCTATGGTACTACTACCAGAAAAAACAAGTCAGGGTGTTCCCAAACAGTTATGGTACTACTACCAGAAAAAACAAGTCAGGGTGTTCCCAAACAGCTATGGTACTACTACCAGAAAAAACAAGTCTGGGTGTTCCCAAACAGCTATGGTACTACTACCAGAAAAAACAAGTCAGGGTGTTCCCAAACAGCTATGGTACTACTACCAGAAAAAACAAGTCTGGGTGTTCCCAAACAGCTATGGTACTACTACCAGAAAAAAAACAAGTCTGGGTGTTCCCAAACAGTTATGGTACTACTACCAGAAAAAACAAGTCAGGGTGTTCCCAAACAGTTATGGTACTACTACCAGAAAAAACAAGTCAGGGTGTTCCCAAACAGCTATGGTACTACTACCAGAAAAAACAAGTCTGGGTGTTCCCAAACAGCTATGGTACTACTACCAGAAAAAACAAGTCTGGGTGTTCCCAAACAGCTATGGTACTACTACCAGAAAAAACAAGTCTGGGTTTTCCCAAACAGCTATGGTACTACTACCAGAAAAACCAAGTCTGGGTGTTCCCAAACAGCTATGTTACTACTACCAGAAAAACCAAGTCTGGGTGTTCCCAAACAGCTATGGTACTACTACCAGAAAAAACAAGTCTGGGTGTTCCCAAACAGCTATGGTACTACTACCAGAAAAAACAAGTCTGGGTTTTCCCAAACAGCTATGGTACTACTACCAGAAAAACCAAGTCTGGGTGTTCCCAAACAGCTATGGTACTACTACCAGAAAAACCAAGTCTGGGTGTTCCCAAACAGCTATGGTACTACTACCAGAAAAAAACAAGTCTGGGTGTTCCCAAACAGCTATGGTACTACTACCAGAAAAACCAAGTCTGGGTGTTCCCAAACAGATATAGTACTACTACCAGAAAAAACAGGTCTGGGTGTTCCCAAACAGATATGGTACTACTACCAGAAAAAACAAGTCTGGGTGTTCCCAAACAGCTATGGTACTACTACCAGAAAAAACAAGTCAGGGTGTTCCCAAACAGCTATGGTACTACTACCAGAAAAACCAAGTCTGGGTGTTCCCAAACAGCTATGGTACTACTACCAGAAAAACCAAGTCTGGGTGTTCCCAAACAGCTATGTTACTACTACCAGAAAAACCAAGTCTGGGTGTTCCCAAACAGATATGGTACTACTACCAGAAAAAACAAGTCTGGGTGTTCCCAAACAGCTATGGTACTACTACCAGAAAAACCAAGTCTGAGTATTCCCAAACAGATATAGTACTACTACCAGAAAAAACAGGTCTGGGTGTTCCCAAACAGATATGGTACTACTACCAGAAAAAACAAGTCAGGGTGTTCCCAAACAGCTATGGTACTACTACCAGAAAAAACAAGTCAGGGTGTTCCCAAACAGCTATGGTACTACTACCAGAAAAACCAAGTCTGGGTGTTCCCAAACAGCTATGGTACTACTACCAGAAAAACCAAGTCTGGGTGTTCCCAAACAGCTATGTTACTACTACCAGAAAAACCAAGTCTGGGTGTTCCCAAACAGATATGGTACTACTACCAGAAAAAACCAGTCTGGGTGTTCCCAAACAGCTATGGTACTACTACCAGAAAAACCAAGTCTGAGTATTCCCAAACAGATATGGTACTACTACCAGAAAAAACAAGTCTGGGTGTTCCCAAACAGCTATGGTACTACTACCAGAAAAACCAAGTCTGAGTATTCCCAAACAGATATAGTACTACTACCAGAAAAAACAGGTCTGGGTGTTCCCAAACAGATATGGTACTACTACCAGAAAAAACAAGTCAGGGTGTTCCCAAACAGCTATGGTACTACTACCAGAAAAAACAAGTCAGGGTGTTCCCAAACAGCTATGGTACTACTACCAGAAAAACCAAGTCTGGGTGTTCCCAAACAGCTATGGTACTACTACCAGAAAAACCAAGTCTGGGTGTTCCCAAACAGCTATGTTACTACTACCAGAAAAACCAAGTCTGGGTGTTCCCAAACAGATATGGTACTACTACCAGAAAAAACCAGTCTGGGTGTTCCCAAACAGCTATGGTACTACTACCAGAAAAACCAAGTCTGAGTATTCCCAAACAGATATAGTACTACTACCAGAAAAAACAGGTCTGGGTGTTCCCAAACAGATATGGTACTACTACCAGAAAAAACAAGTCAGGGTGTTCCCAAACAGCTATGGTACTACTACCAGAAAAACCAAGTCTGGGTGTTCCCAAACAGCTATGGTACTACTACCAGAAAAAACAAGTCTGGGTGTTCCCAAACAGCTATGGTACCACTACTAGAACCAATCAGTCTGGCTATTCCTCAACAGATACAATACAGTTTCTTGTGGGGCCTGTTTGCATAAAATCAATCTTTTCTGACCAAACCACCCAGGAGTTCTTAAAAAGGCTTCAAATACTGACAACTGACTAAGTCAGTCTGGGGCTTCCTAAATTGGTATGGTAGAGTTCTACCACCAAGTCATTCTAAAGCCTCATACACACGATCGGACTTCCAACCAACTTTTCCGTGGATTTTGGTCCGAAAGGAGTTCTGCATACACACGGCTCAACATTTTCCGCCAACATTCACCAAACCACGTTGTTTTTCAGCTTCTTTACCGCCACCCTTTGGGCAACTGCTGCTATTGTTGCCTGATGTTTAACATTGGTTCTGAGCATGTGTGTTTGTACATCGGATTTTAGTTGGACCAACTTGCGTACACACGATCGGTTAAACCGACGTAACTTATTGCCCAACAGTTGGTGAGCATGAACAGCCAACTTGTGTTGTCGTTAATTCAGCCAACAATTGTCTGATGGAGCATACACACGGTCGGATTATCCGACACAACACGTCCTTTTGACAATTATGGCCATAAAGTTGGATCATGTGTATGAGGCTTAAGTGTTCTTCCTCTATCTACCTGACAAAGTTAGACTAGAAGGGCCAGATTCACAGAAAAAGTACGCCGGAGTATCTGCTGATACTCCGGCGTACTTTCAAATTTGCAGCGTCGTATCTTTATTTTGAATTCACAAACAAAGATACGATGGCATTTGGCTAAGATCCGACAGGCGTACGGCTTCGTACGCCTTCGGATCTTAGGATGCAATACTTCGGCGCCCCCTGGGTGGAGTTCGCGTCGTTTTCCGCGTTGGGTATGCTAATTAGCTGTTTACGGCGATCCACGAAGGTACGCGCGTTCGTCGCATTCTCTTACGTCGTCGCTAGTCGGCTTTTCCCGTCGTAAAGTTGCGATTGCTATTTAGGTGGTGTAAAAATAGACAGCCCATGTTAAAGTATGGCCGTTGTTCCCACGTCGAATTTTAATTTATTTATTTTTTGCGTAAGACGTCCGGGAATAGGAAAGGACGTAACGCACGTCGCCGTTCCAAAAATTACGTTGTGAGACGTCATTTCGCGCAAAGCACGGCGGAAAATTTAAAAACGGAGCATGCGCAGTACGTTCGGCGCGGGAACGCGCCTAATTTAAATGATACACGCCCCATTTGAATTAGGCGGGCTTGCGCCGGACGGCTTTACGCTACGCCGCCGCAAGTTTACAGGCAAGTGCTTTGTGAATCAAGCACTTGCGCTGAAAACTTGCGGCGGTGTAACATAATTGACATACGTTACGCCGCTGCATTTGTACCTGAATCTGGCCCGTTATTTCTATAAAGGCCCATACACACGATCAGACTTTTTGACAACAATGGTCCGACGGACGTGTTTTATCGGACAATCCGACCGCGGGTATGCTCCATCGGACAATTGTTTTTGGTTTTTCAACAGGCAAACTTTTTAAACTTTCCGGCAACAAATGACCTATGTAGGATAATCCAATCGTGTGTACACAAGACCTTTGGACTAAAGTCCAAAGTACAAACACGCATGCTCAGAACCAATGCTAAAGATCAGACAACAATAGCAGAAGTTGCCCAAAGGGTGGCGGTAAAGAGGTGAAAGTTGGCTGAAAATGTTCTGCCGTGTGTATGCAGAACAAGTTCACGGCCAACGCCCTTCGGACAAAAATCCATGGAAAGTCCGATGGAAGTCCGATCGAGTGTATGAGCTTCTAAATAATACTGATACCTGATTAAGCCAGTCTAGGTGTTCTTTAACATGAAAAGCACAGCTTTACTATGAAATCAGTCTGGGTGCCTGTAAACAGGTAAGTACCACTCTCCCACCAGGTCAGTCAGCGTGTTCCTGAAGATGTAATGGAAACAGCAAAGGACACCAACTAAATGCAGTATATAGGAAAAGACCCACAGCAACTCACAAGATGCATAAGGATAAGAGCATATAATCCACCAGTGTGATTCATTGTTGAGCCTCAGTGCGTCTTCAGGAGCCAGGGAGCAAATTCTGCTGCCAGGGGCTGTGTAGGACACCAGAAACTGGAGATCCTGGCGCCACCTTGGAGCACAAATACTGTACAAGACCGGAAGTGGCGTCACACCTGGGGGCCGCAGTGTGGGAAGCATGGCTAAATGTTTCGAAGCATAATTGTTCCTTTTTCAAGACTGTAGCTCTTGCCACTTGTGATTTTTAATAAAGTATTTTTCAATATACTGCACTTGGTTGGTGCCCTCTGCTATTTCCTTTATACATTTTAGAGATTACTTCAGCCTCGTTGAGGAGCTGCCATGGATAGCTTTGGGCCTATGGGCTTTTTTGTATTATCCTACACCCCCACAACACACATACTGTATATACTCGAGTATAAGGCTGAAAATACCCCCCTTGGCTTATACTCGAATCAGTGTACCTGAAATTATTGACAGGCTGCGGGCGTCCATTGTTTAAAAGTCACGGTCTCCTCCTGGTCTCTTCCGTGATAGGCGTTTCCCAGCAGATACAGTTCCACCTATCACGGACGTTCTCTCATCCTCAGACTCAGTTTCCCAGCGGACACTGTGTTCAGTGTTCCGCCAATCACGGACGCCTTTTCAACCTCGGACAAGAGGACGTCCATGATTGGAGGAACACTGAACACAGTGTCTGCTGGGAAACTGAGTCCGAGCATGAGAGAACGTCCGTGATAGGCGGAACTGTGTCTGCTAAGAAACGCCTATCACAGAAGGGACCAGGAGGAGACCACGACTTTTAAACAATGGACGCCCGCAGCCTGTCAATTTCAGGTACACTGACTTGGGCACAGCGAGGATGGGCACAGTGAGGACGGCACAGTGAGGTTGCAATGGGCACAGTGAGGTCGGTACAGTATGGTTGCAATGGGCACAGTGAGGTTGCAATGGGCATAGTGAGGTTGGGCACAGTGAAGTTGGCACAGTGAGGTTGCAATGGGCGCAGTGAGGTTGGACACAGTGAGGTTGGACACAGTGCGGTTGCAATGGGCACAGTGAGGTTGGTCACAGTGTGGTTGCAATGGGCACAGTGAGGTTGGTCACAGTGTGGTTGCAATGGGCACAGTGAGGCATGCAAATGGGCATTGTTGACCCTCTTTTGCGCTTACAGTAGCTGCTGCATTATCACCCTAGGCTTATACTGGAGTCAATATGTTTTCACATTTTTTTGTGGTAAAATTAGGTACCTCAGCCTATACTCGGGTCGGCTTATATTCGGGTCGGCTTATACTCGGGTCGGCTTATATTTGGGTCGGCTTATATTCGGGTCGGCTTATACTCGGGTCGGCTTATATTTGGGTCGGCTTATATTCGGGTCGGCTTATACTCGGGTCGGCTCGTACTCGGGTCGGCTCGTACTCGGGTCGGCTTATACTCGGGTCGGCTTGTACTCGGGTCGGCTTATACTCGGGTCGGCTTATACTCGGGTCGGCTTGTACTCGGGTCGGCTTATATTTGGGTCGGCTTATATTCGGGTCGGCTTATACTCGGGTCGGCTTATACTTGGGTCGGCTTATATTTGGGTCGGCTTATACTCGGGTCGGCTTATACTCGGGTCGGCTTATACTCGGGTCGGCTTATACTCGGGTCGGCTTATATTCGGGTCGGCTTATACTCGGGTCGGCTTATATTTGGGTCGGCTTATACTCGGGTCGGCTTATACTCGGGTCGGCTTATACTCGGGCCGGCTCATACTCGGGTCGGCTTGTACTCGGGTCAGCTTATATTTGGGTCGACTTATATTCGGGTCCGCTTATATTTGGGTCGACTTATATTTGGGTCGGCTTATATTCGGGTCCGCTTATATTTGGGTCGACTTATATTTGGGTCGGCTTATATTTGGGTCGGCTTATATTCGGGTCGGCTTATATTCGGGTCGGCTTATATTCGGGTCTGCTTGTACTCGAGTATATAGGGTAAATGCATTATTATGTTGTAGTTTAGCTGTATCCCTATCTGCACCATTCTTGATAATTCCCTACAGAAATAATGTACTGCCCATTAAGTCAGTCTGGGTGTTCTGAGACAAGTGAAGTACAGTTCTCCCACCAAGTCATTGCCGGTGTTCTCCCTCCACTTTATCCAATAGGCTTCTGAATAGCCATTATTCCAAGAGTTCCTTACCAGGCATCAGCCCGGGGTTCCCAAACAAGTCAATCCAGGCATTCCTGCGCCGATCACAAACAAATACAGTTCTCTGACCACCTTACTCTGGGTGTTCCTGAACATACAGCAAACACAAGAGCCCTGCACACCTTCTGGACACAAAGATAACACAGGACAGGAGCTGGCTATGGCTGAGCAGGTAACACAGGTTCATGCAGGGCAGCTGGCTCTAAACATAGGGCACCTGACTGGTGATCCAGAAGATTTCCTCCACTTTGGGAATGTATGGCTGGAAGAAGATGAAGAATGGGTGCTCATGATGATACCTGATTGATGACCTCCGAGTTCTGGCGCCACCCAGAGGACTCTATGAAGTTAGAAAAACAATGATGACCTACAGAACTGCAATTATTGTCTACATTGCACGTGTACAGCTGCTGATCTTTCTAAAATGGTTTATGCGTCACTATTTAAAAACCTTCGGGCCAGAATAAGGAATAAAGGTTTCATTTAAAGTGGGTGTAAACCTTTACACACGATCGGAAATTCTGACAAGAAAAGTCCGATGTGAGCTTTTGGTCGGAAATTCTGACCGTGTGTAGGCTCCATCTGACTTTTTCTGTCAGGAATTTCCACCTGCAAAAAATGGATCTCAATTTTTCAGACGGGAAAAGTTCTCCGACGCGTAAAAAAACATGCATGCTCAGAATCAATTTGACGCATGCTCGAAATCATTAAACTTAATTTTTCTCGGCTCGGTGTAGTGTTGTACGTCACCGCGTTCTTGACGGTTGGAATTTTGTGTGACTGTGTGTATGCAACACAAGTCTGAGCCAACATTTTGTCGGAAAAAAAATCCACAGTTTTCTTGTCGGAATTTACGATCGTGTGTACGCGGCATAACATATACCCAGTGAAGTGTGTGGATTCAGATGATACACAGAGATGAAAAAAAATCCTCCTACATAAGTTGTACTTGTTTATATGCAGTCTTCTCTTTTACATGCTGAATTTATAACGCTTGTCTGAGGCCCCATACACACGACCGAGTTTCTCGGCAGAATTCAGCCAGAAACTCGGTCGGAGCTGGATTCTGGGGAGAAACTCGGTCGTGTGTAGACTTTTCAGCGAGGAAGCCGACGAGGAACTCGTCGGGCCGAAAAGAGAACATGTTCTCTATTTTCTCGTTAGTCAATGGAAAAGTCGGCCCGCCGAGTTCCTCGGCGGCTTCCACACTGAACTCGACGAGGAACTCGATGTGTTTGGCACGTCGAGTTCCTCGGTCGTGTGTACGGGGCCTGAGAGTTCAGAAAAAAATTACACTCAGTGAGGAGAGCTCTGAGAGCTGATTGGAGGGAAGAGACACACCCCCTTCTACACAGCACGCAGGAACAGACAATCTGCGGGAGGTCCCTCCCCTGTCACCATTTTTCTCTTGGGGTCAGGAAAACTTGTCAGAAGTGATTCATGCTGATAGCAAAGGAACAAAGCAGAACACAGGAATGTGGGAAGCAGATGTCCATACATTACAAAAATCTGCTCTATAACAGGAACTACTATGCCTACAATGACAAACATACATGATATACTCAGAGCATAATCTTCATTTTAGATACAATGGCCTAGATTCACGTACGGCCGCTCTACATTGCGCGGGCGTAGCGTATCGTATTTACGCTATGCCACCGCAACTTAGAGAGGCAAGTGCTGTATTCACAAAGCACTTTCGTCCTAAGTTACTGTGGAGTAGCGTAAATGGGCCGGCGTAAGCACACGTAATTCAAAGTAGGCTGGTAGGGGGCGTGTTGTATTTAAATGAGGCTTGACCCCATGTAGATGCATGGCCGAACAAACGGCGCATTCGCGCGCATGCTCAGTATCACGTCGTATTTACGCCCAAATATACGTCGGCTCAATGCCTGTGACATGAACGTAACTTACGCACAGCCCTATTCGCGTACGACTTACGCAAACGACGTAAAAAGCTACGCTTGTTCCGACGTCCATACTTTGCATGGGCTGCGCCACCTAGAGACATGCTTTATTTTTACGCCGGCGTATGTCTTACGTAAATGGCGTAACTAATTGCGACGGGCGTACGTACGTACGTACGTACGTACGTACGTTCGTGAATCGGCGTATCTTGCTCATTTACATATTTGACGCGTAAATCAAGGAAGCGCCACCTAGCGGCCAGCGTAATTATTGCAACCCAAGATACGACGGCGTAGGAGACTTACGCCGCTCGTATTTTGTCCAAATCTATGCGTAACTGATTCTATGAATCAGGCGCATAGATACGACGGCGGCCATTCGGACTTACGACGGCGTATCTGGAGATATGCCGTCGTAAGTCTTTGTGAATCTGGGCCAATATTCTTGTCACGGTACACTTGGACACAAACAGTTGGGCAGATAACAAAATTTCATCTGGGAGAAAGCCAAGCTAGGCCATAAAAAGGAAACTGTTACATTTATAAACATGAAGAGGTAAATTCGCTACCAGTGTCCTAAACCTGACTTATAACTCCATGCCTGAAATGACCTCCTAAACCTACCAATTAAAAGTAGAAAAATTTGGAAAGTGCCATGATTGGCGTGATCAGTCAAACATCACCTGCTGACCATCAACTGTCCAACCTCACTCACTGTCTCCAAGCTTCTAAATGAGTGGTCAGGCAGTCGATGGGCAGCAACTGTTGGACTTCAGGTAACCTCCGTCTCCCCCTCTCTGAACTTTCTAAATAAAGTGTCATGCCAAGTACACGCGATCGGTTTTCCTGTTGGAAAAATTCTAATGAGAGTTTTTGGTTGGTAATCCCGACCGTGTGTATGCTCCAATGGAAAAACTGCTGGAAAAAGATAAAGAGCAGGATTTCTTTTTTCCCCGTCAGGAAAAAAAACTGATCGGAATCCCAACGCGCAAAATTCCTACGCATGCTCTGAAACAATTTGACGCATGCTCAGAAGCATTGAACTTCATTTTCTTGGCTCGTCGTAGTCTTTTACGTCACCGCGTTCTTGGCAGTCAAAAGTTCACCGAACTTTTATGTGACCGTGTGTACGCAAGGCAGGCTTGAGAGGAATTCTGTTGGAAAAAACATCCAACTTTTTTCCGACGGGAAAACCGATCGTGTGTACGGGGCATCGAACTCTGGCAAAGGTCCTAAAGATAAATACTTAGAAAATATATAAAAGCAACCTTGAAAGCTGGTCTAACATGTAGCAATTATTAGGCAACGTCAACCATTTGAGGGCTAATACAATAAAAAAATGATTAAAAAAACAAAAACAACCTACTACTAAAGAAATGACTGACCTGCAAACGCTAAGGGCCAGGTTCACAGCTGAGATACGACGGAGTATCTCAGATACTCCGTCGTATCTCTCAGAGTATCTATGCGACTGATTCATACAATCAGTTAGGCATAGATAGCCCTAAGATCTGACAGGTGTAATTGTTTTACACCGTCGGATCTTAGGATGCAGTACCGCGACCGCCACTGGGGGGAGTTTGCGTCGTAAACCAGTGTCGGGTATGCAAATTAGGAGTTACGGCGATCCACACCGGTTTTTCGCGTTCGCTACGTCGCTGCTAGTCTTGTTTCCCTTCGCAAATTTAGTCGTCGTTTTGGGTGCCCTAACTTTACACAGCACACGTATGTGCTGTATAAAGTATGGCCGTCGTTCCCGCGTCGAAAAAAGGTGAAAAAACATTTACCTTTACAACCCCTTTAAATGGAATTTCTTCAACTCAGATTCCCAGAAATCAACCAAGAGAAAGTGGACTATTTATTCAATTCTTTTCACTGACAAATAGAATCTATAATGAGATCCCATTGCAACCTGTATGGAAATAGTGGGGCAGATTCAGATAGAGATACGACGGCGTATCTCCTGATACGCCGTCGTATCTCTGAGATCCGACGGTCGGATCTATGCGCCTGATTCATAGAATCAGGTTCCGCATAGATCTCCCTAAGATCCGACAGGTGTAAGTGACTTACACCATCGGATCTTAGGCTGCAATCTCCCGCTGGCCGCTAGGTGGCGCTCCTGTTTGTATAAGCGACGAATATGCAAATGAGGAGATCCGCCGATTCAGAAACGAACGCCCGCCCGTCGCTTTTTTTTTTTACGTCGTTTGCGTTCGGCTTTTTCCGGCGGATAGTTACTCCTGCTATATGCGGCGTATCCTATGTTAAGTATGGCCGTCGTTCCCGCGCCGAGTTTTTAATTTTTTACGTCGTTTGCGTAAGTCGGTCGCGAATACGGATGGACGTAATTTACGTACACGTCGAAACCAATGACGTCCTAGCGACGTCATTTGGAGCAATGCACGTTGGGAAATTTAGCCGGCGGCGAATGCGCAGTACGATCGGCGCGGGGACTGATTTAAATAGTAAACTCCCCCTAGCCGCGGAATTTGAATTCCGCCGGGGGATTTACGATCCACCGGCGCACCTTTAGAGGCAAGTGCTTTCTGAATACAGCACTTGCCTCAAAAACTTGCGCTGGCGGATCGTAAATAAGATAGATTACGCGCATCTAAAGATCCGCTGATCTATCTGAATCTACCCCATAAAGTTTAACCCCAAGCAGAAAAAAAAATCACAAATAAAGTCAAGTCAAAGTCAAGTTATCAGCGCAAAATGTCATTCAGGGGAATGCAATAAAATAATAAAGCCTCTTTAACACAGCCTTCACTTCATTAATGAAAGCTTTGCACCAGTTTCGGTACCAGAACCGTCACATGTGCCACATTTAGGTAGCTCTTACTCAGGGGTGGACTGACCTTTCGGGCACTCGGGCACTGACCGAGGGCCCCATGCCACTAGGGGGCCCTATCAGGGTTGCCAGCCTCAGTAAAACCAGGGACAGTATGTGAAAATCTTTTTTTTTTTTTTAAATCCCAAGATTATAGCTGCCCCGCCTCTCCAGTACCTTTTCAGTGTGTGTATGTGTATTCTGTGTGTATGTATACTGTGTGTGTATACTGTGTATGTATACTGTATGTATGTGTGTATACTGTGTGGCCCCATAATCTATTGCCTGGGTGCCCCATAATCTCCTATTGCCCAGGGGCCCAATGATTTCCTATTGCCTGGGGGCCCAATCATTTCCTATTGCCTGGGGGCCCAATCATTTCCTATTGCCTGGGGGCCCAATAATCTCCTATTGCCCAGGGGCCCAATAATTTCCTATTGCCCGGGGGCCCCATAATCTCCTATTGCCCGGGGCCCCATGAGTTGTCAGTCCACTCCTGCTCTTACTAACACCACTTATATAATCTGTCGCTATGGCTGTGATAGCTATAACTAAGCACTAGACCTCTGTGCGAAACGCGTCAGCTATATCTATCCCACTGCTTGCTGTGTTTTGTAGTGCTTTAATCCTTTTGCACAAATAAAGGCTACCTTCTAAGGTTATTTTTGGTGTGCAGCTGTCCATATACCTTTCCTCTGATTTTTGCTATGACTGTGATAGTTTCTCAAAAAACTACCGCCAGTTCACAGATAAGCAAACTAGCAGTATTGTAAATTGGAGTATAGAGAGGTGGTGGTATGTGAATGTGACAGCTTCCTACACAGGGCTAGTGGTTGCCGGGATGCTGGAGGCACCCCATGAAGTAGTAAAGTACAAAAAACATGATCACCATTACCACCAATAAAAACAAACATGTATATATAATAAAGAGGCCGAGTCTTACATTTCTGCATATAGAGGCTTCTAGTCACCGGACAGAAGGAATTCCTGCAGAGGAAACACAAACCATTGCAATTAGACACACCAACATATACCAACAATATAACAAATCCAATATAGAATTCCACATATATAGGCAGATAATAGGAAAGGCATATGGATGTCCATCAGTATCTTATTGTTAAAGCCTAACTCTGGGCAAATAAAAAAATATCCATTGCAGTGGGGCTGTGCTTTCACTTATTTAAAGGACAGCTGTGCTTTACAGTCATATGTTTTACCTATATGTAAAGTTGAAATGTTCCCCTGGTGTTTAAAAAAAGAAACTCTGCTCCAGCTGCAATACTCAGCTTAATTTGAAAGCTGTCTCATTCAGTACCTAATTTTGGCCACAAGATGTCCTCAGTCTCCGTGATACTCATTCAACCAAGAAGATTGAGGACATCTTGTGGCCAATTAAGGAAAGACATTAAGTGCTGAGCCCCTAATTACTGTTCTACACTCACAGGCCCGGATTCAGATAGCCTTTACGCCGGCGTATCTATTGATACGCCGCGTAAGTGCTACGAAGCGACCGCGTATCTTCTTTCTGTATTCAGAAAGCAAGATACGCCAGAATTTCCCTAAGATCCGACCAGCGTAAGTGTCTTACACCGTTGTATCTTAGGCTGCATATTTACGCTGGCCGCTAGGTGGCGCTTCCGTATATTTCCGCGATGAATATGCAAATTAGGTATTTACGCCGATTCAGAAAGGTACGTCCGCCCGGCGCATTTTTTTACATCGTTTACGTTAGGCTTTTTCCGGCGTAAAGTTACCCCTGCTATATGAGGGGTATCCTATGTTAAGTATGATAAAATTAAGTATGGACGTCGTTCCCGCGTTGAATTTTGAAAATTTTACGTCGTTTGCATAAGTCGTTCGCGAATAGGGCTGTACGTAAGTTACGTTCACGTCTAAAGCAATGACGATTTGCGGCGTAATTTCGAGCATGCGCACTGGAATTTTTTCACGAACGGCGCATGCGCCGTTCGTAAAACACGTCATATACGTGGGGTCACAGTGAATTTAAATAAAACACGCCCACATCATCCACATTTGAATTAGGCGGGCTTACGCCGGACCTCATACGTTACGCCGCCGTAACTAAGGGCGCAAGTTCTTTCTGAATACAGAACTTGCGCCCTAATTTACGGCGGCGTAACGTATCTGAGATACGTTACGCCGCGCCGAAAGATACTCCAATGTATCTGAATCTGGCCCACAGTATATTGATGCAGCGAACTCTATTGATGTCAACACGGCATTATTGGGTTCTCTGCTGTGTGCGAGCTCCTACTATCAGTCTTTGTGCCCAGTCATTGGAAATAAGAGAGGCTGTTCAGTGAGCCGCAAACATTATTATCTGATAGAAGGGGAATCCCACAAAGTGTCATTTTAATCAGTCATGTTCAAGATGGCAGTTGCAGGCCTCTTCAATTGTATGCCTTTAGGTGTATATATATATATATAATATATATATATAAAACTACTTGCTAACTGAAGCAGAGCATCATCCCCTCCCTTCAGAGACTGGACCGCAGGGCAGTATTCCAACACGATAACGACCCCAAACACCCCTCCAAGACACGACCACTGTCTTGCTAAAGAAGCTGAGGGTAAAGGTGATGGACTGGCTAAGTATGTCTCCAGACCTAAACCCTATTAATCATCTGTGGGACATCCTCAAACGGAAGGTGGAGGAGCGCAAGGTCTCCAACATCCACCAGCTCTGTTATGTCGTCATGGAGGAGTGGCAGAGGACTCCAGTGGCAACCTGTGAAGCTCTGGTGAACTCCATGCCCAAGAGGGTTAAGGCAGTGCTGGAAAATAATGGTGGCCACACAAAATATTGACACCTTTGGGCCCAATTTGGACATTTTCACTTAGGGGTGTACTCACTTTTGTTGCCATTGGTTTAGACATTAATGGCTGTGTGTTGAGTTATTTTGAGGGGACAGCAAATTTACACCGTTATACAAGCTGTACACTCACTACTTTACATTGTAGCAAAGTGTCATTTCTTCAGTGTTGTCGCATGAAAAGATAGAATAAAATATTTACACAAATGTGAGGGGTGTACTTACTTTTGTAAGATACTGTATATGTCTGCACTATATTTGAAATTGATTTAATGGACTGGAATGTGCAATAAATTATAATGTTATGTTACACAATTTGTATCTCATTAAGAGACCTGCCTCATTTAAAGTCCCATGATCACTGTCCGATGTTTGTCTGTTTATAAACAGCCTTCGGACGGCAAGTGGATAACCTACCAGTTTCTCTTTGGAATGTGTAAGGAAACCCACGCATGCACAGGGAGGACATGCAAACTCCATGCATACTGTCCTGTCTGACACTCGAACCCCAGTGCTGCAAGGCATAAGGTGTGTCATAGGGCCTGGTAATGCCAATGGCAACCCATAAAAGTGTATAATTGTTGAACGCAGGTACCGGGCCGCCATCAGGGGGGTACAGGTTTTACACCTGAAAGGGGCCCCCCCGCCTGACCCTCCCACCCAGGGCCGATCCGTCCTATAGGCTCACTATGCAAGCCGCTTAGGGCCCCACAAAGCTGCAGAGGGCCCCCCAAATTACTAGTGGCCCCGCCTGGTGAGAAGTCATTTTCGGCCCTCACCCTGCCTCTCAACTCGCTGGTTGCATGGGAGAAGAGGTAAGAAACCAGTACCCCCCGCTTCTCACTTTAATGTAAGATGTCATTTCCAACAGCAATCCCCCCCCCCCCCCCCCTGCGCTTCTCAACTTTAATGTGACATGTCATTTTGCTTAGGGCCCCAGGGAGGTCAGGATCGGCACTGCTCCCACCCCCTTTAACTCGTGGCAGGAGAGAGGAGAAGACTTGACTTTGTTTTGTTCGTCAACTACCCCCCCCCCTTTATTATCTTGCGGCAGGAGAGAAGAGGCCCCCCCTTCCGTTCTCTGCTCCAGGGGGCTCTGCCTAAAGCTGTGTAAGGGGCACCAAAATTTGTGATGACTGCCCTGCGCAGGTATAAACGCACTCAGTATGGAAAGCCTTCAACGCTGTCAATGGGTAACCCTATATATATTCTAATCTGATACACAGGCCTGGCAGTGACAAAGCCCGTCCTGATAAAAGAGACACTTCACATGCCGCACTTGGCTCAGCGATCGTTTTACAGGCAAAATTTCTGCCCAGGGCATGGAATAACTGTAAAGGGGGGGGGTTGATATTCACTAAACTCATAGAGCCTCATCAAACGCTTTCATGACAGCAGATATTACCATAAAGCGTCCCAAGAGGGACAATTACAGCGAACGCTACAAGCCACCAGCCTCCTGCCGTCACAACAAAGAAGCAGCGAAGGGCGAGACTGGGGCTTTGAAGTGGGAGCTTTGTGAGTCCAGAGCCGCCTCACCCCCTGATCAGCCTTGAGAGAGACCCCTCTGTCCTGTGTACTCACAGGGGCCCCGGGGGGCCGCCACAGACTGCAATGAAAGGGATTTGACTCTGAAAGTTTGTCATTTTCAAGGTTTAGTAACATTCTTTATATTTAAAGCTGAACGTCAGGATTTAAAAAAATACTCTTCGCAGTAAACCCCCCCGAAGAGTTAAAGTGGAACTAAACCTTCCCATCTTGTACAGCCATGGAAGCTGCCATCTTGGCCTCTGTTTGATCTGCAGTTGCCATGGTGCTGCACATGTGATCAGTTCTGACGCCTGTCATTTAAAGTGGAGTTCCAGTAATTTTTGTGTTTATTAAAAATCAGCACCTACAAAAAGTGTAGCTGCTGACTTTTAATAAACATCCACTAACCTGTCCCACAATCCAGAGGTGTACTCACTCCAGCCGTGTTCTCCTCGTGTCCTCCCTCGACAGCATCTTTACTATGGGCACCCGGCTGTGACAGCTTGCGGCTTCACAGCCAGGTGCCCACTGAGCATGTGCAAGCGTCTGGTCCCGAAGGACTTCCACTTCCGATCGCCTAAGGTGACCGCAACGGAAGTGGGAGCGGGTACCTGTCATGTGTCCCAGAAGACTTTGGGAGGGAGGAAGGAAGGAGAACTTCCATTTCCGATCATCTAAGGTGACCGCAACGGAAGTGGGAGCAGGTACCTATCATGTGTCCCAGAAGACTTTGGGAGGGAGGGAGGAAGTAGAACTTCCATTTCCGATCATCTAAGGCAGGGGTCTCAAACTGGCGGCCCTCGAGCTGTTGCGGAACTACAAGTCCCATCATGCTTCTGCCTATGGCAAAAAACAAAAGAACAAAAGCTGGACAGCCGCACTCCAAAATTTTCTTTAAAAGAGATGTCTTTATTTTCAACTGTGCATACAGTCACTGCAAGCCCACAAAAATCAGTATGGCCAACGCGTTTCAGCCATGACTAAGCACTGACGCCAGTGCGAAACGCGTTGGCCATACTGATTTTTGTGGGCTTGCAGTGACTGTATGCACAGTTGAAAATAAAGACATCTCTTTTAAAGAAAATTTTGGAGTGCGGCTGTCCAGCTTTTGTTCTTTTGTTTTTTGCCATTACCGCATTGCCAGCACCCTGGTGGTTCAACAACCCCTGATTATTACGAGGCTCACCTGGAGCGGTGAGAATTCTGTCTGTATGCTTCTGCCTATGGAAGTCATACTTGTAACCGTCAGCCTTGCAATGCCTCATGGGAATTGTAGTTTTGCAACAGCTGGAGGTCCGCCAGTTTGAGACCTCTGATCTAAGGCGACCGGAATAGAAGTGGGAGTGGGTACCTGTCATGTGTCCCAGAAGACTTTGGGAGGGAGGGAGGAAGGAGAACTTCCATTTCCGATTGCCTAAGGCGACCGGAACAGAAGTGGGAGTGGGTACCTGTCATGTGTCCCAGAAGACATTGGGAGGGAAGGAGAATTTCCTCTATCCATCGCCTAAGGCGACCGGAACGAAAGTGGGAGTGGGTACCTGTCATGTGTCCCAGAAGACTTTGGGAGGGAAGGAGAACTTCCTCTAACCATCGCCTAAGGCGACCGGAACAGAAGTGGGAGCGGGTACCTGTCATGTGTCCCAGAAGACTTTGGGAGGGAAGGAGAACTTCCTCTATCCATCGCCTAAGGGTGACCGGAACGGAAGTGGGAGCGGGTACCTGTCATGTGTCCCAGAAGACTTTGGGAGGGAGGGAGGAAAGAAAGAGAACTTGCACTTCCAATCGCCTAAGGCTAGGGTTTAGTCCTGCTTTAAAGCGTTGTATACCACTGGACATTTTTTTTTTTTTCATCCTGCAAGGTAAAGGCATAATGTGCAAGTATCTATTGCATACTTACACATTATGTGAAACTTACCTTAAAACGGAGCTGTTCCAGTGCCGCAATGTCAGCGCTGCAGTCGCTTCCATTTTCACCCATCTTGCTTCCTGATTCACGGGCTCCGGCTCTGTGATTGGCTGGAGCCACGATGACGTTACTCCTGCGATGCGCGCAGGAGCCGCCGTTCACGGCACGGAGCTGGGAAGGACAACACCCGTGGCTGTTCCTTCAGAGCGCATGCGCCAGTGATGTCACTGGCTGCATATACAGTAAATATCTCCTAAAAAGATACAGGTTTAGGGGATATTTACACTATCTATAGGTAAGCCTTATTATATTTTACACAACAAATGCCGATCAGTGGGGGGCCAGCCAATAGATTAACGCTGACACCCGCCGATCGTCTGGAACACACACGTGACAGGGCTATGTAAACAAAGCAGAGCTGTCCTGTCAGTGGGAAAGAAATGGATTTACATTCCCTGCAAAGCAGGGAATACAATTGATTACTTCCCTAGTAAAGCAGCACGCAGTGTACACATAAACACTGGCTAGGCACACATTTAACCCTTTGATCGCCCCTGATGTTTAACCCCTTCTAAGCCAGTGTCATTAGTACAGTGACAGTGCATATTTTTGGCACTGATCACTATGTTAGTGTCACTGGTCCCCAAAAAAGTGTCAGAATATAAGTAATTTTTTTGTTTGTAGCACCAAAAATAAAAGACACAGAGGTGGTCAAATACCACCAAAAGAAATCTCTATTTGTGGGAAAAAAAAACATACAGTATTTGCGTACAGTGGCCACAATGGCTGCGCAATTGTCAGTTCATATAACGCAGTGCTGTATCACAAAAAATGGCCTGGTCAGGTAGGGGGGTAAATCTTACAGAGCTTTAGAGGTTACTTGCCCCAGCAGGCTTCCACTATGTTGTGTGACCAGTCCCTCAAAGCCTTTTCTCTTCAGCAGTCTGGCTGGTGACCTTGACGATAGCGAGGTCCCACCTATCAGGGCTGCTGTTAGAAATCACGCCACCCTGTACAGCCTACCTGACCCACGCTCCATCCTGAAGCAATCCCCTGTACCCTGCAGCAACCGGCGGGAGGGAGAGGAGAAGAATCCATCAGCACTGCTGGAGGGGCATACAAGGAGTGATCTGTGTGATGGGGGGAATTTACTAGAACAGATCCTGTGTAGTTCCCCCATGCAGCAGCTGTAAGCTGGTGGGAGGGAGTGGAGATGAAGCTGGCTTTCAGCTGATGCATGGAGAACCATACAGGGCATCACTTTCTGTAACCCCCCCCCCCCCCCCCCACTGCACATGTCAATCCCTCCTGTCTATAATCAGAGTCCTCCTGTTGCCTGGGCCCCTCTGCTGAACTGGGCTTTCCTATTAAATACTGACCACACTAGACAGGAGTGCACACTGTGGTCAGTCTTTAGCTGTGCTGGGAACTCAGCCTGCTCTTCTCCAATGATCAGACTTGTCCTGACACGCCCTGGGAAGCTCAGTGTGCTGTTGCTTCTCCTCCCCCAGCTCTTATGCAGCTGAGAACAGAGGGAATGTAATCACTTATAAATAAGAAAAAAAAGGCATTTATAATGTTTATATTAAAATCTATATAAAAATGTTTTGCCTTTCATTTCTATTTTAAACTGAATGGGTTGTTTTACAAGATGATCGTTTACAATCACATTAAACTTTAAGACACCCTTTCATTTTGAAAAACTGGGGAGGACAGTCAGTCCACAATAACTGAACAAAAATCAACCCTGCCCCAAGTCTGGCTAATAGAGAAAAGCACAATGGATGGTAGTCCCTGCCCAAAAAATAAAGAAATAAATAAACAGGCATTCACACAGCCCTCTAAATGCCTGACAGCCATTCCTGCACTGCCTTGTAAAAAGCGACCCACAATGGATCACTGTTCACAGAGCAACACAAGTATACTGTAAACAAGCCCTGAGAGTCAGGACTGTGGGATTAGATTGTGCTAAGAAGTTGTGTTTGTGGAAAGCAGCGAGGAGAAAGGTAGGTATATATATATATATATATATATATATATATATATATATATATATATATATATATACAATGCCTCGGTTACATGGCCGTAGCTTAGGGTTGCCACCTGTCCAGGATTCACACGGACGGTCCGGTTTTTACATCATCTATCTGGGTTTCAGACAGCCACACACCCGGACACATCATTCTGACCGCCCATCTGCCAGTGAGAGGTCCCCAGTGCCTGCCACCAATATGTCTTGCCCTCACCTTTGTCCCCAGTCCAGACTCCAGAGACCACAAACTGCCCACACTTCTCTGTCCCCTCACTGATGTTCAGAGTTTACACATCAAACGACAGGCACCTCTCAGGACAGCCCACCAGCAGCTAAAGGACCCCTCTTCTCCTTGTGTGTCTCCTGGGCTGACAGGACTGTCCAGCTTCACAGGAGCAACAAGTGCAGCCAATCAGCCTCAGTAGAGGGAGCAACCCACAGCTTACAGAACAGGACAGCAGGAGACGTGTATACAGTCCACCACTGGCCGCTACTGTCTCCTCACTGTACACCCCACTGTCCACCGGACTACTGACCCCAGGGCATCCCGCTACCCTCCAGTCCACCCCACTGTCCACCGGACTACCGACCCCAGGGAATCCCGCTACCCTCCAGTCCACCCCACTGTCCACCGGACTACCGACCCCAGGGAATCCCGCTACCCTCCAGTCCACCCCACTGTCCACCAGACTACCGACCCCAGGGCATCCCGCTACCCTCCAGTCCACCCCACTGTCCACCGGACTACTGACCCCAGGGCATCCCGCTACCCTCCAGTCCACCCCACTGTCAACCGGACTACCGACCCCAGGGCATCCCGCTACCCTCCAGTCCACCCCACTGTCCACCGGACTACTGACCCCAGGGCATCCCGCTACCCTCCAGTCCACCCCACTGTCCACCGGACTACTGACCCCAGGGCACCCCGCTACCCTCCAGTCCACCCCACTGTCCACCGGACTACTGACCCCAGGGCATCCCGCTACCCTCCAGTCCACCCCACTGTCAACCGGACTACCGACCCCAGGGCATCCCGCTACCCTCCAGTCCACCCCACTGTCCACCGGACTACTGACCCCAGGGCCTCCCGCTACCCTCCAGTCCACCCCACTGTCCACCGGACTACTGACCCCAGGGCATCCCGCTACCCTCCAGTCCACCCCACTGTCAACCGGACTACCGACCCCAGGGCATCCCGCTACCCTCCAGTCCACCCCACTGTCAACCGGACTACCGACCCCAGGGAATCCCGCTACCCTCCAGTCCACCCCACTGTCCACCAGACTACCGACCCCAGGGCATCCCGCTACCCTCCAGTCCACCCCACTGTCCACCGGACTACTGACCCCAGGGCATCCCGCTACCCTCCAGTCCACCCCACTGTCCACCGGACTACCGACCCCAGGGCATCCCGCTACCCTCCAGTCCACCCCACTGTCCACCGGACTACTGACCCCAGGGCATCCCGCTACCCTCCAGTCCACCCCACTGTCCACCGGACTACTGACCCCAGGGCACCCCGCTACCCTCCAGTCCACCCCACTGTCCACCGGACTACTGACCCCAGGGCATCCCGCTACCCTCCAGTCCACCCCACTGTCAACCGGACTACCGACCCCAGGGCATCCCGCTACCCTCCAGTCCACCCCACTGTCCACCGGACTACTGACCCCAGGGCCTCCCGCTACCCTCCAGTCCACCCCACTGTCCACCGGACTACTGACCCCAGGGCATCCCGCTACCCTCCAGTCCACCCCACTGTCAACCGGACTACCGACCCCAGGGCATCCCGCTACCCTCCAGTCCACCCCACTGTCCACCGGACTACTGACCCCAGGGCCTCCCGCTACCCTCCAGTCCACCCCACTGTCCACCGGACTACTGACCCCAGGGCATCCCGCTACCCTCCAGTCCACCCCACTGTCCACCGGACTACTGACCCCAGTCCATCCTGCTACCCTCCAGTCCACCCCACTGTCCACCGGACTACTGACCCCAGTCTATCCTGCTACCCTCCAGTCCACCCCACTGTCCACCGCACTACTGACCCCAGTCCATCCTGCTACCCTCCAGTCCACCCCACTGTCCACCGGAATACTGACCCCAGTCCATCCTGCTACTTTCCAGTCCTCCCCACTGTCCACCGGAATACTGACCCCAGTCCATCCTGCTACTTTCCAGTCCTCCCCACTGTCCACCGGAATACTGACCCCAGTCCATCCTGCTACTTTCCAGTCCACCCCACTGCCCCATCCATCTTGCTGTCCCCCTGCCCACCCTGCTGCCTCCCAAACCACACCGCTGCCCCCCAGTCCATCCCACTGCCCCCATGCACCCTGCTCCCCCTGTCCACTCCACTGCCCTCCAGTCCACCTCACTGCCCCCTGTCCACCCTGCCCCCCCCATCCACCCTGCTGCCCCTCATCCACCCCGCTGCCTCCCTTTCCACCTCGCTGCCTTCCAGTCCACCCTATTGCCCCCTGTCCACTTTTCTGCCCCTCATCCACCACACTGCCTCCCTTACCAGCCCGCTGCCTCCCAGTCCACCCCCTGCCTCCCTGTTGCCCCCCAGTCCAATCCACTACCCCCCAGTCCACACTGCTGCCTCCCAGTCCACGCCGCCCCCCAGTCCACTCCACTTCCCTTGTCCATCCCCGTACCCCCCCAATCCACCCCACTACCTCCCTGTTCACCCTACTGCCCCCCCCAGTCCACTCTACTACCCCCCTCCCCAGTCAACCTTCCTGCCCCCAGTCCACTACCCCCCAGTCCAACCTGCTGCCACTTTGTCCATCCTGCTGCCTCCCTGTTCACCCTACTGCACCCAGTTTACTCCACTACATCCCTGTCCATTCTGCAGCCCCCCTCCCCCAGTCCACCCTGATGCACCCCAGTTTACTCTACTACTCCTATCCCCTGACCACCCTGCTGCCCCTCAGTCCACTCCACTACCCTGCAGTCCAACCTGCTGCCCCTCTGTCCATCATGCTGCCCCCCAGTTCACCCTACTGCCCCCAGTTCACTCCACTACCCTTCAGTCCACCCTTGGTGCCCCAAGTTCACTCCACTACCCCCCAATCCATCCTGCTCCCCTCCCAGTCCACTCCACTACCCCCAGTCTACCCTGCTGTCCCCCAGTCTACTGCACTGCCTCCCAGTCCATCCCACTGACTCCCAGTCCATCCTGTTGCTTCCCAATCCACCCCACTGCCTCCAAGTCCACACCACTACCCCCAGTCAAACCTGCTGCCCCCATCTATCCTGTTGCCCCCCCAGTCCACCCTGCTGCCCCCCCATTCCACTCCTCTATCCCTTCTATCCCACTGCCCATCCACTCCAATTTGGAGTGCTGTGGTTAGGGTGATCCACTTTGGGGTGCCTTGGATATACTGATTTGGGGTGTTGTAGATAGAATGGGCCACTTTGGTGTGGTGTGGATAATGTAGGTAGGGTGAACTACTTTTTACTGTCAGTGAAAAGCTGGGCTGCTTTGGAGTGCCATAGATATTTATATGTGCTGTAGGTAAGGTGGGCTAATTTAGTTAACACAATTTGGCTATACCCACTGTTTGCCATGGTGTGCTTTGCAAACCGCATTACTACTCTCTTAAGGCCACCGAACATCTTTTACAATCCTACTGTCTATAGTGTATACTAAAAAAAAAAAAAAAAAAAATGATGTGCGCCAGTAAAGTGTTCGGGTTTGGCTTGAAGAAAAGGTGGCAAGCCTATCAGAGCTAAGTGTACACCCGTGCCAGGGCCATGTTTGTCTTAATGGGATACACAGGTGTTCTGTACTTATGGTTATACTTTACCTGTCACAGGCTGATGGATGGACACACTGGGCTTTTAGTGTACCCAGGAGGTACAAGTGCCGTGTCCAAACCTGTTGTCTCTCAAAGTCCATGACAGGCTGAAATTTGCTGTCACTGGACGCTGTACTAATTGGTACTCAAGTTTGCCCAGAGCGCAGGTATTCAGCGTTCTAGAATATGTCACTTCCAGCTGTGTCCAGGCGCAGGGTATTTTAACCTGTCACAGACTTTGATGGCCTCTGGGTGTGGGACTGGGCACGGGCGTAGGAACCGGGGGGGACGGGGGGGACGCATCCCCCCCAGGAAATAATGCAGGGGGGACATGTATGGTAAAATCCCCCCCAGATGTGACAGCGCAGTCACTAAATTGTGTGCCCGCTGGCGCCGACTCACTGGCTGCCGCGTGCGCTCCTGGCTGGCTCCCTTTCCTCCTGTGCGTCTCCTCGCCCCCCCCATGGAGGATTGATTTGGTACATTCCAGTTCCACCGACGTGCGCCGCGTGACGTCACGCCGGCGGCCGGAGGTGAGAGGTGAGAGAGGGAGGAGGGAGCGAGAGTGACTGTCGGCGTCAGAGAACAAGTCATGACTCACGAGGAGCCTGCTGCTGCGCCTGGGCCTGCCTTACTGATTACAGTAAAAACTGGTAAGAGCACCACCTGTAGTGTGTATGTACTCTCCTATGCAGTGTGCTGCCATACCGACCTATACTGCCGCTCAGGAACACCCACAGGTGTAAATGAAGGCCTTGGTGCACCAGCCACCTGTACAAGGGCTCTACTATATCAGCTCCGGCCATTTCATGACATAAGCTCTATAATAAAGCAGATAATTCATATTTAGTGACCAGAGAAAAGAGCATGCCTGATAGAAATGACTAGTCATGACACACCTCTTATCTGTAATGCCTGCAGCATGTGGAAGCTGGGAGGATAATTCTGCCTTTTGTAGTAACTTCAATGTAAACTTTTAGTATTAACATACAATCTGTGAGGAGTTACAAATGATTTTAGTTTAATAAATCCAGTCAGTCTGTGGTGCATTTTCTATGACATCATACTATCACACATACAGCATTGAAGCCATCTTCTGTCCTCTCTGTGACCACCGATGATGTAACTTGGGATACCGGTGTCTGCACCCTACTCCATTCCTGTAGATGCATGGAGTGTACACAGGGCCGGTGATCTGCCAATATGGTTCCTGTAAGAACTGCGCAGGCACCTCTATGATCAGTGCTCTCTACGGCAGCCGCATGCTTCCTCTAGCACCGGTAAAAAGTAAGAAAGTATTGTGTATTGGGGAGGAGGGAGGAGGGGGGGTGTTGGACTGAGCTGAGGACCTCAATGTTTTTTTTTTTCTTTAGTCAGAGAAGGCAAGCTCAAAATAACAAACATTTTTTTAAACTGCTATTTTTTATTTAAAAAATTATGGTCACCTCAGCCTGAGGTGACCATCATTTTTTAAATACAAAATAGCAGTTTAAAGGAGTTCTCTGACCTAAATGTTTTAACCCCCGCTGTGCCCAGGCTGTAAAAAAATAGAAAATAAACTGTCACTTACCTGCCTACGATCCCCCGTTGTTCCGATATCGCCGTCCCGTTCTCCGGTCCCGGTCTCTTCCGCTTCCTGTGTGTCGGTGACTCATAGTGCGCTCAGCCTATCAGTGGCCGCGACGGAACATTGCTGCGGCCGCTGATAGGCTGAGCGCACTATGAGTCACCGACACACAGGAAGCGGAAGGGGCCCGGGACCGGAGAACGGGACGGCGATATCGGAACAACGGGGGATCGTAGGCAGGTAAGTGACAGTTTATTTTCTATTTTTTTACAGCCCGGGCACAGCGGGGGTTAAAACTTTTAGGTCAGAGAACTCCTTTAAAAAAATGTTTGTTATTTTGAGCTTGCCTTCTCTGACTAAAGAAAAAAAAACATTAATTGCAGCCTCACTGTGCCACCAAACTCAGTCAGTGTGCCATCACATGCAGCCACTGTGCCCATCAATTGTCGCCACTGTGCTTATCACACGCAGTCACTGTACCATCACATGCAGCCACTGTGCCCATCAATTGTCGCCACTGTGCTCATCACATGCAGCCACTGTGCCATCACATGCAGCCACTGTGCCCATCAAACGTAGTAGCCACTGTGCCCATCAATTGTCGCCACTGTGCTCATCACACGCAGCCACTGTGCCATCACATGCAACCACTGTGCCATCACATGCAGCCACTGTGCCATCACATGCAGCCACTGTGCCCATCAAACGCAGCCACTGTGCCCACCAATTGTCACCACTGTGCCCAAATGCATCCACTGTGCCAATTACACACAGCCACTGTGCCCATCAAACGCAGCCACTCTTCGCATTACCCTCTCTGGATTGCTTTAATAGTTTGATTTATTGGCTTGAGATACGAATATACCTGGCGAGTAAAAATGCTGTCCCCCCCAGATTTGTAAGGGTTCCTACACCCATGGGACTGGGTGCCATACAGGTATGGCAAGGGAAAACAGCAGGATTGGATCTGCATAGGTAAACACCTACTTACTAAGCATGCGTAGTACTGACACAATGTTAATACCCTTCTGCCTCTACTGAGCAAGCGTAGTATGGACATGTTACTACCCTTCTGCCTCTACTGAGCATGTGTAGTATGGACATGTTATTACCCTTCTGCCTTTACTGCATGCGTAGTATGGCCATGTTACTACCCTCTGCCTCAACTGAGCATGCATAGTGCTGACACAATGTTACTACCCTTCTGCCTCTACTGAGCATGCGTATTATGGACATGTTATTACCCTTCTGCCTCTACTGTGCATGCGTAGTATAGCCATGTTACTACCCTTCTGCCTCAACTGAGCATGCATAGTGCTGACACAAAGTTACTACCCTTCTGCCTCTACTGAGCATGTGTAGTATTGACACAAAGTTACTACCCTTCTGCCTCTACTGAGCATGCGTAGTATGGACATGTTATTATCCTTCTGCCTCTACTGAGCATGCGTAGTACTGACAATTGGGTAGATTCAGGTAGGGGCGCGCAAAACTAAGGTTGGCGTAGCCTAGCGTGTTTACACTACGTTGCCTTAAGTAAGAGAGGAAAGTACATGATTCTCAAAGCACTTACCTCCTTACTTAGGGCGGCGTAGTGTAATCGCGGCGGGCGTAAGGGCGCCTAATTCAAATTGGTTGGAGGGGGGCGTGTTGTATGGAAATGAGACTTGACCTCACGTTTTTTGAAGTTTTTTGCTACTGCGCATGCGCCGGGTGCCTACATTTCCCAGTGCGCATTGCGGCTAAGTACGCCGTACGGGCCTATTGATTTCGATGTGGACGTAAACGACGTAACTTCCGATTCGCGGACAACTTACGCAAACGACGTAAAAAATTCGAACCTCGCGGCGGGAACGGCGGCCATACTTTAACATTGTTATTCCACCTCATAGGTGGGATAACTTTAGGCCGCCTAAGGCCTTACGGAAACAACGTAATTCGACTGCGGCGGCCTGGCGTACGTTCGTGAATCGGCGTACAAGCTCATTTACATAATCTACGCCGGCCGCAATGGAAGCGCCACCTAGCAGCCAATCCGAAAAATTTCAATCTAAGATAGGACAGCGCAAGCCGGCCTATCTTAGATATGTTTAAGCGTATCTCTGTTTGAGCATACGCTTAAACATACAGCGGCGTAGATTTGGAGTTAGGTCGGCTTATCTACTGATAAGCCGGCCTAACTCTTTCTGAATCTACCTAAATGTTACTACCCTTCTGCCTCTACTGAGCATGCATAGTACTGACACAATGTTACTACCCTTCTGCCTCTACTGAGCATGCATACAGTAGTGCTGACACATTAGCAGCACCATCCAATCACAGCTCAGCCCTTGTTTTCTGGTGCAGGAGAGAGGACACATCGGCTCTGTGGGCGGATAAGACGATTGCAAGTCATTAAAATGTATTGTAAAGGTAAAAGGTGGCGGTGTGTGCCGGGCACAGTAACCTATGGCAGGGAGATTCAAAGATCAAGTCCCCAAAGCGTGTCACCACACCAAAACGACTGTCTCTTTCAACAATCCCGAGGGAACTTTTTCACCTTTTTTTTTTATTGCCCCGACCTACAACTTTTATCAAACAAATTGGTGGACAGTCATAAAACTTTTACCAAAGTTGAAGTAGCCCGCACACTTAAAGAAAGTTCTTTATTTACATGCATTTAACCACTTGACCTCCATAAGTTTTACCCCCCCCCCCCCCCTCATGACCAGGCCATTTTTTGCGATACGGCACTGCGTTACTTTAACTGACAATTACGTGGTCATGCGACACTGTACCCAAATAAAATCAATGTCCTTTTTTTCCCCACAAATAGAGATTTCTTTTCGTGGTATTTGATCACTATTTTTGCTATTTGCGCTATAAATAAAAAAAGGCCGTAAATTTTGAAAAAAAAACAAAAACAATATTTTTTACTTTCTGCTATAAAAACATATCCAATAAAAAAATCTAACTTCGTCATCAATTTAGGACAATATGTTTTCTTCTACATATTTTTGGTAAAAAAAAAAAAAAATCCCAATAAGCGTAAATTTATTGGTTTGTGCAAGTTATAACGTTTACAAACTATGGGATATTTTTTATTTTTTTACTAGCAATGGTGGTGATCATCGACTGCGATATTGTGGTGGACAAATCGGACACTTTTCGGGGACCAGCAACCCTAATACAGTGATCAGTGCTAAAAAATATGCACTGTCACTGTACTAATGACAGTGGTAGGTAAAGGGTTAACATCAGTGGCGATGAAAGTGTTAAAGTGATTGTTTTTTAATAAGAAACATGTCATACTTACCTGCTCTGTGTAAGGGTTTTGCACGGAGTAGCCCCTGGCTGCGCTCCTGGCTCCTCCTCTTCTCGAGTGCACCCAGAGAGGGCAATCGTGTGGACGTGCTTCCGAATCCTGCTGCTGTTGTCTCTATTGACACAGACAGCAGGACACAGCCTCTCCACCCCGGCTTCCACATTACTGGATTTGATTGACAGCAGCGGGAGCCAATGGATCCTGCTGCTATCAATCTATCTATCCAATGAGGACCTGAGACAGGGGCTAGAGCTGCTGGGCTCAACCTCTACGCTGGAACGATTGGGTTCAGGTAAGAAAAAGGGGGGGTCTGGGGAACTGCTGCAGCACAGAAGGTTTTTCACCTTAACGCATTAAAGTAAAAAACCTTGAGACTTTACAACTCCTTTAAGTGTGTTCCTATGAAGTGCTTGCTATCTGTGGGGGGTTTGCTATGACTGAGGGAACACAGAAATCTGTGTTTCTGCTTATCAGGAACACAAGATCTCCATCTTACCCTCTCACAGAACAGTGGTCTGCCCTGATTACATAGGCAGACTGCCATTCTGCCTCTCCTGAGCACGATCGACGGGTCCTGGCGGACATCAGGTCCACCGGACCCACTGATTGGCTCCCGCTCTGAGGATTAACTGTGTGCCTAGCTAGTGATTCAGTGTAGTGGGGGAGGTGCTTTTACTAGTGGAAGGCATAGATCGGTGTTCCTGCTTTAGAGAAACACACTCCATGCCTTCTGTACTCACAAAACCTATGTAACGAATGATCGCCAGGTGCCAGCGGACATCACGGTACCCGCCGATCAGTTCCGCTGTGTATAATCACAGTGGGAGCGGGCCTCCGGCGTAACGCGGCCCAGACCTGGAAATGTCAAATCACGTACTAGGTACGTGATCTGGCACAGAGCGGCTGCCATGCCACAGTAATTGTACCGTGGGCAGTCCACAAGTGGTTAAAGTATAGATAAAGGGTATAGATAAAGGCACAACTTTTTTAGTTGTGAATGGAGTGCAGAGCGATTAGAACCCATGTCAGGTTTTTATTGCTGTCTCTACCCCTGTTAGGGATATTCGCACTCTCTATTTCTGCTGTTTATCATTGAAAGTGAAAGAAAATCCCATATTTTGGGTTGTCACCAGAACAGGAATAGAGGGGAAATCTTCCAATGGGGAATACTTTCATATCTTAACTAATACCATTATTATTTATGCACTCCGTTTCTCAAGGTTTGAATTTCCATTCTGTGCCACATGTAGGCACACAGAGCAGCTGGATGTAGCAAGTCAGATCTTTGGAGGATGAGAGAAGGGACACACTGGTCCAAGCTGCATGGAAAATCGCCATACCTGGAATTCATACACTGGTCCAAGCTGCATGGAAAATCGCCATACCTGGAACTCATACACTGGTCCAAGCTGCATGGAAAATTGCCATACCTGGAACTCATACACTGGTCCAAGCTGCATGGAAAATCGCCATACCTGGAACTCATACACCGGTCCAAGCTGCATGGAAAATCGCCATACCTGGAATTCATACACTGGTCCAAGCTGCATGGAAAATTGCCATACCTGGAATTCATACACCGGTCCAAGCTGCATGGAAAACTGCCATACCTGGAACTCATACACTGGTCCAAGCTGCATGGAAAATCGCCATACCTGGAACTCATACACCGGTCCAAGCTGCATGGAAAATCGCCATACCTGGAATTCATACACTGGTCCAAGCTGCATGGAAAACTGCCATACCTGGAATTCATACACCGGTCCAAGCTGCATGGAAAACTGCCATACCTGGAACTCATACACTGGTCCAAGCTGCATGGAAAATCGCCATACCTGGAACTCATACACCGGTCCAAGCTGCATGGAAAATTGCCATACCTGGAACTCATACACTGGTCCAAGCTGCATGGAAAATCGCCATACCTGGAACTCATACACTGGTCCAAGCTGTATGGATAATTGCCATACCTGGAACTCATACACTGGTCCAAGCTGTATGGATAATTGCCATACCTGGAACTCATACACTGGTCCAAGCTGCATGGAAAATTGCCATACCTGGAACTCATACACCTGTCCAAGCTGTATGGAAAATCGCCATACCTGGAACTCATACACCGGTCCAAGCTGTATGGAAAATCGCCATACCTGGAACTCATACACCGGACCAAGCTGTATGGAAATCGCCATACCTGGAATTCCTTCATTGGTCCAAGCTGTATGGAAAATCGCCATACCTGGAACTCATACACCGGTCCAAGCTGTATGGAAAACTGCCATACCTGGAATTCATACACCGGTCCAAGCTGTATGGAAAATTGCCATACCTGGAATTCATACACCGGTCCAAGCTGTATGGAAAACTGCCATACCTGGAATTCATACACCGGTCCAAGCTGTATGGAAAATTGCCATACCTGGAATTCCTTCATTGGTCCAAGCTGTATGGAAAATTGCCATACCTAGAACACTTACACTGGTCCAAGCTGTATGGAAAATCGCCATACCTGGAATTCATACACTGGTCCAAGCTGTATGGAAAATTGCCATACCTGGAATTCATACACTGGTCCAAGCTGTATGGAAAACTGCCATACCTGGAATTCATACACTCTCATTGACTTGGTGATCACAGCGCGCGGGGAGCGTGCAAAGGGGAGGACGTCTATTGACAGCCTCCCGGCAAAGTAGGTGGATCTGAAGGGTTTAAAAATAAAAAGGGGTGTTCCAGTCATTTTTAATGTTTATTAAAAGTCAGCAGCTACAAAAAGTGTAGCTGCTGGCTTTTAATAAACATACACTCACCTGCTCCACGTTCCAGCGACGTCTTCATTCTAAATGTGGGCACCCGGCCGTGGCAGCTTTCGGCTTCACGGCCGGTCACCCACTGCGCATGGGCGAGTGGCGCTGCGCCATCCGATTGGACAGGCGATCGCCTACAGGGAGGGGCTGCCAAAAGGCGATTAGACTATTCGCCTTAGCAGCCCCTCGGCTGAAGGAGGAAGTGGGACAGGAAGTCCCACTCCTCCTGAATCCCCCACTCCCCCCCCCCAAAAAAAATTGACATACCAAATGTGGCATGTAAGGGGGCGAGGAGTGGATTAAGCGGAAGTTCCACTTTTGGGTGGAACTCCGCTTTAATATTCATTCCCCTTATTTTACAGCCAGTGACATCATCACCGGGTCTCTGTGCTTCTCCATGCAATGCTGGCAGATCACAGCTGGTGGGCTGTACTTCACTTCCTGAAAACATCACAGCACCATGTCCCAGTAACGCTCTCAATAGCCCTCAGGCCCAATGTAAGTAGTGGGCTGACTCTTGGGAGTATCAAAAAGCCTTGATTGGTGAGTGTCTGGAGGAGTGGGTGTTTCTAGCAGGGCTGTGGAGTCGGAGTCGGAGTCGGGGGAAATTTTGGGTACCTGGAGTCGGAGTCGGCAAACAATGCACCGACTCCGACTCCGACTCCTACTAAATTTAGATTGGAATAAAAAAAAAAAAAAGCAAGTTTAAATGTCCCAATTCACAAAAAGTTATAATTAATGACTTCTCTACTGTAAGAATAAAGACCAATGCATGCAGTGCCTCACGTAACCGCAAAACGAACACGTTAAGTGACCGTGAAGAAGCATGCTTTTCATGTGCTTCACTATATGGCACGCAACGCACAATTAGGAGCTGCAATACTTATACTTTCCATAGTGTTGTGTTCTGCTTTTACAGGGAACGCATGTTAGAGAACCAGTAAGTGTCCAAATAAAAAAATTCCAACAGGAGTTTTATAAAGCACTAAAAGAAGTTGAAAAGTATGATCGCTCATCAAAACTTACTGTTGAAGAAGCCATCCTTGTTTATCCAGAGATCGTTAGTGATGTGGCCAGAATAGTTACTGCAATGCCACCCACCCAAGTCAGTGTCGCAAGATTATTTTCAGCCCTAAAAATAATAAAGTCTGACTTAAGAGCCTCTATGAAAGAGGATCTGGCAGAGGCAATTCTCTTCCTTAGAACTCTACATTGAATTGATTTGCATTTGCTAAGCCTATAACTACATTTCAAGATTAATATAAACCATTTCTAGGTTTTACAGATTTTCTTTTTGGTTCATTATAGATAAGCTTTGTTTTTGTTCTAAAACAACCAAATAATGTGGTTTGTATTTTTGAACTGGTAAAGATCCTGTTCCTGATGTTTATGCCTGCTGCTACTATCCAGCCACTTGATTGTTTTCATTGTGTTTGTCTTTTGCTTAAACTGTGCAATACAGTAGACTGTTGGCTTCCCAGCCAGTAGTCCTGTGGTAGGTTGCGTTTCTTTCCCTCAAGGAATGTATAAAATACATTTGCATATTAATACAGAGGAGTCGGAAGTACATAAAACTGAGGAGTCGGAGTCCATAAAGTGCCTTAAAAAAGTATTCATACCCCAAAACGAGAGTGACAAAACTGGTAAATGCCAATCATCTGTCGTGTCACCAATGGGGGGCTCACATCAAACATTTGTTTGGCAGAGATAAAACTTGGACAGTTACAGTGCCTTGAAAAAGTATTCATACCCCTTGACATTTTCCACATTTTGTCATGTTACAACCAAAAAGGTAAATGTATTTTATTTGGATTTTATGTGATAGACCAACACAAAGTGGCACATAATTGTGAAGTGGAAGGTAAATGATAAATGGCTTTCAATTTTTTTTACAAATAAATATGTGAAAAGTGTGGCGTGCATTTGTATTCAGCCCCCTTTACTCTGATACCCCTAACTAAAATCTAGTGCAACCAATTGCCTTCAGACGTCACCTAATTAGTAAATAGAGTCCATATGTGTGTAATTTAATCTCAGTATAAATACAGCTGTTCTGTGAAGCCCTCAGAGGTTTGTTAGAGAACCTTCGTGAACAAACAGCATCATGAAGGCCAAGGAACACCCCAGACAGGTCAGGGATAAAGTTGTGGAGAAGTTTAAAGCAGGGTTAGGTTATAAAACAATATCCCAAGCTTTGAACATTTCACGGAGCTCTGTTCAATCCATCATCTGAAAATGGAACGAGCATGGCACAACTGCAAACCTACCAAGACATGGCCGGCCACCTAAACTGACAGGCCAGGCAAGGAGAGCATTAATCATAGAAGCAGCCAAGAGCCCCATGGTAACTCTGGAGGAGCTGCAGAGATCCACAGCTCAGGTAGGAGAATCTGACCACAGCACAACTATTATGCCGCGTACACATGGTTGGAACTTCCGACAACAAATGTTTGAGAGCTGGTTCCCAATTTTTTTTGGGCGAGGCCTCCGATGCAAAACGACCTTGTGTCAGTAGCCTGGCACAGACCTTAATAGTGTTCCCTATGAGCGGGTGGCATTGTACGTCCTTTTGTTGTATGTTATGGCACCACGGGGCACTTTCTTCCCCTCTCGTGTGACTATGTGCGGGATGTACGATGCCATGTTTTGCGCTTGGGCTAGCATCCTTCCGCATTTATTCCCTGACTCATAGACATTTCGCCTACTAATTTGCATTGCTGCCTTGGCCTTATAGTGTAGCAAGTCAGTGATCTGCCGACGGGTGGTGTTCAGATCCGAGCCTACTTGGGGTGTCGGGGCCTGTTTGTGTTGGGCCTCCAGTAGCTGCAGTTTAGCTAGTAGTGCGTCAAGCTGTTCAGTTCTCTGTTTCTTCAATCTAGTTCCATGCTTAATGAGGAGACCCCGCACGACCGCCTTGTGAGCCTCCCACACCACCCCTGCATCACTGTCAGGGGTATCGTTGGTGTCAAAATAATGTCCTATTTCCCTAATCACTTCAGTCATGGTGTCTGAGTCTTGCAGTAGACTCTCATTGAGTCGCCAAGTCCGTCTCTGAGTTGATTGGGTCGCTGCCAAGGCATACACCAGCTTAATTGGGGCATGGTCTGACTAGGTAATAGATCCGATCTCTACCTCCGTAATCGCGTCTAGGTGTCTGTGGGGTACAAAAAGGTAGTCTATTCGTGAGTAGGACCCATGGGGCCTGGAGTAGAAGGTATAGTCCCTCTCCCCAGGATGAAAAAGACGCCAAGCGTCCACAAGTTGGGCCGAATGCAACGCCGCGTATATGCGTTTCCGAGTTTCTCTGGAACTAGATGAGGTACCTCCGTCGGGATCAGGGGGATGTTAAGGTCTCCTCCCACAATTAACTGGCCTTCCGCGAAGCGTAGTAGTTTGTTCAGATGTCTAGATATAAATGAGTCTTGATGGTCATTTGGGGCATACAGGTTCGCAAGGGTTACTTGCGTTTGACCAATTTTGCCCTTCAAAAATACGTAGCGCCCTTCTGTGTCCAATTCAATGTCCCCATGATGCCATGGAACCCTGGCTGAAAGAAGTATAGAAACCCCTCGTGACTTTGCTTTCGCATAGGTGGAGTGGTAGACCGTGGGGTACTGTCTGTTTTTCAACAGGGGCAGATTTCGTTCCCTAAAATGTGTTTCTTGGATCATAATCACGTCCGCCCCCAGGCGTCGCATATCGTGCAGGAGCATTCTCCTCTTTTCCGGGATGTTTAAACCCTTAGCGTTTAGCGATACCACGGTTAGTCTGTCCATGACCGCGAGTCAGTGTGGGGTAGGCCCCTTGATGTGGGTGGATAGGGGGGGAGGGTCAGTCTTCGCGTCCGCGTGTGACTGGGGGGATAAGGGGAACAGGGGGTTTAAGGGCGGGTTAAGACAGAAGGATATCTAGGTTAGGAGGCCTACACAAGTGCGTGTGGCCGGAGAGACTAATATAGTTTAGCTCAAACAGCTAAAAGCACTCACCAGTGAAACACTGGGAATCGAGCGCAGGCCTAGGTGGGTAGGTGGGTAAACAGGACCAGTAAAGCGAGCTCCCTGGTCCCCGCCCCCCCCCCCCGCCCCCGGCTGCTGATGCTGTTGGGGCCCAAGTCTGCAATGCAATCAGATATAATACACATGCCCAGGTAAACATATCAATTATAGAAAGGCGTCCACAGGGAGATAAGACAAGAAAGTATTTAAGCAGAGGGCCGTAAGGCATTAATCAACTCATAACTTGTGGAATGGCCCAACATGTCTCCCAACAAGGGGTGCCAAGTAGCTCCCCCTCGCTGGAGGAAGAACCGATATGAGACACCACGGGATCACTAACATATCTAGTGGGTGAGAACGTTTAAACAGGCAGCCGCGCCATCCATCCCCCCCCCCCCCCCCCCCCCCCCGTCCCCATGTACTACCGTCACCAACATTTATGCAATACCGTGTATAACAATTTCAAGTAAGCATCCTCCCCCTTGTGTCTTTCAGTGCCAGTGCTCAATCTCTGCACATGATGCCATAGTCTTCCCACCCCCCCCCCCCCCACTCAAAGTCTAGGCCCCAGTCCCTAAAGCGACAAAGTACGTTGCTTCTTGAGTCCTTGTAAACAGGCCGCCCGTTTCTTTCCCGTAGTCTCAAGGGGTGTCTCAGAGCGGCTGTAAGCCAGTGGGGCTGGGGGGGGGTACCCCTGTGGCACTATTCAGCTTGGCACTCATATCCCTTTCTTATCTGGTGGTAGTGGGCTTCGGTGCACCCAGGGGCATGTCACAGGGGCATATCATTTACAACACATACGGGCTTCTTCCGGTGCACCCCTGTAGCGCGATAACCGCTCACCACCGCAGGCAGTGCTCGTTTCAAGTGGGCAGGGGCCCGGTATAATCTGGGTCTACTAAGGTACTCAACAAGGGTAGTTGCCAACCTCCACCCCCCTCCCTCCAACTCGCATCAATTGCGGTCTCTTGATGGGGGGTAAATCTAGTACATACAGTGCCTGCGGGTGCTCCCCTCCATCTGCAGTCAGATTGATGTAGGGGTGCCATGTAATCACGAACAGGGGGGACGTTACAGCCAGGCGGCACAACGGGCAATACTGCCAACATATATATAGGGGGGGTTCACGTGTCTCCTGGGAGAGTCAGAGGCAATGTGTCTTGTGTACAGGGGTATGTGGATGGAAAGTAAACGGCGGGCTGCGGCTCAAGGCCTACTCACGTTACCCCTGTTGAGCGTCTCCCGATGGTGCCCGATGTCGTCGTCCGCCCTGTCTTCTCTGGCGAGGTTGTGCTGCCACTCTGTAGCTGGAGGGTCCGGATCTTCCTCGTGCACGCGGCAGGATCTGCAGCCAGTCCGGTATCGGCACCGGTCCCGCTCCCAGGAACCGGAACAATCCAGGCAAGTCCGCAGGGGACTGTAGTGTGTAGGCCGAGCCGTCCTTTCTGAATGTCACAGCGAGCGGGTAGCCCCATCTATAGGTGAAGCCCAGTTGTTTGGCAAGTTCCAGCACCGGCTTCAACATCGCCCTGCGGCGGAGCGTTGCTCTGGAGAGGTCCGGCAGGATCGTGACCGGGGCCCCATCCACCGACACCGCGTCGTGCTCCCATGCTCCCCGGACGATGCGGTCTTTCTGGGCATATCTCAGCAGCCTGCAAATCACATCGCGGGGCCTATCTTGGTCCTCCGCTCTGGGGCCCATGGCGCGGTGCGCTCTGTCTATTTCCACCATTGCCAGCGGTTCCTCCAGAACCTCGCGGAACAGTTCCTGGAGCCTCCCGTCCAGGTCCTCTGCTCCGACCGTCTCGGGTATTCCCCGGAGCCGCAAGTTGTTACATCGGCTCCGGTCCTCCACATCTTCCAGGTGGAGCTGCAGGGCGATCGCCGCATCTCTGTGGTGGTCTCTCGCCCGCTCCAGACTCGAGACCCGCTGCTCTAAGGTCATGAACGACACTTCGCCCGACGTCACCCTTTCCGTCAAGGAGGACACCTCCGCTCTGACCTCCTGGAAATCCCGTCGGTGAGTCTCTTCCAACTTCAGAATCAGGGCTTCTATGTCAGACCGCGTGGGTAGGGCCTGTAGCTGGGCCCTGATCTCCCGCTCCGCCGAGGAGCCTCCCGGGGAAGAGGATGGGGAATCCATATGTAGGTCTGGGGGTCTCGGTATCACCACCGGTCCGGATGGAGGGTCTGGATCAGTAGGGGACAGGGCCTACTCGTCGTTCTCCCGCGCGGCGGCCAGGGCTGCCCGAGCCGTGCCTCGTGGTGTCGTCGCCCTGGCTCCAGGTGAGGTCTGCTGCTGCGGCTTGAAATACCAGTGTAAATCCCTCGCCGGTGTGTTGGATCTGGTCACCCGGGTGTTGGCTCTAATGCTGCGCTTTTTGGCTGATTGCATGCCGACTTTCCTGCGTTTTTAGCCGGTATAGGGGAGGACAAGGCCGGGAGCTCAAGAGAAAAGCAGCTTCACTCAGCCATGTCCAGGCCACGCCCCTAAAACACTTTTATTCACAAAGAGTTACGCCGGCGTATCAGTAGATACGCCATCGTAACTCTGAATCTAAGCCGTCGTACATTTAAGTGTATTCTCAAATTGGGTTACACTTAAATGTAGCTAAAATACGACTGCCTGCGCCTTCGTATCTTAGCTGTCTAGTTCCGCCGGCCGCTAGGGGCGTGAACGCTGATTTACGCCTAGAATGCGTAAATCAGCGAGATACGCCGATTCACGAACGTACGCTTGCCCGTCACAGTAAAGATACGCCGTTTACGTAAGGCGTTTTCCGGCGTAAAGTTAGTCGAACAAATAGCTGGCCTAGCCAATGTTAAGTATGGCCGTCGTTTGAAAATTTTACGTCGTTTGCGTAAGTCGTCCGTGAATGGTGCTGGACGTAATTTACGTTCACGTCGAAACCAATACGTCCTTGCGGCGTACTTTGGAGCAATGCACACTGGCATATGTCCACGGACGGTGCATGCGCCGTTCGTTAAAAACGTCAATCACGTCGGGTCACGAGTCATTAACATAAAACACGCCCCCCTCATCCTCATTTGAATTAGGCGCGCTTACGCCGGCCCATTTACGCTACGCCGCCGTAACTTAGGAGGCAAGTGCTTTGTGAATACAGCACTTGCCTCTCTGACTTACGGTGGCGTAGCGTATATGCGATACGCTACGCCGCCTCAAAAGTAAGCCAGTCTTTCTGAATCTGGCTATTTGTGTGGTGGAAAACTAACACTGCACATCACCCTGAACACACCATCCCCACTGTGAAACTTGGTGGTGGCAGAATCATGTGGTGGGGATGCTTTTCTTCAGCAGGGACAGGGAAGCTGGTCAGAGTTGATGGAAAGATGGATGGAGCCAAATACAGGGCAATCTTAGAAGAAAACCTGGTAGAGTGTGCAAAAGACTTGAGACTGAGGTGGAGGTTCGCCTTCCAGCAGGACAACGACCCTAAACATACAGCCAGAGCTACAATGGAAAGGTTTAGATCAAAGTATATTCATGTGTTAGAATGGCCCAGTCAAAGTCCAGACCTAAATCCAATTGAGAATCTGTGGCAAGACTTGAAATTTGCTGTTCACAGACGCTCTCCATCCAATCTGACAGAGCTTGAGATATTTTGCAAAGAAGAATGGGCAACATTATCACTCTCTAGATGTGAAAAGCTGGTAGAGACATCCCTAAAAAGACTTGCAGCTGTAATTGCAGTGAAAGGAGGTTCTACAAAGTATTGATTCAGGGGGGGTGGGCTGAATACAAATGTACACCACACTTTTCACATGTTTATTTGTGCCCTGGTTCACATTGGTGCGATTTGGCATGCGATTCGACATGTCATATCGCAAGCCAAATCGACGGCAAATGCACCGTCTTATTTGCGGCACCGCACCGATTTCCAAAAGTAGTATCTGTACCACTTTTGGCGATTTATTTGTACGATTTCCATTGACATCTGTGCAGAAACCAGTACAGATGTCTCTGAAATCGCCCCCTGAAATCGGGACCGACATGCGGGAATGAAATTGTGCGAGATCAGCTGAACTTGCACAATTTTATTCCCGTAGTCAGTGTAAACCAAGGCTCAAAAACATTTGGAAAATCATTTATTTTTTTTCCTTCCACTTCACAATTATGTGCCACTGTGTGTTGGTCTATCACATAAAATCCCAATAAAAGACATTTATGATTTTGGTTGTAGCATGACAAAATGTGAAAAATTTCAAGGGGTATGAATACTTTTTCAAGGCTCTGTGTATATATATATATATATATTGTAACGGTCAGGGGTTAACACCGTTTACGATATTCCATTCCACCAACCCAAGACAGCATATCCGACACTCCACAATCCAGCAGACACGATCCATATGGATTTTCCCAGAATAACGAATGAATACTTTAATGGTAAACTCAGCTCTTCTTATACAGTTAGCAACCAAATATGGACAATGACTCAACTCCACCCACAACATGACACAAGGAACTTCAATACACATTCCTTTAGCCTTTCTGGCACCGAATTTACATGCGTCAATTACTATAGCTGTCATGGCAGACATCATGACTTTTAGAGTGTGTTAACTCACAACACATATTAGCATCAATAGAACTTTCACACAATACAGGGTTAGTTAGCATAGCACCATGAAATATCTTAGGAGCCAGGCTTAATTAACACAATAGACAATAGAATGCAATCACAGCAAGCTTTCCTCACTACAGCCAGGTAGCTGGAGGCGATTAACATCAATAAACATCTTAACAGTAGCAGACTTAATTAGCATCTCAACAGTCTATGTTCCACATTGAAGGAGACACTCTCCTATTGACCTGTTGTGGTCAGAATTAACAACTTGTAATATTTCAAGATATCCTGCAATACATGAATTATCATTACTGTCCCATCTCGTGTAATTCATGATATAATTTCTCAGTCATCCTATGCCCCTATTGGACATAGGATGACCCTAGACCCAAGAGTCATTAGTGAAGCTGGCACAGGAGTACCCCGCATCCTTCAAAAGTCTCTGGGTATCACAGGCCATTCCGTTATATATTATATATATATATATATATATATATATATATATATATATTGTATATAAAAAATCTAATATATATATATAGTAATACTGAGCCTCCATGAACAGTCAGGCCGGGGAGGAAAAGGCTAGATGATGCTGGACGTCCTCCAGCCAGGAAACAAGGTGGGCTCTATCTCTATCTGACTTGCTGCAGCTTCTAATGCACATTATGAGAAGCTCACAGTGTGCAGACAAATCAGAGTAAGTCAATTCAGTCCAGAAGAGGCACCAACACAACTGAAAGGAAGGCTATATATATATAATCATTGCTTCTTCCCTTAGAAGACAACAGCAGCGAGTTTTCATAAGCCCATCAGTCAAGGAGTCTCACTACTTTTGTCGCAACAAGAGTCTCAGTTCTCCAGCTGCAGCCTACTAAGCAGTGAGTGGGCTGACCCTTTAAGGTTTGATGAAGTCCAGGTTGGACTGCTGAAGAAATCGTGGCTTGTGATTGGCCGGTACGTGGGATCACAATGACAGCTCTTCAACAACATCCTCCCCTCTGCTCCTCCTATGTCCTCCATACACGATACAACTGCTTCATTCATTCCTTACAATGCTGATCAATCAATGTACACACATCGTTCAATCCCCCCACACATGAATTCCTAACCATCATACAATCCAGCCATCCCTGTAATGATCAGATTGTACGTCTTCTCCCCACCTGATCACTGTTCGGTCTGATCGGTCATACTGCCCGCTACACTGCAATCAGATCCAAATCTCCCAATCAGCATGCATGTGGGGCGCTATCGCTGATTTTACGCCTCATTTATCATGCTTTATACATCACAAGTCATCAAACACGTGGACTACGGAAAGTCCCAGGAGAACCCTCCAGGCTGGACAGGTGAGGTGGGCGGTGAGCCCCATCGCTGGTCATTTCCCAATAGCAGGCCCCGGTGTGGTCCCCCAGCATGACACCTACCGCCAGTGTCACCTACACTGAGAGGAGCAGGCCGATCGGCGAGGAGCGGAGATGAATGTAAAGGGGAGGAGGATGGATTCCGTCTTCTACAGAGAAGGCCGGCTGGTGGAAATATCATCCGTCATCCGCCTGCTCACCACGTCCCGTCCCTGGTAACACTGACACTGCGGAGGGGATCCCTGGAGGACGGCGACGGCAACGCACACGGCAAGACGGAGAGCTATTTAAAGAGGCAGAAGAATGGATGTTCTGTGCAGACGCCGGAGCCCTTCTCCAGATTTAGAGGAGAACTCCGTCCTTCCTACAGCGATACCGGATCCTCTCCAGGACTGAAATCACTAAGGATCCATTCACACTTGTGCGACTTGTCATGCCACTTCGGCCTATTCTTTTCAGTGGCACCCGTTCAGATCGGTTGTGACTTAAAGTCACAGCAACTTTTGCTCTACTCACTCTTGTGCGACTTGTCATGCGACTTTATACAAGAAGGTCGCGTGACAAGTCATACCCCATGTTTTTCAATGACAACCGTTCAAATATGTACGACTTAAAGTCGCAGCAACTTTAACCACTTAAGACCCGGACCTTTAGGCAGGTAAAGGACCTGGCCAGTTTTTGCAATTCGGCACTGCGTCGCTTTAACGGACAATTGCGCGGTCGTGCCACTTGGCTCCCAAACAAAATTGGCGTCCTTTTTTCCCCACAAATAGAGCTTTCTTTTGGTGGTATTTGATCACCTCTGCGGTTTTTATTTTTTGCGCTATAAACAAAAATAGAGCGACAATTTTGAAAAAAATGCAATATTTTTTACTTTTTGCTATAATAAATATCCCCTAAAAATATATAAAAAAAAAAATGTCCTCAGTTTAGGCCGATACGTATTCTTCTACCTATTTTTGGTAAAAATGCATTATTTATTGTGAAAATGACAATTGCAGTTTGGGAGTTAACCACTAGGGGGCGCTGAAGGGGTTAAGTGTGACCTCATCTGTATTTCTAACTGTAGGGGGCGGGGCTAAGACGTGTGACATCATTGATCGGGTGTTCCCTATATCAGGGAACACACGATCAATGACGGCGCCACAGTGAAGAACGGGGAAGCTGTGTTTACACACATCCTGCCCGCAGCTCACCACGATCTTGGGAAAAGGCTGCGAGGCCGGACCCCGGGGACTAGGCCGAAGCCCTGCCTAAAAAATCCTGCCCGCAGCTCACCACGATCTTGGGAAAAGGCCGCAAACTAGTGACCGCAGCTCCTTAGGACCGGCGCGGTGTCCATCAGAAAAAAAAAACTCTTTTCAAATCGTTAATTGATTTATTTATTTTTAAATCGCTGATTTATTTGGGGGCCAAAATCGCCCAGCTCTACATAAAGGTCAAACCAAATTAGCGCAGGAACCTTTTTAAAGTTGCTGTGACTTTAAGTCGCCCATATTTGAGTGGTTGTCATTGAAAAACATGGGGTGCGACTTTCTTGTCCAAAGTCACATGACAAGTCACACACATGTGAATGGAGCATAAAGTCGCATAAAAGTCACACTCCAAAGTCGCACTGGAAATGGTACAACTTTGGAGTCATGTGACTGAAGCCCTACTCTGATATCACTGCACACTGTGAGCTTTAGGAGCTGCAGCAAGTCCGAGTCTGCCTCATTTCCTGTCTATCCCGCTGGATATCAGTTCTTAGGATCATGGAGGCTCAGCACCACATGGGGGCGTTACCTCTGCTTGCAAACACACCCACTCCTACAGATTGACAAGTCATTTTAATATTTGCATAACTCCTCCCAAGAGCCAGCCCACTGCTTACATCAGAGCTGAGGGCAGTTGAGAGCGGTACTGAGGCAGGGTGCTGGGATGATTTCATCAAGATATGTACAGCACCCTGCCGGCCCCTCCCACCAGCCATGATCTGCCTGTATTACATAGAGAAGCACAGAGACCCAGTGATGATAGGACAAGGCGGAACCAGGGAAGACGAAACATAAGCAGATCATGCTTCAGCTTTAAGATGGACTGACCCTTGAAATGCTGCACTGTGTGTATGGCTGACATGGGCTGTGTAGCTAGGCTGCCTCCAGCCCCCCCCCCGGGGGCTCTGTGTTTACTGTACAAAGAGGACAAGTCTCTCCCTCATCGCAGCGTCACTACAAACAAGACGCGCTGTGTTACCCAATGTTTACATAAGAAAGATACCTGGCCCAGGTACCAAACCACACAATCACCCAGCGTGTCAAATACACACAACGCATGCATGGTAACCGGCCCGGACACACACCTCCAGCACTCCGTCCAATCCATGCCTTCCTATAAGAGTGGCTGCGCCAAGAGTTCAGGAATAAACACTATACACAGTGTATGGAGCACCGAGTACAAATCTCACCACTACATAGAATGTTTCTCCATTTCACACTCTTCTGTCTGTGCAAAATGATCATTGGCAGCTGAGCTTCTGTCATCAATTGTTAACCACTTGCAGACCGCCCAGCGTACATATACTTCAGCAGGGCAGCCACTCTGTGTCGGATCACGTACCTAGTATGTGATTTGACACTTCCGGGGCTGGGGCGCGCATGCACAGTTCCAAAGCCGGACAGGCATTCTGAAAAGTTCTCCTTTACATCAATATTCCCCTTTACATTAAAGTTCGCCTTTACAACTTTGTGGCATGTGATGTAAAGGGGAACTCTGGTGTAAGGGAGAAGTTTGTGGACTGTGATGCAAAGGGGAACTCTGGAGTCTGATGTCAGGGGGAACCCTGCGGACTCTGATGTAAATGGAACTCTGGTGTAAGGGAGAACTTTTCAGACTGTGATATAATTGGGAACTCTGGTGTAAGGGAGAACTTTTCAGACTGTGATCTAAAGGGGAACTCTGATGTAAGGGAGAACTTTGCAGAATGTGATATAATTGGGAACTCTGGAGTAAGGGAGAACTTTGCGGACTGTGATGTAAGGGAGAACTTTGTGGACTGTGATATAATTGGGAACTCTGGTGTAAGGGAGAACTTTGTGGACTGTGATGCAAAGGGGAACTCTGGAGTCTGATGTAAGCGGGAACCCTGCAGACTCTGATGTAAATGGAACAGTGGTGTAAGGGAGAACTTTGCAGACCATGATGTAAAGGCAAACTCTGTGGACTCTGATGTAAGGGAGAACTTAGTGGACTGTGATGTAAAGGTGACCTCTCTGTGGACTCTGATGTAAGGGAAAAGTCTGATGTAAGGGAGAACTTTGGAACTTTATGTAAAGGGGAAGTCTGATGTAAGGGAGAACTTGCAGACTGTTTTATAAAGGGAAACTCTGTTGTAAGGGAGAACTTTGTGGACTGTGATGCAAAGAGGAACTTTGCAGACCATTATGTAAAGGGGAACTCTGTGGACTCTGATGATATAAGGGAGAACTTTGTGGACTGTGATGTAAAGGGGAACTCTGATGTAAAGGAGAACTTTGCAGACTGTGATGTAAAGGGGAACTCTGTGAACTGTGATGATGTAAGAGAGAACTTTTCAGACTGTAATGTAAAGGGGAACTCTCTGGACTCTGATGTACGGCAGAACTTGGTGGACTGTTATTCAAAGGGGAACTCTGGAGTCTGTTGTAAAGGAGAACCCTGTAGACTGATGTAAAGGGAACTCTGATGTAAGGGAGAACTTTGCAGACTGTATTGTAAAGGGGAACTCTCAGAACTCTGATGTAAGGGAGAACTTTGCAGACTGATGTAAAGGGGAACTCTGTGAACTCTGATGTAAGGGGGAACTATGTGGACTGTGATGTACAGGGGAGCTCTATGAACTCTTGTGTAAGGACCAGAGACCAGAGAACTTCCTTTTGCACCAGAGTCTGCAGCATCCCCCCTTACATAAGACTTCACACATTTCTCCTTTACATCATAATCCACAGTGTTCCCTTTTACATTGTGGTCTGCAGAGTTCCCCCTTGCACGGTAAAGGGGAACCCTGCAGACTCTGATGTAAGGGGGAACTCTGTCCTGGGTTATGTTACCCTGAACTTCATGTAAAAGGAGAAATATGTTTTTTGCTTTTTGTTATTCCTTAACCACTTCCCGCCGATGTGGCACTCCTACCAATGGCAGGGACCGAAAAGGTCCCAATGCATACTTGTGATCGGGAGCGCTCCAACCATGTGACCAATGTGACAGCCAATCACAACGGTCACATGACCTGAATACCCACCTCTGCCTCCCGCCATTTAGAAGCTATTAAATGCCTGCAAGGCGTCGGCAGGAAGGGGTTAAACCCATTGCTAATAGCACTAGCTACATGTTTGTAGCTTAAACATTGATACATTTTGCAATGAAAATAGACATTTTATGGACTTTTTTTTTCAGTAAAAAATGTGTCTCTGTCAGTAAATTTCATGTGTTTTAAAGTGCCCCTGTCCCCGTGTGCTCGCACGCAGAAGCGAACGCATACATAAGTCCCGCCCACATATGAAAACGGTGTATAAACCACACATGTGAGGTGTTGGCGCGAACGTTAGAGTGAGAGCGATCATTTTGTCACTAGATCTCTGTAACTCATAAGATGTAACCAGTAAAAAAAATTAAAGCAGGGATTTTTAAGTACCGGAGTTTGGCGCCATTCCACGTGCGTGTGCCATTTTGAAGCGTGACATGTTAGGTATCTATTTACATCTTTCACATTATGCAAAAACATTGGGCTAACTTTACTGTTTTTTTAAAGCACAAAACATATTTTTTCCCCCAAAAAAACGCATTTGAAAAATTGCTGCGCAAATACCGTGTGAGATAAGAAGTTGCAACGACCGCCAATGTATTCTCTAGGGTCTCTGCTAAAAAAAAACATATATAGGGCCGGATTCAGGTAGATCGGCGCATAGTTATGCCAGCGTAGCGTATCGAATATACGCTACGCCGACATCGCGCAGAGCGGCGAGCACGGTATTCACAAAGCACTCGCTCCCAACGTTGCGCCAGCGTAACGTTAATTCCTCTGCGTAAGCCGGCCTAATTCAAAGTAGGTGGAAGGTGGGCGTGATCCATTTAAATGAACCGTGCGTGACCCCATGCAAATGATGGGCCGAACGAACTGCGCATGCGCCGTCCTGTGGACGCTTCCCAGTGCGCATGCCCAGAATCACGTCGGAACGAACGCCTAATATACGTCGAATCACTGAACGTAACCTACGCCCAGCCCTATTCACGTAGTACTACGTAAACGACGTAAAATACGACGGCTGTTCCGTCGTCCATACCTTTGCATTGGAATGCGCCTCCTTTAGGTGGAATAACTATACGCCGGACGTAAGTCTTACGCAAACCGTGTATATTATGCGCCGGGCACAACTACGTTCGTGAATCGCCGTATCTCCCTCATTTGCATATTTGCAATGAGGCGGCCAGCGTAAATATGCGCCCAAGATACGCCGGCATAGGAAAGTTACATCGGTCAGAGGAAGCCTATTTTCAGGCGTATCTAGTTCTATGGGCACGGCGCACAGATACGACGGCGCACATTGAAACTTACGTGGCATATCTGTAGATATGTTGGCGTAAGTGCTACGTGAATCAGGGCCATAATGTTTGGGGGATCTATGTAATTTTCGAGCAAAAAAAAGATGATTTTTACATGTAGGAGAGAAATGTCAGAATTGGTCTGGGTGGCAAGGGGTTAAGACCCCTTTCACACGGACGGATAGAATGGTGCTTGTAGCTGTGGACTTTCTAGTTTTCTACCGCAGCTAAAAGCACACAATGCTTTCCTACGGCCCCATTCACACACAGCGTTTACCTGCGATTTCGTTACATGCGGTTTGGTGCGAATAGGAAAAATTTAATTGAATGCGTCCAGGTGCGATTTAGCGCAGCTATATGCACATAACCGCAGGTAATCGCAGTCTTTTGCGTCAAATGCGGATAGCAGTGTGAGAAAAAAAAAAAGAACAGGAAGCACATCATAATCCAAAAAAATAAAAAGGGTTGCTATGGGAATGACTACCGCAGCTAAACGCGGCCGCATGTAACCGCACGTAATCGCAATGTACAAATGCAGCTAATCGCAGTGCCTGGAGCCTTATTTTTCACAGAACATTTGCATGCTTTTAGCTGCGGTAAAACAGCCGTCCGTGTGAAAGACGCCTAAAGGGATGCATTTTTCTTGAGTGTTTCTTGCGCTTAAGGTGCCAATAATGGCCAACAATAAATTCATATTCATTTAAATTCATAATATTATTTAAAATATCGAATATAATACAAATATATCTAGTTTTAAAATTATCATTTTCAGTTTCATTTAAGTGCATTCTACATTTTTGGTTTTGGTTTTAAAACCAAAATATACATTTGGGGTCAGATTCAGGTAGGGAGCGCGTATTTGTGTGCGGGCGTAACGTATCCTATTTACGTTACGCCTCCGCAACTTTGACAGGCAAGTGCAGTATTCTCAAAGGAAAGTTGCGGCGGCGTAGCGTAAATAGGTCGGCGTAAGCCCGCCTAATTCAAATGTGGAAGATGTGGGCGTGTTTTATGTCAATTTATTGTGACCCCACGTAAATAACGCTTTTTCCGAACGGCGCATGTGCCGTCCGTGAAAGTATCCCAGTGTGCATGCTCCAAATTAACCCTCAAAAAGCCAATGCTTTCGACGTGAACGAAAATTACGCACAGCCCTATTCACGAACGACTTACGCAAACGACGTAATCGACGGAAAAAATTTGACGCTGGCCCGACGTCCATACTTAACATTGGCTGCGCCTCATATAGCAGGGGTAACTTTACGCCGGAAAAAGCCTAGCGTAAACGGCGTATCTGTACTGCGACGGCCGGTCGTACGTTCGTGAATAGGCGTATCTAGCTGATTTACATATTCTAGGCGTAAATCAGCGTACACGCCCCTAGCGCCCAGCGTAAATATGCAGTTAAGATACGACTGCGTAGGAGACTTACGCTGGTCGTATCTTAGACAAATTCTGGCATATCTGATTCTTTGAATCAGGCTCCAAGATACGACGCCTCACACGCAGAGATACGACGGCGTATCTAGAGATACGCCGTCGTATCTCCTACCTGAATCTGGCCCTCGGTGTATAAAAACTGACAGCTCCGGTCGGAGCCACTGTACTGACATTCCGATGTTAGTACAAAGTTATCTCCCCCGCTAAGTTGCTGTGTCCTAACAGGGAGACGCTCCCCCGCCAGGACACTCTGGTCAGTGCTCTTAACCATTGGCTGAGAGCGCTGATCGGGAGCCGGTTCTTCAGCATTCTCGTCCGACAGAAGCCGGCCAAACAGGCCGAACGTCGGAGCGTTTTTATTGAACTAGCCGATGTCTCCCAACATTCGTCCGTGTGCTGTAGGCAATATTCACACTTCCTCCAGCTCGGCCACTGAAAGCCTGACACTGCATCCGTTTATTACTGATCTGCAGGCTCTTAGGGGGGAAAAATCATAATAATAAATGCACATTTTTTTCCCCCTGCAAAAATATGTGCAGTAATATTTGTTTCCACTAAAGGTGAACTTATCCAAACAAGTATTGTAGAAAAATACTACTTACACAGGAAGTCAGCCCGGCCTCGTGTAGCACGGTGTGAGCCGTGGCGACCCCTCTGTGTACTGTTACTATGTGACCCAAGAATGTGCTCTGCCTTCTTCTGCCACAGACAGCAAACTCATCTGTCACTGTGCTAAGCAATAACCGTACACCCAGGAGACTGAATACACTGGGGTAGATTCAAGTAGGGGAGCGCACTACTACGGCGGCGCAGTGTACCGTTTTTACGCTACGCCTCCGTAAATTACTTGAGCTACGCTTCATTCACGAAGCATTTGCTCCGTTATTTGCGGCGGCGTTCCGTAAAAGTGGCCGGCGTAAGCGCGCGTAATTTAAATGATCCCGTAGGGGGCGTGGATCATTTAAATTAACGTAACGTACTGCGCATGCTCCGTCGGGAAAATTTCCCGACGTGCATTGCGGTAAATGACGTCGCAAGGACGTCATTTGCTTCGACGTGAACGTAAATGGCGTCCAGCATCATTCACGATTCACTTACGCAAACGACGTAAATTTTGAAAATCGCGACGCGGGAACGACGTGTATACTTACCATTGGCTGTGCCTCCTAATAGCAGGAGCAGCCTTACTCAGAAAGCGACAAACGCAAACGACGTAAAACATGACCGCCGGGCGCGCGTACGTTTGTGAATCAGCGTGAGTATGCAATTTGCATACTCTACGCTGACAACTACGGGAACGCCACCTAGCGGCCAGCGGCAGAATGCAGCCTAAGATACGACGGCATAAGAGCCTTATGCCAGTGGTATCTTAGGCTACAGTCGGCGTATCGAGCTTTCTGAATACAGAAAGTCGATATGCCGGCGCTACTTAGCAATTACGCTGCGTATCTATGGATACGCAGGCGTAATTGCTTGCTGAATCCACCCCACTGACTCCAAACTCTGCATCACCTGCTAGGGAGTATTCTGGGATAGACACAAGGGCCCGGATTCACAAAGCACTTACGCCGACGTATCTCCAGATACGCCGCGTAAATGTAAGTATGCGCCGTCGTATCTATGCGCCGTGCCAATAAACTGAGATACGCCTGAAAATAGGCTTCATCCGACCGACGTTACTTTCCTACGCCGTAGTATCGTGGGCGCATATTTACGCTAGGCGCATTTGCCGCTCCCATTGATTTTCTATGCACATATGCAAATGAGGGAGATACGCCGATTCACAAACGTAGTTGGCGCCCAGCGCATAATATAGGCGGTTTGCGTAAGTCGTACGTCCGGCGTAAAGTTATTCCCCATATAGGAGGTGCAACTCATGCAAAGGTATGGACCAGGGAACACAAGCCGTCGTATTTTTTGTCGTTTACGTTGTACGTGAATATGACTGGGCGTAGGTTACGTTCACGTCGTAGGCAGTGATTCGACGCATCTTAGGCAGTTGTTTCGACGTGATTCTGAGCATGCGCACTGGGATGCGGCCACGGGACGCCGCATGCGCCGTTCATTTTATGTACTTCTATGGCGCTAGGCCCATCATTTGCATGGGGTCACGCCTAATTAGCATGGCTCGCCCACTTCCACCTACGCTGGCTTACGCCGAGGAAACCCAGCGTATCTTTAACAGCGAGTGGGAGCAAGTAATTTGTGAATCCAGTGCTTGCCTCTGTGCACTGCGCCGGCGTAGCGTAAAAGAGATACGCTACGGCGGCATAAATATGCGCCGATGTATGTGAATCCGGGCCAAGGCATGTAATATTTAGAGGGAACTTGTCAGAAGAAAGGCTTGTTGGCTGCCATTATTGCAGCTTCTTTTTCCATTATGACCAACTAAAACCTCCTCATACTCAAATATAATAGGAAAAAGAAAAAACTGCGCCAACTAATAATTATACTCAGCAAGCAAGGCTGGTATAAATATGACAGTATGAACAAAGTCCAATTGAATGTTGAATAATAAATGGACGCCTCAGATGATAAAACTCTGGTGCACTTGACATCCGTGGACACCACCACCACATGGAAAGCAGCTTACCAGATTGCAGATAGAAAACAGCGGTGTATGATAATCCAACAGTGAATGAAACCAAGGTAGATCAAAGCCACAGCAGGGTTGTCCTCGGATTATGGAGACTCAGATCCGTATCAGGCGACTGAACCATGGGTCTCCACGAAAACTTTCCTCACTCACCTCACCTCTCTCCCTGCACGTCAAGAATATAATACTCAAATATAATACTCACTTTCCAAAAAGTTACCCTATTGGTACTGAAAAAACAAATTTGTTTATTGTTTTATTCCTTATTAATAGGAGAATTGGCTGTAAATAGTGCAGTCCTGGATTTCTGATCTTCTAATCTCATCATTCAGACACAGTAACTGTCATTTAAATAAAGGCAGCAGAGCAAGGAACACATACTTGGTCTGCATGGAGGAAAGAGAATGAAGGAGAAGAGCAAGGAACACAGCCATGGTCCGCATGGAGGAGAGAGTGAAGGAGAAGAGCAAGGAACACAGCCATGGTCCGCATGGAGGAGAGAGTGAAGGAGAAGAGCAAGGAACACAGCCATGGTCCACATGGAGGAGAGAGTGAAGGAGCAGAGCAAGGAACACAGCCATGGTCCACATGGAGGAGAGAGTGAAGGAGCAGAGCAGGGAACACAGCCATGGTCCACATGGAGGAGAGAGTGAAGGAGCAGAGCAAGGAACACAGCCATGGTCCACATGGAGGAGAGAGTGAAGGAGAAGAGCAAGGAACACAGCCATGGTCCACATGGAGGAGAGAGTGAAGGAGCAGAGCAAGGAACACAGCCATGGACTGGATGGAGGAGAGAGAGTGAAGGAGAAGAGCAAGGAATACAGCCATGGTCCACATGGTGGAGAGAGTGAAGGAAAAGAGCAAGGAATACAGCCATGATCCACATGGAGGAGAGAGTGAAGGAGCAGAGCAGGGAACACAGCCATGGTCCACATGGAGGAGAGAGTGAAGGAGAAGAGCAAGGAACACATACTTGGTCCACATGGAGGAGAGAATGAAGGAGAAGAGCAAGGAACACAGCCATGGTCCACATGGAGGAGAGAGTGAAGGAGCAGAGCAAGGAACACAGCCATGGTCCACATGGAGGAGAGAGTGAAGGAGAAGAGCAAGGAACACAGCCATGGTCCATATGGAGGAGAGAGAGTGAAGGAAAAGAGCAAGGAACACAGCCATGGTCCGCATGGAGGAGAGAGTGAAGGAGAAGAGCAAGGAACACAGCCATGGTCCACATGGAGGAGAGAGGGTAAAGGAGCAGAGCAGGGAACACAGCCATGGTCCGCATGGAGGAGAGAGTGAAGGAGAAGAGCAAGGAACACAGCCATGGTCCACATGGAGGAGAGAGGGTAAAGGAGCAGAGCAGGGAACACAGCCATGGTCCACATGGAGGAGAGAGTGAAGGAGAAGAGCAAGGAACACAGCCATGGTCCGCATGGAGGAGAGAGTGAAGGAGAAGAGCAAGGAACACAGCCATGGTCCACATGGAGGAGAGAGGGTAAAGGAGCAGAGCAGGGAACACAGCCATGGTCCACATGGAGGAGAGAGTGAAGGAGAAGAGCAAGGAACACAGCCATGGTCCGCATGGAGGAGAGAGTTAAGGAGCAGAGCAAGGAACACAGCCATGGTCCACATGGAGGAGAGAGTGAAGGAGAAGAGCAAGGAACACAGCCATGGTCCACATGGAGGAGAGAGTGAAGGAGCAGAGCAAGGAACACAGCCATGGTCCACATGGAGGAAAGAGAGTGAAGGAGAAGAGCAAGAAACACAGCCATGGTCCACATGGAGGAGAGAGTGAAGGAGAAGAGCAAGGAACACAGCCAAGGTCCACATGGAGGAGAGAGTGAAGGAGAAGAGCAAGAAACACAGCCATGGTCCACATGGAGGAGAGATGGTAAAGGAGCAGAGCAGGGAACACAGCCATGGTCCACATGGAGGAAAAAGAGACAGAGGGAACAAAATAACCGGGACCACCCTGCTGCCCCTTTTATTATAAATTGATCTATTTCTCTTCTCATATGCACTACACACTCTTTCTTATTCCAGTTTGGCTACACACAAGGTCATGAAGGTAGGTGCATCCAGCAGCCTACCCCTCTCAGAGAACTACAAGTGCCAGATGTGACTTTGCTGATACACTGTCCAGGGTGACCGAGGTAGGAGACGTGAAATGCTGACTACGAAGATCGCATTGGGATCAATAACCCGCACAGCAGAAAAAAATCCTAATCGGCATGTTCAGCACCTCTGTGCTACTAACCCCCTGTATGCCAACACTGCAGAGGAGCTTGCAATCACAAAGGAGGCAAAGCTGAAAAGACTGACAAAAAAAAAGGATCTGCGGAACTACCAATTTCCCTTTACTTCCTGTGGGGGTCACAGGGACAGGAAATTATGAATCTCCCCTACAAGGACACATGCAACTTCAAAGCGGTTCCAAGCCTTACTTCTAGAGTTCCACTTAAATGACACCCATGACAGGTCCTTATAATTATTCTGTTTAAATGCACCTGCTGCCTGCTCAATACAGATCCATTGATTTCAGCTACTATGTAGGGGGCGGGTGGTGGAGCGCTGTAGTGTACTGGTTACCGAACAATGCTCAGGAGATGGGAATTAATTAGTGTCACCCCATCAATAATGGATATAACAGCAAAAAGGTAAGAAAAGATACTCGCTGTCGCCTGGCACCTCCGGGTCCCCCTGTGCCCTTTCTTCCCCTCCACTGGCCCAAATGGATTTATTAATGCCAAGTGATCCTTCCGCAGAGGATCACTTTCACCGCCACACTAACCAGATACTATGGAGGCAGGAATCAAACAGGAGGAAGGGACATAAGCCCATAGAGAGGAGCACAAGAATAATCCAGCGTGCGCAATCATTTATAGGGCTCGGCAGGAAGTTTGGAAGAATATTGTTTGACCCTAAAAAGGATCATCTTCTCTTGTGCTGTAAGCAAAATGTGAGACCTGAGCCATTGAAATAGTGGTGATCCTGCCATGAAGGTTTCTCTCTCTCCCCCCATTTTCATTCGTCTTTCTCTCTTTCTCCCTCCCTCTCCCCCCTCTTTACCACCTCTCTCTCTCTTCCTCACACTTTCTCCCTCCCTCTCTCCCCTCTCCTCCTCCCTCTCTCTCCTTCTCCCCTCTCTCTCTACCCTTTCTCTTCCCCTCTCTTCCTCTCTCTCCCCTCCCTCTCCCCCTCTCTCTCTCCCTACCTCTCTCTTTCCCATCTCCCCCCCCTCTCTCTTCCTCCCTCTCCGTCCTCTCTTTCTCCCCTCTCCCTCCCTCCTTCTCTCTTCCTTCCTCTCTCTCTATCCCCCCCCTCTCTCTCTCAGTACCTCTATCTTTCCCACCTCTCTCTCCCCCCCACCCTTTCTCCCTCCATCTCTCTCTGTCTACCCCTCTCTCTTTCCCATCTTTCTCTCCTCCCTCTCTCTCTCCCTCCCTACCACTCTCTTTCTAATCTCTGTCTCTCCCCCTTCTCTCTCCCTCACCCTTTTTCCCTCCATCTCTCTATGTCTCCCCCCCTCTCTCTTTCCCATCTCTCTCTCTCTCTCATCCTTTCTCCCATCCTTCCCTCTCTCTCTCTGTCTCCCCCTCTCTCATCCCTCTCTCTTTACCATCTCTCTCCCCCTCCCTCTCCCTCTTTCTCCCTCTCTCCCTTTCTCTCGTCCCCCTCTCTCCCTCTCCTTCTGTTCCTCCCCCCATCTCTCTCTCCCTCTGTCCCTCCCTCTCTCCTCCTTTCTCTCTCCCCCTGCCTCTCTCCCCCTTTCTCTCTCTCTTCTCTCTCCCCCTCCCCTCTCTCTCCCTTTCTCTCTCCCCCTCCCCTCTCTCCCTGTATCTCTCCCCCATCCCTCTCCCTCCCTCTGCCCCCTCTGCCCCCTCTCTCCCTTTCTCTCTCCCCCTCCCCTCTCTCCCTTTATCTCTCCCCCTCCCTCCCTCTGCCCCCTCTCTCCCCCCTCCCTCCCCCTCCCTCTCTCTCCCTTTCTCTCTCCCCCTCCCCTCCCCTCTCTCTCCATTTCTCCTTGCTTGCAGACAACAGCATGTGGTAAAAATTGGGTTTTTTCCACATTTCAGATGTTCCTCTTAAAAAAGCTTATAAACGCGAATGCGCATAAATGCGGGTTACCGCGTGGTGCGTGTACAAACGTTTGAAAGCATTTGGCGTTTATAGTGCCGGTAAACTGAATGCAATTGTTATGCTTTCAAAAAAACGTCAGTTAACACAACTGCCTCTAATCTCCTATAAACAACTGAGTTTACATGTACACATAAGATACCATAGAGGAGAGCTCAGGGGCTGCTGAAAAAAATACTCAACTGCTCCTAAACGTGAGTTTAGCATCTGCGGTGTACATGAGGCCTTAGCGTGACAACACTCTGTCCCTACCTCCCAATTGTGCTTCTGTGTTGTCACTAGAGCTGGGCGATTTTTTCCCCTAAAAAAATCTGCGTTTTTTTTTTTTTTTACTCGATTTACAATTCGTATTACATTTTTTTTTTTTGTTTTATGAACAACGCGCCGGTCCTGAGGAGCTGCAGGCAGGAGTTTTTAGGCGAGGTCGCAGCTTCAGCCTAGTCCATGGCGTCCGGCCTAGCAGACTAGGCCGAAGCCGCGGCCTCGCCTAAAAACTCCTGCCTGCAGCTCCTCAGGACCAGCGTGTTGTCAGCGCCGGTCCTGGGGAAAAAAATAAATCGAACAAATCGATTTTTTTCCCAGCCCTAGTTGTCACCCTGTCCCATGGGCTCCTGATGTCTATGTTATCACTCCTTACTCAGGCATGGTCCGCTCTTGTCACCCTCAGGAAACCCGCCCTGAGAAATGTCATACAGCCATCGCAGAAGATCAGCAGCACTGTCATGTGTACCAAAGAATGAAAAAAAAGGTCAAACAGGATTTTCTTAAGACATTTCAGTTACGTATAACACAGAGATAGAGGACACAGAAAATTAAAATATTTAGTTCACATCCATGTTAACAATCCACTGACTGGCATCATTATTATCTCTAAATATAATCACACACGCATATCTAGGCTCCAGAGGGCCACACCAATTTAGGCGGGGGCCCCCAGAGTGTCTGTGTCCTGAGAGTTACATTGTAAACACAATTGTGGAGGACAATGCGGTCCCTGCCTTGTTTACTGACCTCCAAACCGTCCCCCTAGTGTGAGAACCGCCGCGTCCAGGGAGAGCAAAACAAAAACACCAGGACATGGTGCCAACTCATCACATTCCCGGGGGAGAGGAGGGAGGCGCGCCAGGAAAACCCGCACACGTTAATTAAAGCAAAAATAATGAAGGCAGACCACAACTATCCGCTGACCCACCGCGTTTCAGCCTGACCTCGTTCCCACTGCCGTTGGATGTGCCCACTTCCCCTAGAAGTGCTCTTCGTCATCGAATGCAGAGAATACAAAACCAAGACTGCGCCAGTCACTAAGGGCCAGTTCACACCATAGAAACACAGTCCGTATACGTTCCAGATGCTTTTCTGCATGCGCATTTTTGATGCGTTTTTGGTGCATTTTTGATGCAGTCCAGTGAATTTCCCCCCCCTCTTTCCTTAACCCCAAATAAAAACGTGTGTTTTGTATGTTTTACAGCGTTCCAGTGCAGGAAGAATGCAGCATGTTCTACAATTTTTTTTGCTGGAACTGGAACTGCAAGCACTGGTGTGAACTATGTAAACCATATTTTCTACATTCCATTCGTTTTCGCACTGGACTGCATGTGGTGGGAACTAGCCTTTAACCACTTCCCGTCCGGTCAATAACATATTGACGTCCGGGAAGTGGTTCTGTTATCCTGACTGGGCGTCATATGATGTCCAGCAGGATAACATGGCGCCGAGTGCCCCTGGGGGTGTGCAGCGCGGCGAGTGCGGCGTGATAAGGAGAGTCTGTCAGAGGAATCACAGCTGATCATCGCGACCAATCACAGCTGATCATCGAGTGAACCAGAAAGTGACGGTAAACGGCATTAATTTCCTTGGTACGCGCTGACAGGGAGAGACGTTCAGCGGCTCTCCCTGTCAGAGGGGGGGGGGGGGTCTGTGCTGATAATCAGCACATTGATTATCAGCACAGCCTCCTCAGATGTGCCAATCACATGCCAATAAGTGCCCAGCAGTGTCCCCATAAAAAAAGACTGCCAGTGCCCACCACAGTGCCAATAAGTGCCCACCACAGTGCCAATCAGAGCCCACTATAGTGCCAATTAGTGCCCGTTACAGTGCCAATCAGTGCTCAGCAGTAACACCTGTCAGTAACACATCAGTACCTCATCATCAGTGCCACCTGTCAGTGCCAATAGTACCACCTATCATTGCCAATCATTGCCGCCTGTCAGTGGCCTTTACAGCTGCCTGTCAGTGCCCATCAGTGCCGCCTATCAGTGCCGCCTGTCAGTGCCCATCATAGCTGCCTGTCAGTGCTCATCAGTGCCGCCTTCAGCGTCCATCAGTGCCGTCTGTCAGTGCCGCCTATCAGTGCCCATCAGTGCTGCATATCAGTGCCACCTATCAGTGCCCATCAATTCTACATATCAGTGTTTCCTCATCAGTTCCCATCAGTGCCACCTCATCAGTGCCAGTAAGTGAAGGGGAAAACAACATTTTATGAAAGAAACCGAGAAAAACTTTTTTTTTTTACTTTGGGTATTTTTTAGTTTGTTTAGCAAAAAAAAAAAAACCCCAGAGATGATCAAATACCACCAAAAGAAAGCTCTATTTGTGGGAAGAAAATAATAAAAATGTAGTATGGGTACAGTGTTGTTTGACCACGCAATTGTCATTCAAAGTGCGACAGCGCTGAAAGCTGAAAATTGACCTGGGCAGGAAGGGGCGAAAGTGCTCGGTATTGAAGTGGTTAATGTTCAGCAAACAGTTTTTATGCATCGGTCATGCTGTCCCATATTTCTCTTATCGTATGTTGGACAATGAAATTAGCACCCATACTGAACAACTTATAATATAACATTAGGCAAAGGATCATTCATATTTTCACCCAGTCACAGAACACTGACAGACGTATGCTGTGATGGGAGAAATAATATGGCTAATTTGGGAGATTCCAATATAGCTGTTCCACAGATGCCCTAATGTCTGTGCTTAGTTCAAAGGGTCCGTACACCTGCTATGCCCATTATGAGGGGTTCACATCATCCCTGTGCTGAGTTCTTGGGTCTGTACGCCTGCTGTGCCCATTATGAGGGGTTCACACCATCCATGTGCTGAGTTCCCAGGGCTATACACCTGCTGTGTCCATTATGAGGGGTTCACAACATCCCTGTGCTGACTTCCCAGGGCTATACACCTGCTGTGCCCATTATGAGGGGTTCACAACATCCCTGTGCTGAATTACCAGGTCTGTACACCTGCTGTGTCCATTATGAGGGGTTCTCCCTATCCATGTCCTGAGTTCCCAGGTCTGTTCCCAATATGAGGGGTTCCCCCTTCATCCCTGTGCTGACTTCCCAGGGCTATACACCTGCTGTGTCCATTATGAGGGGCTTCCACCATCCCTGTGCTGAGTTCTTGGGTCTGTACACCTGCTGTGCCCATTATGAGGGGTTCACACCATCCCTGTGCTGGGTTCCTGGGTCTGTACACCTGCTGTGCCCATTATGAGGGGTTCACACCAGCCCTGTGCTGGGTTCCTGGGTCTGTACACCTGCTGTGTCCATTATGATGGGTTCTCCCTATCCCTGTCCTGAGTTCCCAGGTCTTTTCCCAATATGAGGGGTTCCCTTCATCCCTGTGCTGAATTTCTGGGTCTGTACACCTGCTGTGCCAATTATGAGGTTTTCCCACCATCACCGTGCTAAATTCCTGGGTATGTACACCTGTGGTGCCCATTATGAGGTGCTTCCCCATTCTTGTGCTGAGTTCCCAGGTCTGTACACCTGCTGTGCCCATTATGAGGGGGTTCCCACCATCCCTGTGCTGAGTTCCTGGGTCTGCCCCATTCAAACATTTGTTCTAATGTTCCTGATCATGTCTGATTTTTTTATACCATTTGCAGCCACATGAGTATGTCACCAGTTTAGATATATGGTAATTATTGCTTTGTGGAGTTCTCCTTTAAATAGTTATATTTCATCAACAAGATTCACCTTCCTAATGGGCACAGGGCTCAGACGGTGGCGCGCTGCACAGCCCAGGCGTGTCAGAGGCGTGCCGTGCCGCCACCAGTGTACATTGTGTCACCATGCTGGCTGTGTGTGGTTCAGCACTGCCCAGGGCTGTACACATCACCTGGCACAATATATAACGATGATCATATATAATACTAAGTGCCAGGAACCGCCCACAGAACGCAGATTTATCGCCATGTGACACCCTCTAATTATCAGCTAATTGTTTCAATGTTGTGGCTGGGAACCTGAAACACCAGGACTGTAGTCTGCTCTACCTTCTACTACGGGCAAACCTGCCAAGTGCTACTGATATGTAATATGGAAATGTTATAAAACGCAGATGTACGAAAAACATCTGCGCAAGGCTGAAGTTCATATTTTAAGTGTATGTAAAGCTAAAATGTTTTCAGCAGTCTGCTGTGAACCAAGACCCCTCTATTTTATTTAGATGTGGACAGGGGAGATGTTTGAAGTCCAGACTGGGGGAGCAGCCTCGGGTGACAACACTGCTCCTCCATAGATAACACGCTGAGTGAGCGTTGTCACCCTAAAGCCTCATACACACGATCGGATTTCCGTCGGACAAAGCGTAGGACTTTTGTCCGAAGGGCGTCGGCCTTGAACTTGTTCTGCATACAGACGGCAAAACTTTGTCAGCCAACAAATACTAAACTACGTGGTTTTTCAGCTCTTTAGCGCCACCCTTTGGGCAACTTCTGCTAATGTTGTGCTGTGGTGAGTATTGCTTCTGAGCATGCGTGTTTGTACTTTGGATTTTTTTCCGACGGACTTGCGTACACACAATTGTATAATTACACATTTGTTGTCAGAAAATTTTCTTTTACAAAGGTTTTATTGTCATATAAACCAACATTACAGGTTCACAACAGTGTTATAGCATACAATGTACAAAGTAAATCCGGACACGAGACCCCACATCAGCATACAGGAAGCAAGATCTTATACTAGACTCTATTGAAGTTGTCGGAAAATTTTAAAGCATGCTATCCAACATTTGTTGTCGGAAAATCCGACAATTGTTCGATGGAGCATACAAATGGTCGGATTTTCTGACAAAACCCCTCCATCAGGGCTCAAGTCCTGCGGGAACGCGTGGGAACGGAGGTCCTGCACTTTTTTCACGGCAGGATCGCAGTTCCCTTTACAGGACTAGAGCAGCCGAGCCACCCAAAGCAATCCTTCACTAAGCAGGAATGCACAGCTCGAGTCACTGTCAGGGGCAGGCGAACCTTAGTAATCCTTTATGTTACTGGCCGCTTCCTGTATATGGATTCATCAGGTAGTGTGCGGGTATTCCGTCACTTCCTCAATGCCGCAATGTCTCCTGGGAGATTTTGTCATTGTTCCCAGGAGACTTTGCGGAGATCTGACGCGAGTTATCGCGGGATTTAGAAAGAACTTGCATATGAGGGTATAATTTTTAATTTTTTTTTGGTGGGGGAGTGGATCTTGTGTGGGAGTTCCCACACTTTTTTCCCCAGGACTTGACCCCTGCCTTCCATCACACAATTCCTGTCAGAAAATCTGATCGTGTGTACGGGTCTTACTGTAATGCCGCGTACACACAATCGGAAATTCCAACAAGAAAAACGTGGATTTTTTTCCGACGGAATGTTGGCTCAAACTTGTGTTGCATACACACGTCCAAACACAAAATTCCGAACGTCAAGAACGCAGTTACGTACAACACTACGACGAGCAGCGGAAAATTAAGTTCAATAGGCAGTTCGGCTCTTCTGCTTGATTCTGAGCATGTGTGTTTTTTTTGTGCGTCGGAATTGCATACAGAAGAACTTTTCTTGTCGAAAAATTTGAGAACCAGCTCTCAAATTTTTGTTGTCGGAAATTCCAACAGAAAAAGTCAGATGGAGCCTACACACGGTCAGAATTTCCAACCAAAAGCTCACATCGAACTTTTCTTGTCGGAAATTCCGATCGTGTGTACGCGGCATAAGACAGGAAGAGTGTTACTGGAGGATCACCAGGTGACAGTGTAAAGACAGGTAATCTGTAATATATAGAATGTTTGGTTTATTGGTATAAAAATATGAGAGTTTAGAGAATAGTACATTGGAACCCCTCTGGTACAAGAGTCATTTTACATGTCTGAACAAAAACACATCAAATCTGCTTCTAGAGAACTACAAATCCCAGCATGCTCTACAACTAGAAGGTTGGTGTTCCTCTCTGTATTGGCCGTCTCTGCCCTGTCATCATTATTAGCTCTGGCTCCCTGATCCCTATAATCCCAGCACAGTGCAGGCCAATGCTGGACACAATGCAGAGGATTCGATGTGTATGGGGCAGGGATCAGCGTAGAGGATTCCCGAATGTTCATGTGTGTGGTCCTTTCTTCTGTGTTTGTCCACAGAGATCCCGATTGTATAGGACAACAAGGGGGGGCCATAAACCACCAGCTGTCAGATAGATAGACAGACAGACAGACAGACAGACAGACAGACAGACAGACAGATAGATAGATAGATAGATAGATAGATAGATAGATAGATAGATAGATAGATAGATAGATACCTGTAGATAGATAGATAGATAGATAGATAGATAGATAGATAGATAGATAGATAGATAGATAGATAGATAGATAGATAGATACCTGTAGATAGATAGATAGATAGATAGATAGATAGATAGATAGATAGATAGATAGATAGATAGATAGATACCTGTAGATAGATAGATAGATAGATAGATAGATAGATAGATAGATAGATAGATAGATAGATAGATAGATAGATAGATAGACAGACAGACAGACAGACAGACAGATAGATAGACAGACAGACAGATAGATAGACAGACAGACAGATAGATGATAGACACATAGATATATAGATGAAATGTAGAAAGTGAGAATGTATATAGATAGATGACAATATCTATATAGATATAAAGATGATAACAAATAGATAGATAGGAGAAAAAGGAAGGAAGGAAGCATAGAGAAATATTACAGATAACCGAGATACAGGTAAAAGATGGAAGGAAGAAGGGTGTAGAAATGAAGGTAGGGATGAAGCAATGAAGGAAGGAGTGTTGGAAAAGAAGGGAAGGGGAGGAAAGAAAAAAGGAATGAAGAAAAAAGTAGGAAAGAAGAAGCAAGAAAAAGAATGGAAGAAAGGAAGATAGAAAGGAGGGAGTGAAGGGGAGGCAGAGAGAAAGAAAGAAGAAAAGAAAGGAAACATGGAAGAAGGAAAGAGGGAAAAAGAATAGATTACTGAGATATAGGGAAAAGAAAGAAAGAAGATGAAAAAAGAGGGAAGAAGGAAAGAAGGATGAATCAATGAGGAAGAAAGGAAAAAAAAAGGAAAGAGAGAGGGAAAATATAAAGGAAGAATGCAGGAAGGAAGAAAGAAGAGAGAAGCAATGAGAAAGGAAGAAGAAGGGAAACAAATAAGCAAGGGGGAGGGAAGACAGAAGAAAGTATGGAAAGAAAAGAAAGGGGGGAAAAAAAGAAGAAAAGAAACAAAAAGGAAAAGAGGCCCCCCACTAGAGGTGCGCATCTTCACTGGTCTCACAATTCGATTTGATTACGAGTATCTGGTCAACTATTCAATTTGATTTGATTCCGCAATGCATCAGGATTCCTGACAAGCTCCCACTTCCTCTTGGGCCGTCTAGGCGGCTCTTCCTCCCTGCAATCTTCTGAGACACATCACAGGTCCCAGAAGATGGCCCGGCTATGCAGGACAGCGCTCCTCCGGTATAACAGCCGAGCGGCTTCTAGCCGCATCTGTTGTTATCCCTGAAAAGCCGACCGCTCTAAAAAACGGTATCGGGATGATACCTGCAGCTGCGTGCATCATCCCGGTAAAATCCCCTAAAGCCGAGGCCACATATGCTCGGCGTCAAGGGGTTAATTGCTATACGCTCGGACCGCTCTCCTGGGAGGGGCAGGGCAAATCGGGATGACGTCACACGGAAATCGATTCTTGAGGTCGCATGCATCGATGCTGCATCGGGGACACCCGAATCACGATGCATCGATTAATTTCAGCAGCCCTACCCCCCACTCACACAGCAAAAATAAAAACATATATATATGAAGGCCAGTATGGTGGCCTGAGTTTATGGGAGGTGCCCGGAGGGTATTTAAAGCGGGGGTTCACCCTATCGACGGGAAAAAAAAAAAAAAAAAATTATTTTACCTTAAAATCAGGCATTGTAGCGCGAGCTACAGTATGCCTGTCCCGAATTTTTTACCCCCGTACTCACCTTGTAGTCGTCCATCGAAGATACCGGGGAATGGGCGTGCCTATGGAGACGGAGGATGATTGACGGCCGGCTCTGGCGCGTCACGCTTCTCCGGAAATAGCCGAAATAGGCTTGGTCTTCACGACGCGTGCGCATAGCCTGTGCGCAGGCGCCGTGAATAGCCGAGACCTACTCCGGCTGTCTTCGGGGAGAGTGACGTGCCAGGGCCGGCCGTCAATCATCCTCCCTCTCCATAGGCACACCCATTCCCCGCGGGAGCCGAAATCTACGATGGACGACTACAAGGTGAGTACGGGGTTAAAAAAATCGGGACAGGCATACTGTAGCTCGCGCTACAATGCCTGTCTCAAAGGTAAAATGTGTCGGGGGGGGGGTGAACTACCGCTTTAAGCAGCCCACTCACACATGCTCTTTGTCGGCTCAGTGTGCGGTACTACACGTCACTGGGCAGACTCTTCCCAGCTCACCTCATGTCCGTGAGTCTGCCCATTAAATCGCATTCGACATCCTCCCGCCCTTCCCTTTTTCAGGGCACTTTTCACCATATCCTTCTTCAATTAACTACCCATTACCTACCTTGGGTACGCCCCCTTTTCTTGGCATACTGACCAGACCACCAAGGCACACTTCAGGTCTATTTATGTTCTAAGTCTTGTCGCGTGTTTATGTGATCCACATCTCTCTCGGTCACAGGGTAACGACTATATATATATAAAGTTGCCAAAAAGATAGATAAATTGATAGTACCAAGATAGGTGATAAACTGTAAGCTCTTAGGGCTCCCTCAGGCATGTGTCAGCTTTAGATCTCAGCAAGGCATCATTCACACATTGGCACTCCTGTATCTGGAGAAGTCATCTGAGAAGTATAACTAACTTTCAGGGCTCATTCACACATTTACCACACTGGATAAATGCCAGTCACAGCTGGGCACTTAAAAAAAAAAAAGAGGTGTGGTGCAGTGATCTGCAGAAAAACACAGACATGTAGCATTTTACCACAACGCACAGGTAAGGATCGAATGGCACCGCACAGCAGCACAACGCACCGCATGGCTGAGACACAAATGTGGTGTTACTTTGTGCACTTCAAAGTAAGTTAAAAAAAAAAGTAAAGATTGTGATGCACCTACTGCAGCTCACTGCAGCCCAAAACTGACAGCTGCCTGCATGCTAAACCGGAGAGATTAGCAGATGGGCAGTGTAAATGAGTCCTTATGTTTCCCAGATCACTTCTACCTAAGTGTAGATACTTTAGTCACATTTACATTCGTTTAGCCAAATTTAAATTAACAGAATTCTATTTTCTCCAAACACACCTAAGCTGACCGCACAAAACACTGGTAAACACACCGAGTGAATGACATTAAGGCCTGGTGCACACGAAGTGTATGCGTCCGTGCCCCATGTGAGGCCTACTGGATGTACATGTGAGGCCTGTATTGTGAGGAACACTGAATGCACAGGTGTTCCATGCATCCCCATGTGAGCTACCCTCACTGGATGTACAGGTGTTCCATGCATCCTCATGTGAGTTACCCTCACTGGATGTACAGGTGTTCCATGCATCCCCATGTGAGCTACCCTCACTGGATGTACAGGTGTTCCATGTGTAGCGCCTGGTTACTTTTCAGAACCGTTGCTATTGAAATTTAGAGGGGGTCAGAGAGTTAAGTGACTCTAACCATGTTAATTAGTTCAAATTTGGAGCTTCTGCCAAAGTGAAGGGCAAATCTCCCCAATGGGATGCAGATGGAAAAAATAAAACTGACGGGGGTTAAAGCCCTCCCCTACTTTATCCAAAATGACTTTAACCCTTTTACTGCCTCTGGTGTACAGTAGGAATTTGTTGACATTCTCCAAGCCGACTTTCGGCCTTCTTGTGGAAGTGATTTAAAGAGGGGGTTCACCCTAATTAAACAATTTTTTTTTTCTAGCATTAAATTAGGCATAGTAGCGTGAGCTACAGTATGCCTGTATTTATTTTTTTAGCCCCGTACTCACTGTGCAATCGTATAGAGAAGATTCCGACTCCCCACGGGGAATGGGCGTTCCTATCCAGAGGGAGCATGATTGACGGCCGGCTATGGCGCGTCACGCTTCTCCGGAAATAGACGAAATAGGACTTGTCGCTTCACAGCGCCTGCGCATAGTCTGTGCGCAGGCGCCGTGAAGAGCCGAGACCTACTCCGGCTATCTTCGGGGAGCGTGACGTGCCATAGTAGGCCGTCAATCATCCTCCCTCTGGATAGGAACGCCCATTCCCCGCGGGGAGTCAGAATCTTATCTATACGATTGCACAGTGAGTACGGGGCTAAAAAAATAAATACAGGCATACTGTAGCTCGCGCTACTATGCCTAATTTAATGCTAAAATGTTGGTAATGAGGGTGAACCACCGCTTTAAGTGGAATACATGCTCCCCCGGGTGCACGTAGTGATACCTCCCACTGCCTCATATCTTCTGTATTAAAGTAGGCCGCAGGGATATGCAATTAGCGGACCTCCAGCTGTTGCAGAACTACAAGTCCCATGAGGCATAGCAAGACTCTGACAGCCACAAGCATGACACACAAAGGCAGAGGCATGATGGGAATTGTAGTTTTACAACATCTGGAGGTCCGCTAATTGCATATCCCTCAAGTAGGGAGAAACCACTGCATGGAGAGGGGTGCAGGTATTCACAGAACCAAAAGTGTTTAATACCTGACAGGGTCAGAGAGCAGCGAAGTGGTGGAGTTCCAAGCCACAGGCCACCAGAAAGCCTCCAATTATCCCAGGTGTATAAAGGGTCACATTATGCTGCACGTTCCTTCACTGCATGAGGTAATAACGGCACAAACATTCATGGAATATAAACAAGGACGGGATAATTGGTTTGCAATTAATAATATTCAGATTTCTAATTACTGAAGACAGAGAGATCAATACATTGATCTGAATAATTTCCTCCTGCCTGACCGCACTGATGACAGTAGCTCTCAGTAACGCATTTGATGGATGTTGGAACTTTAACCACTTTAAGACCAAGCCTTTTTCTGACATTTGTTGTTTACAAGTTAAAGGGGTTGTAAAGGTAAAAAAAATTTTCCCTAAATAGCTTCCTTTACCTTAGTGCAGTCCTCCTTCACTTACCTCATCCTTCCATTTTTCTTTTAAATGTCCTTATTTCTTCTGAGAAATCCTCACTTCCTGTTCTTCTGTCTGTAACTACACACAGTAATGTGAGGCTTTCTCCCTGGTGTGGAGTGTCGTGCTCGCCCCCTCCCTTGGACTACAGGAGAGTCAGGACACCCACTAACACACAGCTCCTTTCTCTATCTGCAACGTATACGAGTATCTATCTGCAACGAGTATTGTGACTCTCCAGTAGTCCAAGGGAGGGGGCGAGCACGACACTCCACACCAGGGAGAAAGCCTTGCATTACAGTGTGTAGTTACAGACAGAAGAACAGGAAGTGAGGATTTCTCAGAAGAAATAAGGACATTTAAAAGCAAAATCTAAGGATGAGGTAAGTGAAGGAGGACTGCACTAAGGTAAAGGAAGATATTTAGGGGAAAAAAAAAATTGTACCTTTACAACCCTTTTAAAATCAGTATTTTTGCTAGAAAATTACTTAGAACCCCAAACATTATATATATTTTTTAGCAGACTCTGGAAAATAAAATGGCGGCAATATTTTATGTCACATGGTATTTGCGCAGCGGTCTTTCAAATGCAATGAATTCAAAAAATAAAAAATAAAGTTACCCCAATTTTTTGTAAAATGTGAAAGTTGATCTTACGCCGAGTAACTAGGGGCCAGATTCACAAAAAACTCCGGCGGCGTAACGTATCGTCTTTACGTTACACCGCCGCAAGTTTTCAGCGTAAGTGCCTGATTCTCAAAGCACTTACCTGTAAACTTGCGGCGGTGTATCGTAAAGACGTCCGGCGCAAACCCGCCTAATTCAAATGGGGCGTGTACCATTTAAATTAGGCGCGCTCCCGCACCGGACGTACTGCGCATGCTCCGTTTTGAAATTCCCGCCGTGCTTTGCGCGAAGTGATGTCTTTTTTTTGAACGGCGACGTGCGTAACGTACTTTCGTATTCCCGGACTTCTTACGCAAAAAAACATTGAAATTCGACGCGGGAACGACGGCCATACTTTGCATACCCGACGCTGGAAAACGACGCAAACTCCCCCCAGCGGCGGCCAAAGTATTGCATCCTAAGATCCGACGGTGTAAGTTTGTATTACACCAGTCGGATCTTAGGGCTATCTATGCGTAACTGATTCTATGAATCAGTCGCATAGATACTCTCAGGCCCCATACACACGAGAGGATTTATCTGCAGATACGGTCCAGCGGACCGTATCCGCGGATAAATCCTCTCGAGGATTTCAGAAGATTTCAATGCGATGGCGTGTACACACCATCGCATTGAAATCCGCGCTGAAATCCTCTGCCGATGACGTGTCGCGCCGTCGCCGCTATTATGACGCAGCGACGGGCGCGACGCTGTCATATAAGGAATTCCACGCATGCGTCAAATCATTACGACGCGTGCGGGGAATCCCTTTGGACGGATGGATCCGGTAAGTCTGTACAGACGAGCGGATCCATCCGTTGGGATGGATTCCAGCAGATGGATTTGTTGAGCATGTCAGCAAATATCCATCTGCTGGAAATCCATCCCAGGGGAGATTTATCTGCGGATAAATATCCGACGGAGTGTACACACCATATGATCTATCCGCAGAAACCCATTTGATGGGATTTATCTGCGGATAGATTCTATGGTGTGTATGGGGCCTCAGAGATACGACGGCGTATCTCCTCTGTGAATCTGGCCCATGATACCTAACTCATGTTTTAAAATTGAGCACGCTCGTGGAATGGCAACAAGCTACAGTACTTAAAAATCTCCATAGGCAATGTTTTAAAAATGTTTACAGGTTACCTGTTTACAGTTAGAGAGGAGGTCTAGTGCTAGAATTATTACTCTATAACGATCATAACGATGAACACCATTTACATATGCGGGTGCGACTTACATACGCATACGCTTCTGCGCGCGAGCACAGGGGGGTGGGGCTTTTAAATTATTTTTTTTCTTATTTATTTTACTTTTCTTATTTTTACACTGTCCCTTTATTTTTTTTAATCACTTTTATTCCTATTACAAGTTATTTAAATATCTCTTGTAATAGAAATAAGCAAGACAGGTCCTCTTTTTTTGAGGGATATAGGGTCAAAAAGTCCCCAGATTTCTCATTTACCCTTAAAACCTTTTGTTTTTTTGACACTTTGACTTAAAAAAAAACATGTCTTTAAGCTTGGAAACTAGGGTTGTACTCAAAACCGATACAGAGTATTTGCGGGAGTACTTGTACTCCCGCAAATACCCCCGATACCTAAATAGAATACTTAAAACCACCCGCCCCCCTCGCCGCCGCAACGAATGCCGCCGCCGACCCCGTCGCATACCGCAACAACGCCGCCGCTGCATGGTTAAACAGCGTGCGGCGAATATCACAGCTTTCATTTGAATAGCTGTAGTGTTTCCCGATCTGTCCAATCCCGGGCAAGGGGGAGTGTCTATACACCGCGCAGCGGGGAATACTACAGCTATTCAAATGAAAGCTGTGATGTTCCCCCCACGCTGTTTAACCATGCAGCGGCGGCGGCATCTAGGTATGGGGGGACATGGCTGGATATAGGGGGGACATGGCTGGATTTATGGGGGACATGGCTGCATATAGGGGGGACATGGCTGCATATAGGGGGGACATGGCTGGATTTATGGGGGACATGGCTGGATATAGGGGGAACATGGCTGCATATAGGGGGGACATGGCTGCATATAGGGGGGACATGGCTGCATATAGGGGGGACATGGCTGCATATAGGGAGGACATGGCTGCATATAGGGGGGACATGGCTGCATATAGGGGGGACATGGCTGCATATAGGGAGGACATGGCTGCATATAGGGGGGACATGGCTGGATTTATGGGGGACATGGCTGGATATAGGGGGAACATGGCTGCATATAGGGGGGACATGGCTGCATATAGGGGGGACATGGCTGCATATAGGGGGGACATGGCTGCATATAGGGGGGACATGGCTGGATTTATGGGGGACATGGCTGGATATAGGGGGGACATGGCTGCATATAGGGGGGACATGGCTGGATTTATGGGGGACATGGCTGCATATAGGGGGGACATGGCTGCATATAGGGAGGACATGGCTGCATATAGGGGGGACATGGCTGGATTTATGGGGGACATGGCTGCATATAGGGGGGACATGGCTGGATATAAGGGGGACATGGCTGCATATAGGGGGGACATGGCTGGATTTATGGGGAACATGGCTGGATTTATGGGGGACATGGCTGCATATAGGGGACAAAGAAAAAAAAAACATTTAGAAGGGAAATCGGAGGAAAAACTGAAAATTGTATACTCACCTTTTCGTAATTTTCCTTTCCTGATGCATCTTCATGGCAGCACACACTGGGTTGTGACTCCGCCCCCACAACCTGACAGGATTGGTTAGCTATAAATTTGAAGGGGAGACACCCGGCATCATTCTCCGTATATATCATTATTGAACAACAGGGTGGGCAGCTGTGTGCTGCCATGAAGATGCGTCAGGAAAGGAAAATTACGGAAAGAGTATACAATTTTCAGTTTTCCTGACGCATTCATGCCAGCACACACTGGGAAATAACTCGCCAGTCGGGAGGGTTCAATGCAAATAGTATTTATTCCCTATAGAGCAGAAGAATTGGCCCTGATGATAGATCTGCCAAATTCAGCTGTAGCCAAGTGAGCAGCGTCCACTTTGTAGTGGGAGATAAAGGTGTGCCTGGAAGACCAGGTTGCTGCTTTGCAGATAGTTTCCGAAGAAACACCACAATATGCTGCCCAAGAGGTTGCCACTGCCCTGGTTGAGTGCGCCCTGATGCCTTCTGGAATCTCCAGTTGTTGAGTGGAATACGCTTTCTCAATAGCCTTGACTAGCCAAGAGGCGATGGTACGGGAAGTGGCTGCTTGGCCTCGCCTGGCTCCGTGGGGTATAATCAGGAGGGCATCCGTCGACCGAAGGTGGATAGTAGCCAACAGATAGTTGGAAATTGTAGACTTAGGGGGAAGGAGCTAGGGTACCTGGGAAAAAAATCCCTAAGGAATCCGGGCAAAGCAAAAGGAAAAATGTGTCATTTTTAAATTCGGCTCCGCTGATGACGCATGCGCAGTAGAGCCGCGCAATCTTGGATGAGGGCGAGGGAGACCGCCGGCGTCATCACTCCGCTGCGCGCATGCGCAGAGCGGCCAGGGGGACGCGGCGGAGCGGAGGGACATGGAACAACATTGCCCAGCAAGCCCGCTGGGTGTAAGGTACACAAAAACGAGGGGAGAAATATGAAAGAAGGGATAGCAGCCTTAGGAAGGATACTGTTGATGACATAGAGCCCAGCATTTTTTTGGAAGAAAAGAGAAGGAGCCACTGCCTAAGTTAAGCTCATTTAGAGCCTGTCTAGATGCCAGGTATATTGCCGGCATTAACCCCTGAGACCACCAGAGCGGGGTTCCCCACATAAAGCTCTATTAGAGACTGTACAGGGGGGACTTCCAAATAGGAGAGGCTGAACCTGCTGGGGCGATAGCGGTAGGAGGCAAGCTGTACGTCCACGTCTTGTCAGGTGAGGATAAAAAAGAGAATGATGCCGGGTGTCTCCCCTTCAAATTTATAGCTAACCAATCCTGTCAGGTTGTGGGGGCGGAGTCACAACCCAGTCTGTGCTGCCATGAATGCGTCAGGAAAGGTAAGTGAACCAACAATGCACTAACTTAAAGGAACCTATTTAGAAAATAGAAAAAAAACCTTTACAACCCCTTTAATCTCATTCTCGGTTACAGCACCTTCGTTGAAAATCAGACGATTGTTGGTCTGACTTTCACATAGTGTGCACTAGGCTTTACCTACCTAAACACAACCTCACATACAACCAGAACACGGTCTGATCACCAAAGAGTTATTATTCTCTATTCTATATTAATATATATTCAATATGGAACCACACAGGACTGGTTCTGAATTTGTATCCAGAACCATCCTATTCTTAGAGTTACAAAGTTTCTCGACCAGGGCCCATCCTGGTGTCAGGGATTCGTCCCTGGGAATGTTACTCTGAACACAACAAAATCTTTCTTTCAATCATTTCTATTGTCTGCTATGCCGCGTACACACGATCGGAAATTCCGACAAGAAAACCGTGGAATTCTGACTCAAGCGGTCACACAAAATTCCGACCGTCAAGAACGTTGTGACATACAACACTATGACGAGCCGAGAAAAAATGAAGTTCAATGATTCCAAGCATGCGTCGACTTGATTCCGAGCATGCGTGTTTTTTTGTGCGTCGGAATTGCATACAGACTATCGGAATTTCCGACAAGAACTTTTCTTGTAGGAAAAATCAAGAACCAGCTCTCAATTTTTTGCTGTCGGAAATTCCGACAGAAAAAGTCCAATGGAGCATACACACTGTCGGAATTTCCGACAACAAGCTCACATCGATCTTTTCTTGTTGGAAATTCCGACCGTGTACGCGGCATAAGATTCACTCATTACAGAGATGACTCGTCAACTATGAAATGGACAAGATGTCATTCAGATGTCTAGATTAGATAATCAAGAAAACAATCAGAGGCTTTGAGGAGTTCATGCGATAAGTTTAATGACTGAGTGAAAAGTGCAATAATCTGTAGCAGCCAATCAGATGTTATCCTTCAAGGATCACCTGAACTGTAATTTTTTTTCTAAAGCAGTGGTCCCCAAACTGCGGCCTGGGGGCGGGATGACACCAGTATAATGTACAGATCTATGGGGTATACAGTATAATGTACAGATCTATGGGGTATATGGTATAATGTACAGATTTATGGGGTATACGGTATAATGTACAGATCAATGGGGTATACAGTATAATGTACAGATCTATTGGGTATACAGTATGATGTACAGATATATGGGGTATACAGTATAATGTACAGATCTATGGGAATACAGTATGATATACAGATCTATGGGAATACAGTATGATGTACAGATCTATGGGGTATAGCACAGTATGATGTACAGATATATGGGGATACATATATGTACTAGAGCAGCGCAAATATTGTATATATTGTGTTTTTTTAAGAAAAAGCTTCTGTGCTCAAAATACATTAAAGATAAATAGATTTTTATAACTTAGTGATTTAGTAAGAAATATAGTACACAAAAGTCGCAACAATTTCCCTTGACTGGGTTTTTTTGTTCCAATCATTTATATCACACCCCCTATAAAAAAGATTAGATATACCTCGGAGTGATATACAGGAAGGGCTCAACTACCCAGGTGAGAGAAATATCTTCCTGGGTAACATATACAATCATCAGACACATCATAATATACAAATATTATAGACTACAGAGCCATATACAATGTATAACAGATATGAGACAAGATTTATACAATTATAATAAGAATAATACAATTGAACCATGTTATAGATATAGGGAGAAAGAGAAAGAAAGAAAGAAAGAAAGAAAGAAAGAAAGAAAGAAAGAAAGAAAGAAAGAAAGAAAGAAAGAAAGAAAGAAAGAAAGAGAAAGAAAGAAAGAAAGAAAGAAAGAAAGAAAGAAAGAAAGAAAGAAAGAAAGAAAGAAAGAAAGAAAGAAAGAAAATAGAGAGATAAAAATAAAGAGAGAAAGAAAGAAAGAATAAGAGAATAGAGAGAAAAAGAGAGAGAGAGAGATAAAGAAAGAAAGAAAGAAAGAATAAGAGAAGAGAGAGAAAGGAAGGAAGAAATAAAGAAAGAGAGAGAGAGAAAGGAAGAAATAAAGAAAGAGAGAGAGAGAGAGAAAGAAAGAAAGAAAGAAAGAAAGAAAGAAAGAAAGAAAGAGAGGGAAAAAAGAGAGAGAGAGAAATAAAGAAAGAAAGAGCGAGAGAGAGAGAGAGAGAGAGAGAGAGAGAGAGAGAGAGAGAGAGAGAGAGAGAGAGAAATAAAAAAAGAATACGAGAAAGAAAGAGAGAGATAAAGATAGAAAGAATAAGAGAAAATAGAGAGAGAAAAAGAAAGAAAGAAAGAAAGAGAGAGAGAAATAAAGAATACAAGAAAATAGAGAGAGAAAGAAAGAGAGAGAGAGAGAGAGAACGAAAGAAAGAAAGAAAGAGAGAGAGAGAGAGAGAGAAAGAAAGAAAGAAAGAGAGAGAAATAAAGAATACGAGAAAATAGAGAGAGAGAGAGAAAGAAAGAAAGAAAGAGAGAGAAAGAAAGAATAAGAGACAATAGAGAGAGGAAGAGAGAGAAAGAAAGAGAGAGAAAGAAAGAAAGAAAGAAAGAAAGAAAGAAAGAAAGAAAGAAAGAAAGAAAGAAAGAAAGAAAGAAAGAAAGAAAGAAAGAATAAGAGAAAATAGAGAGAGAGAAATAAAGAGAGGGAGAGAGAGAAAGAAAGAGAGAGAAAGAAAGAAAGAAAGAAAGAAAGAAAGAAAGAAAGAAAGAAAGAAAGAAAGAAAGAAAGAAAGAAAGAAAGAAAGAAAGAAAGAGAGAAAGAAAGAAAGAAATGCAGTAGAAGAATCAAGCAATGTTATATATAACTGAGATATGGGTAAAAGAAGGAAAGAAGAAGGAAGGAAGAATGAAGCAACAAGAAGGACAAAAAGGGAAAAAAGGAATAAGTAGCAATGAGGAAGGAAGGAAAAGAGTAGAGTGGAAGGGGTGGAAGGAGGGAGTGAAGGGAAGAAAGGGTGAAAGAAAGAAGAAAGTAGGAAAGAAGAAGGAAAGTGGGGAGAATGGAGGAAGAAGAATCGAAATACAAGAAAAAGAAAGAGGATGAAACAGAGAAGGAAGGAAGAAACTATTAGGAAGGAAGGAAATTAATAAAGAGAGGGAGGAAAGGGAGGGATAGGAAGAGAATGGGAATAAAGAAATAATGAAGGAAGAGACAATTAGGAAGGAAGGAGGGAGAGGAAGGGAAGGGGAAGAAAGAATGAAGGAAGAAACAATTAGGAAGGAAAGAAGGAAGTAGAAATAAAGAGAGGACGGAAGGAAGGAATGAAATAAAGAAAGGAAGGAAGGAAATTAAGAAATAAAGAGAATGAAGGGAAGAAGGAAGAAACAATTAGAAAGAAAGAAATGAAATACAGAAAGGAAGGGAGGAAATAAAGGAATGGAGGAAATTAACAAATAAAAACGAAGGAAGAGAGGGAAGAAGGGATGAAGGAAGAAAAATTAGGAAGGAAGGAAGGAATGAAATAAAGGAAGGGAAGGACGGAGGGTAGAAAGGAATGAGAGGAAAGTAGGGAAGGAGGTACGGAAGGAAGGAAGTTAGAATTAGGAAGGTAGGAATGAAATAAAGAAAGGAAGGAAGGGAAGGACGGAGGGTAGAAAGGAATGAGAGGAAGGTAGGGAAGGAAGTTAGGATTAGGAAGGTAGGAATGAAATGAAGAAATAGAGGAAGGAATGAAGAGGAAGTAAGGGAAGGAAAGAAGAAGGAATGATAGAAGAGGATATCATACAAGGCTGGGCCGGGGACATCCCAGGATGATATGAGATGTGATACAGAGAAGAGATATGGGGGGGGGGGGGGGCAGACACGATCTCCTTAGGAATGAGGGGATAGATATGAAGGAGATGGGTGCACACCTATGACCAGTACACTATACAGTAATCAGGTAGGTGATAGTATGTAGGGGACGGTAGGTAGGTACACCGATGTGTAGTCCGGGAATGATGCTGTGTCATGCTGGCTGTCATGCAGTACGGAGTGTTGGGACGCTCGGGCGGTGTGTGTTGTACAGGGTCTGGCTGTGTTCTCGGTGTTCGTTACTCACCGTACAATGTGTGTCAGTCTCCCCCATACACCGATCACCTCCTCCGTACACCCCGCACAGATCAGGCCGCCGCACTGTGCGGCTCCAGTACCACCGACACCGCACTGCGCATGTCCCGACACCGTCCGGGGGGGGAGAGGGAGAGCGACACGGGGAGGGAGGGGGAGAGAGGTACGGAGACCGGGGAGGGGAGAGAGACAATAGGTGATAGAATTATAGGGGGAGACAATATGCGAGGAAGAGATAGCGGGGGGAGAGAAAAAAAGACAGAGAGAGTGAAAGGTGAGAAAGAGTTAGGGGGGAGCGAAGAAGGGAAATAGAGATATGGGGGGGGGGGGGGGAGAGAAATTGGGGACAGAGACAAGAGGGGCAAAGTGAGATGAGAAATAGAAATAGTTTCAAGTAACCACGTGACCTTCCAGAAGATTTACCCCCTTAATGACCAGGGCATTTTTTTGCGATAAGGCACTGCGTCACTTTAATTGACAATTGCGACACTGTACCCCAATAAAATGTATGCACTTTTCCCCCCACAAATAGAGATTTCTTTTGGTGGTATTTGATCACCTCTGCAGTTTTTTTTTTTTTATTGTGCGCTATAAACAAAATAAGATCGCCAATTTTGGGAAAAAATAAAAAAAAAATTCTTTCAGCTATAAAACATATCCAATTAATAAAATGTAAAACATCGAGTTTCTTCATCAATTTAGGCCAGTATATATTCTGCTACATATTGTTGGTAAAAAACAACCAATAAGCGTATATTGATTGGTTTGCACAAAATGTATAGCGTCTACAATCTTTGGGGATATTTTTAATTATTTATTATTTATTTTTTGTACTAGTAATGGCAGCGATCAGCGACTCAGAGTGATACTGCAATATTGCGGCAGACATTCTGACACTGACTGACACTTTGTGGGGACCAGTGACACTAACATAGTGTTCAATGCTAAAAATATGCACTGTCACTGTACTAATGACACTGGCTGGGAAGGGGTTAACTTCAGGAGCGATCAAAGGGTTAACTGTGTGCAGCGGTGCCCCCCCCCCCCCCAAAGCTAGTCACAAAAGAAAAGTGTCTTTTTAAAAAAAAGGTCCTTTGGGCACAGTGACGCTGATTGATGGGCTGCATTTGACAGGCACAGTGACAGTGAGGCTGAAATTGATGGGCACAGTGACGCTACAATATGGGCACAGCGAGGCTGCATTTCACGTGCACAGTGAGGCTAGAATTGACAGACACAGTGAGGCTGGAATTGATGGGCACAGTGAGGCTGCAATATGGGCACAGTGAGGTTTCATTTGACAGGCACAGTGAGGCTGCATTTGATGGACACAGTGAGGCTGCATTTGACGGGCACAGTGAGGCTAGAATTGACAGACACAGTGAGGCTGGAATCGATGGGCACAGTGACGCTGCAATATGGGCACAGTGAGGTTTAATTGGACAGTCACAGTGAGGCTGCATTTGATGGACACAGTGAGGCTGCATTTGACGGGCAACAGTGAGGCTGCAATTGATGGGCAACAGTGAAGCCTGCATTTGACGGACAACAGTGAGGCTGCATTTGACGGACAACAGTGAGCCTGCATTTGATGGGCACAGTGAGGCTGCATTTGACAGGCAGAGTGATCCTGCATTTGATGGGCACAGCGAGGCTGCATTTGACGGGCACAGTGAGGCTAGAATTGACGGACACAGTGAGGCTGGAATCGATGGGCACAGTGACGCTGCAATATGGGCACAGTGAGGTTTAATTGGACAGGCACAGTGAGGCTGCATTTGATGGACACAGTGAGGCTGCATTTGACAGGCAACAGTGAGGCTGCAATTGATGGGCAACAGTGAAGCCTGCATTTGACGGACAACAGTGAGGCTGCATTTGACGGACAACAGTGAGCCTGCATTTGATGGGCACAGTGAGGCTGCATTTGACGGGCAGAGTTATCCTGCATTTGATGGGCACAGTGAGGCTGCATTTGACGGACACAGTGAGGCTGCATTTGACATGCACAGTGATGCTGCATTTGAGGGGCAACAGTGATGCTGCATTTAACGGGCAAGGTGAGGCTAGAATTGACGGACACAGTGAGGCTGGAATCGATGGGCACAGTGAGGCTGCAATATGGGCACAGTGAGGTTTAATTGAACAGGCACAGTGAGGCTGCATTTGATGGACACAGTGAGGCTGCATTTGACGGGCAACAGTGAGGCTGCAATTGATGGGCAACAGTGAAGCCTGCATTTGACGGACAACAGTGAGGCTGCATTTGACGGACAACAGTGAGCCTGCATTTGATGGGCACAGTGAGGCTGCATTTGACGGGCAGAGTGATCCTGCATTTGATGGGCACAGCGAGGCTGCATTTGACGGGCACAGTGAGGCTAGAATTGACGGACACAGTGAGGCTGGAATCGATGGGCACAGTGACGCTGCAATATGGGCACAGTGAGGTTTAATTGGACAGGCACAGTGAGGCTGCATTTGATGGACACAGTGAGGCTGCATTTGACAGGCAACAGTGAGGCTGCAATTGATGGGCAACAGTGAAGCCTGCATTTGACGGACAACAGTGAGGCTGCATTTGACGGACAACAGTGAGCCTGCATTTGATGGGCACAGTGAGGCTGCATTTGACGGGCAGAGTTATCCTGCATTTGATGGGCACAGTGAGGCTGCATTTGACGGACACAGTGAGGCTGCATTTGACATGCACAGTGATGCTGCATTTGAGGGGCAACAGTGATGCTGCATTTAACGGGCACGGTGAGGCTAGAATTGACGGGCACAGTGAGGCTGGAATCGATGGGCACAGTGAGGCTGCAATATGGGCACAGTGAGGTTTAATTGAACAGGCACAGTGAGGCTGCATTTGATGGACACAGTGAGGCTGCATTTGACGGGCAACAGTGAGGCTGCAATTGATGGGCACAGTGAGGCTGCATTTGACGGGCACAGTGATCCTGAATTTGATGGGAACAGCGAGGCTGCATTTGACGGGCACAGTGAGGCTGCATTTGATGGGCACAGTGAGGCTGCATTTGACATGCACAGTGACGCTGCATTTGACGGGCAACAGTGATGCTGCATTTGATGGGCACAGTGATCCTGCATTTGATGGGCACAGTGAGGCTGCATTTGACGGGCAACAGTGATGCTGCATTTGACGGGCACGGTGAGGCTGCATTTGATGGGCACAGTGAGGCTGAAATTGATGGGCAGAGTGAGGCTGCATTTGATGGGCACAAAGAGGCTGCAATTGATGGGCACAGATGTACAGACCCAGGAACTCAGCACAGGGATGGTGGTTTTACTGAAGCTCATTGAGCGATAATTCAGAAATGGGAATAATAGAGTAGAGTGATAGGAAAGAAGGATGGGGTATTGCAGAAAGAAAGAGCAAGTCAAGCAGGAGAGAGTTGGACAAAAAGGATGAGAGAGGGAAAGGGATATGGAGAAAGAGATGGAAGGGAGAAATGGGGGGTGTAGAAAAAGAGAAGAGTGACAGGAGGGGAAAGTTAGCTATGAGGGGCGATAAGGAAGAATGTAAATGTGTAAAAATAAATAGCGCAATGAAGGGAAGAGAGAAGGATAGGGGTGGAGTTAATGAGATATACAGTATCTGACAAAAGTGAGTACACCCTCACATTTTCATAAATATTTTATTCTATCTTTTCATGTGACAACACTGAAGAAATGACACTTTGCTACAATGTTGTGTAGTGAGTGTACAGCTTGTATAATAGTGTACATTTGCTGTCCCCTCATAATAACTCAACACACAGCCATTAATGTCTAAGCTGGCAACAAAAGTGAGTACACCCCTAAGTGAAAATGTCCATATCCCATCCAATTAGCTATTTTTCCTCCCGGATGTCATGTGACTCGTTAGTGTTACAAGGTATCAGGTGTGAATGGGGAGCAGGTGTGTTAAATTTGGTGTTAGCGCTCTCACTCTCTCCTACTGATCACTGGAAGTTCAACATGGCACCTCATGGCAAAGAACTCTCTGAGCATCTGAAAAAAAAGATTGTTGCTATAAATAAAGATGGCCGAGGCTAGAAGAAGATTGCCAAGACCCTGAGACCGGGGTTCACACCAACGCGAATTGAATACGCGTTTCCCGTCATTCAATTTGCATAGCAGCAGAATGTGACTGGCTCTCTATAGAGCCGGTTCACATATCTCCATAGCGGGTTCGGTGCGGTGTGCCGGAAAAACGTGTGCCTTTTTTGGTGCATTTCAGGTTCGATTTCAGCCCAAAATTCGGCCTAAAATTGGACCTGAACCGGTGAACCAACACGCACCAGACCACTGCTGTGCGCCGCATTTATGAGACAGACGCCATGGGTCTGGGTCTTCTTTGAGTGTGGCGCCCACCTTCAGGGTAGCCATGCCACGACACCCCAGCGAAATGGCCTTCCGGGCCGGGGTGTGCGTGCCACACGGTGTTCCTGACTCCGGGACCACGTTGGTCCGGGGCATCTGAGCTGTGGCTGGGCCCCAGTGATCGACTGGGTCCCCAAATCTAAAGAGGTCCCAAGCATTAGTCCTGATTGAGGAAGTTGTTCGGTGGAAAGTCTGCCTGAGGAGTGCCAAGAGAGGCTGGCGATCCAAAAAGGGTTTTGACCATCCCTCGGGGATCGAGGTAACCGGGTGCTGAGAGGTTGGACGTTGGTCACGTATCAGTCGGTAACCTGACTACTAATACCTGAAGGAGATCCAGGTGTCGTGTCTGCTAAGGAGGATTCTCCGCTGTTTCAACCATAAGGAGGGTCTGTGGCAGAGACTTTTCCCCTAAGTTACGAGTGATGTTCTGGCTGCCGGGGTGGTGAGAGAGGCCTGTCCGGGTGCACTGCGCCCACTCGGGCTGGAGTGGTGATAAAGAAAGTGTTGTTCCCTATTTCTCACACCTGAATCTGCTATTTCTATTTCTACTAAATCTCTACTCTTCACCAAGTTTTATTGTTTTTACCCGGCTGGGTAATAAAGAGCACAGAAAAAGTAGACATTCCGTTACTACAACTTTCACCAAATACCTCTAGACGGCGGAGGAACACGAGGTAATATGCCACCTAAAACAAACCAGCAGCTCCTCCGGGGGGTAATGCTACACTGGTCATAGATAGGCATGTGCAATTTTTTAAGTTACGAATACGTTTTCCGTCAATTTTCGTTATTTTAGTTGATTCGTTAACATACGAATGAACGAATGGTTTAGCGCAATTGATAACGAATAACGATATTTTCAAAATAACGAATATGAAAAACAACGAAGATACGAAAGATGAAAGAAACGAAAACATAGAAACAACGAAAATACCGAACCCCAAAAAAAAAAAAATTACGAAAAACAAAATGAACGAAAATGCAAACTTACTAATATTCGAAGACCGAAAAGAAAACGAAATGCAGATCAAAGACTAAAAAACGAAAATCAAAACTAACGAAAAATAAATTACGAATCTTCGGAAAACTGAAATGAAAACAACGAAAATACGAAATAATGTAAATTAGCTTTCGTTAGTACTGAAATATTTCTGGACATTGACCAATAGCCACTGAGCGCTGTCCCTTTCCTCTGAAGAGGTTTGTTCCTTCCCCCAATGAGCTTCTTTCTCATTACCTCCTGGCTCCTTGTGTCTTTTTCTGTGTTAGACTGCAGTGCATCTAATTTCTAGATTTGTATTTGTAATATCTGACATATTTTAGTTTTCTTCTACGTCAGACTTCATTCTAGACAGGGTGTGTGTGCTAACTAAGACAGTCAAGTCAATCACAGTAAAATCCGAATTACAAAATTACGACGAGTAGTGTGTCGAATAAACGTAAAATGTATTCTAACAGAATTACGAAAGCAATAAAATCTACAAAAGTACGTTTTTACAATCAAAGGAAATTAGACATGAAAATACGAATGATCATAAAGCCATGAAAATATATTTCTTTACGAAAATACGAATGCGGCATGATGGAAAATATAATGTAAATATGAATAACAAAACAACGAAAATTAAACTAACGTAAAAACGAAGGAACGAATAAAATCATTTTAAAAATACGAACGCAGCAGAATACAAAATATAACGAAAATACGAATCTCGATTCAACGAAAAATAAACTAACAGAAAAAAACGGAAACGGAAAAAAGAGTGTTACGAAAATACTAAAGAGTACGAATACGATAACTAACGTCTTACGAAATTACGTCTCGTTACGAATCACGATAAACGAACAGAAACGAAACAGAAATAAACGAAAATTTTTGCTGTGCACATGTCTAGTCATAGATGACACAATTTTCTTTCCTTACAGCATGGGTGGAAGGAAAGAAAATAGCTCAATTCCCCCATCAACACAGTGTTGATGGGGAAATGCCTCCCGGTACACTATTGTATTCTGCATTCTCATCTGGCAGAATGCAATGGTTACTGCTAGTGGCTATAGCCGCCTGGCAGTAACTGTATGTCGAAAAATCTGACATGCTGGTTGTACCCAAGTTGATAGATAGGTCACCCTCGATACAATCAGCTTGCCCTTACACGGATCAATGCACAAATAGGCCTAGATTCTCAAAGGAGATACGACGGCGTATCTCCAGAGTCTGAGCGGTCATATCTATGCGCCTGATTCTTAGAATCAGTTACGCATAGATTTCTATTAGATCCTACCGGCGTAAGTCTCTCACGCCGTCGGATCTTAACTGCATATTTACTCTGGCCGCTAGGGGCGTGTACGCTGATTTACGCCTAGAAATATGTAAATCAGCTAGATACGCGAATTTACAAATGTACGCCCGGCCGACGCAGTACAGATACGCCGTTTACGTTAGGCTTTTCCCGGCGTAAAGTTACCCCTGCTATATGAGGCGTACGTGTGGCGTACCAATGTAAAGTATGGACGTCGTTCCCGCCTCGAATTTTGAAAATTTTACGCCGTTTGCGTAAGTCGTCCGTGAATGGGGCTGGACGTCATTAACGTTCACGTCGAAACCAATACGTCCTTACGGCGTACTTTGGAGCAATGCACACTGGGATATTCCACGGACGGTGCATGCGCCGTTCGTGAAAAACGTCAATCACGTCGGGTCACAAGTTATTTACATAAAACACGCCCCCCTGTTGCACATTTGAATTAGGCGGGCTTACGCCGGCCTATTTACGCTACGCCGCCGCAACTTACGGAGCAAGTGCTTTGAGAATACAGCACTTGCCCGTCTAAGTTGCGGAGGCGTAACGTAAATAGGATACGTTACGCCCGCACAAAGATACGCTGATCTACGAGAATCTGGCCCACAGTGTTTATAAAGTTTATTTCATTGCAAAATATATGTATAGTTTATACTACAAAAAAATGCAGTGCACCACCAAAGTGTTTGGGTTTGGCTTGAAAAAAAGATGGCAACCCTAGTTTACATTCACTTTTATTTTGAATCTCCCTTGCATGTTTAACTTCCTGCAACTCTGGCCTATATATTCTGTATGTCATTGTCCTCACTTCTCCCCAGTTACATCAACTGTGAAATCTGGTCCCAAATGTTTATTTTCATAAATTGAATTTCCCTAATATTAGGAGGAAGTGCTTTCTTTCAGCCATGTACTGACATTTTTTTTTTTATTCACTTACAGTACAGCGTAGGGTTTACCATTAGGTATAATAGGCACATGCCTATAGATGGCAGAGGAAAAGATGTGGCTGCTTTCTATAATTTTATTGGCAGTGTACATTTTTTAATCAGCTGGAATGATCATCTCTTGTAAGGTTATTGCTTCTTCTTTCATTGAGACACACGAAAAGTCTTAAAGCGGATGTGCCACTAAACAAATATATTAAAAGCCAGCAGCTACAAAATACTGCAGCTGCTGACTTTTAATATAAGGACACTTACCTGTCCTGGAGTCCAGCGGTGATCGCAGCAGATGACGAGCCGATCGCTCGTCACCCTGCTGCTCCCCCCTCCATCCACGGTGAGGGAACCAGGAAGTGAAGCGCTCCGGCTTCACTGCCCGGTTCCCTACGGCGCATGCGCGAGTCGCGCTGCGCCCGCCGATTGGCTCCCGCTGTGTGCTGGGAGCCGAGTGTTCCCAGCATACAACGGGGGACGGACGGGAAGCGGAGAAAAAACCCGTCCTTTGCCCGTATCGTAGGGCCGGAAGTGGGTGCAGATACCTGTCTGTAGACAGGTATCTGCACCCCCCTCCCCCCTGAAAGGTGTCAAATGTGACACCGGAGGGGGGAGGGTGCCGATCAGCGGGACTCCACTTTAGAGTGGAGATCCGCTTTAAGCCTTAAAGTGATACTAAAGTTTTTTTTCTTTAACCACTTAAGACCCGGACCAAAATGCTGCTAAAGGACCCAGCCAGGTTTTGCGATTCGGAACTGCGTCGCTTTAACAGACAATTGCGCGGTCGTGCGACATGGCTCCCAAACAAAATTGGCGTGCTTTTTTTCCCACAAATAGAGCTTTCTTTTGGTGGTATTTGATCACCTCTGCGTTTTTTATTATTTGCGCTATAAACAAAAATAGAGCGACAATTTTGAAAAAAATTCTATATTTTTTACTTTTTGCTATAATAAATATCCCCCAAAAATAAATAAAAAAAAAAATTTTCCCTCAGTTTAGGCCGATACGTATTCTTCTACCTATTTTTGGTAAAAAAAATCGCAATAAGCTTTTATCGGTTGGTTTGCGCAAAATTTATAGCGTTTACAAAATAGGGGATAGTTTTATTGCATTTTTATAATTTTTTTTTTATTACTTATGGCGGCGATCAGCGATTTTTTTCATGACTGCGACATTATGGCGGACACTTTGGACAATTTTGACACTTTTGGGACCATTGTCATTTTCACAGCAAAAAATGCATTTAAAATGCATTGTTTATTGTGAAAATGACAGTTGCAGTTTGGGAGTTAACCACAGGGGGCGCTGTAGGGGTTATGTGTGACCTCATGTGTGTTTACAACTGTAGGGGGTGTGGCTGTAGGTGTGAAATCATCGATTATGTATCCCTATAAAAGGGATCACACGATCGGTGACGCCGCCACAGTGAAGAACGGGGAAGCCGTGTTTACACACGGTTCTCCCCGTTCTTCAGCTCCGGGGACCAATCGCGGGACTCCAGCGGCGATCGGGTCCGCGGGTCCCGCGCTCCCGGAGCTTCGGACTGGGTCACGGGCGTGCACCCGCGACCCACAGCTGGACAACGGCACAGCACGTACGTGCATGTGCCCAGCCGTGCCATTCTTTTTTTTTTTTTCTTTTTAAAGTGTATTTTGTGCGTGTACTCGAGAGAGGAGCCGGACTGCAGGAGTTGGGAGTAGGCAGGCCTCCCCCAGAGGCAATCTGCCACCTTTCTCCATGCCCCGGGTGGCAATGGCAGGTGTGTGAGGGGGTCCTCCCACACAGCCCGCCCTACCTGCTCCGCTTTGAAGCCCAAAGGGGCAGAGGGACTCCCTATAAGGGAGTGAGAGGATCTAGCCCGCTCAACCAGCCCCGTTAGTCCTTCGCCTCTCTTTTTAGAGACCGCGTGGTCAAAGTGCGTGATGTTAACCCAATTTCGAGTGCGTGTAAGTATGGTGGTTTTTGTGGGAGGGGGGTGGGCGTACTAAGCGCAGGCTTACCTCGCATAGCACACCCACCGGGAGCCGGGCTGAGACCACCAAACTCAATTCACATGTAGCCGAGACCGGGATCCGAACCCCTAGCTGCAGAGGTGAATGGCTTGTCAGCGCAGTGCCAATCGCATTGAGCCACCGCAGCTCCACCAGCCGTGCCATTCTGCCGACGTATATGTGCAGGAGGCGGTCCTTAAGTGGTTAAATAACAAACATGTCATACTTTTTTATTTATATCAAGGGAACTGGTCCACAAGGATTACAAACAAAGAAGAAATAACAATAAGAACGAATAATCAGCAATATTGCTCATGCACCTACATGGATATCATAAACTTAATAATTATACTTATTTTCCATTTTCTTAGGGAAGTGAAAATCAGGTAAGAAATAGAGGGGCGGCCAAGGCCTCGAAAAGAAACTCAAAGAGAGAGAAAAAGAAGAAAAAAAAAGGCAAAAGGGAAATAGGTGAAGAGTCGAAGGGAAAGGGAGGGAGGAAGGGGGTTTGCAGACATAGGGGTTAGGTGTTAATTTTTTAAATGCGATATTATCCTAGTTCAATTCCCAGATGTTCTTATGAAATATAATTCATATGAACCCAGTAATGATATATATGAAATTATACGTTTGGTATATCGGTCTCTCTGAGGCGTTGGCCCTCAATTGAGTACCTGAATATATTCCAGGGTTGCCAAATATCTTTGTAGGTCTCTTGTCGCTTTTGACCAGTGAGGACCAAATCCTCTAAACGACCGATTTCGTTAACCTTCCGGAGCCAGGACGCTATAGACGGGGGATGAGGTGACTTCCAGTTAAGTGGTATACAATGTTTAGCTGCGCCAAGAAGGTGACGAATAATTGACTTTTCATTAACTCGCATCGGGATGTCAGTTGCATGCAGAAGGAAAAAAGCCGGGTCTTCCAGGATCATACAGTCCGTGAATTGTTGTACAATTTCACGAACCCCCTTCTAGAACCCCCTAATACAAGGGCACAACCAGAATATGTGTAAAAGAGTACCCCTACTATTCTGACACCTCCAACAGAGGTCTGAAGACGTCGGAAACAATTTGTGTAGAAGGGCAGGGGTCCTGTACCAACGTGTAAGAAGTTTATAATTAGTTTCCTGGTATTTAGAGCACCTGGAAGACTTATGGGTAAACTGAATTATCCGTTTTTTCTCATTTGAAGTAAAGTGGCGGTCTAGGTCTCTCTCCCATTTCAATAGAGTCGGAAGTTGGTGGTCTCCCTGAGGTGTTATCAATATAGCATACATCAAGGATAATGTATGGGTAATCGCCCCAGTCTCTGAGCAGAGCTCTTCTATAGTCGTAAGTGGGTGTTGCAGAGCATCGGGGGGGGGGGGTGAAATGGTCTTAAGGAAGTGACTTATCGTATTTATCGGCGTATATCGCGCACTTTTTTGCCCTGAAAATCAGGGCAAAATCGTGGGTGCGCGATATACGCCGATACCCGCTTTCCCGCGGCGAGTTTTGAATACTGCGCCGACATATACCGAGCGCAGTACACTCGGGTATAGTCGGCCAGTCTCGGCTTCTTCCGTGCTCACGTCCTGGACGTACAGGACGTGAGCGCGACAGTTGCCGAGCCTGCCCGAGTGTACTGCGCTCGGTATATGCTGGCGCAGTATTCAAAACCGTATCCGTCCATTTCAGATAGAAGTCATCTCTAAGTCTAGTAAGTTGGAGAGGTGGGATCCCTATGCCCATCGCCTCAGATTTGGTAAAATTGATCTTAAAATTGGAAAGCTGGCCATATAATTCGAATTCGCGTAGCAGGTTTGGCAGGGAGACCATGGAATTTGTAAGGGTGAACATCAGGTCATCAGCGTAGGCAGAAATTTTATATTGTCTTCCATTCACTCCTATACCTGTGATATTTTAATTTAATCGAAAGTGGCACGAAAAGGGTTCCAGGGAGAGTGCAAATAGAAGGGGTGATAGGGGACAGCCCTGTCTAGTGCCGTTGGTAATTGTGAAGGTCTCTGAAAGCACCCCATTAGCTCTAACACTGGCCGTAGGTTCAGTGTAGGCTGCAGTTATCCAACGAAGCATCTTACTCCCCAGACCTATATGTCCCAACGTCTTGAACATGAACGCCCAATTGACCCGGTCGAACGCCTTTTCGGCGTCCATCCCAAAAAAAAGACATGGTGAGTTACTATCTACCGCAATGTGTAATAGGTTTAATACTTTAATGGTATTGTCCCTGGCTTCCCTAGTCAGGACAAACCCCACCTGATCTAAACGGATAAGGGACGGTAGGTGCTGTTGGAGTCTAACGGCCAGGATCTTAGTAAATAACTTAAGGTCAGTATTCAGAAGAGAGATAGGCCGATAGCTCCCACATTGGGTCGGGTCTTTACCTTCTTTCGGAATGACCGAAATCTGTGCTTGTAATGTAGTTTTGTGGAAGACTCTCCCCGGGCCATTAAACAGATCTACTAAGCGGTGTCCTAAGGATGGAAACAGGGCCTTGTAGTATGCGGTAGTAAGACCATCTGGTCCCGGAGCTTTGCCCGGTTTCGTATTATTTAAGGCCTGTTGGAGTTCAGTCAACGTAATAGGGTCTTCCAAAAGCTCACGTGATTCGGGTTGCAGTGAAGGCATAGCGGATTGGGACGCCATAGCCTCATATGCGGGGGTAGGTCCACTCAAGTTATATAAAGAATCATAAAAGATTCCGAATTCCTGGGCGATTTGTTGAGGTAGTGATTTTTTTTGACCGGTAGAGTTTACTATGTGTGGTATGTAGGACGCAATTCGCTGTGTCCGCAGAGTTTGGGCAAGAAGCCTGCCACACTTGTTACCCGATTCGTACATTTTCTTTCGGCACACCTGCATTGCCGCCTTAGCTTTAAAATGCAGGATATCGTTATCTGCGGACGTACCATGTCCAGTTCAGATCCAAGTTGTCTAGTCGCGACTGTTTTATGGGAGGTCTCTAGATTATGTAACTTAATGAGTAACATATCCAGTTGTGCTGTCCGCAAGCGCTTCAACCTTGCGCCATGTTTAATAAAGACTCCTCTTATAACGGCCTTATGGGCCTCCCACACTACCCCCGCATCACTATCTGGAAAAGAAGTCCTGCAGAGGATAACCTCATCATCTACAAGGCAATAACAACACGATATCATAAAGAAATCTTCAAAGCCAAGAAACATCATTTTTCTTTGGCGATTAACAGCGCCCTAAACCGCCCCCGCGAACTCTTCAAGATGGTCACCCAGACCATGAACCCAGGATGTCTTGAAGTCCCCAACTCAGACACCCAAGAGTTCTGCAATGAACTATCGGATTTCTTCATCAACAAAATTGAAAGAATCCGGGAAAGCATCATGCAAAACAATACCCCCCTCAACCCCACCGTCAATCAACCACAAAACACCCACAGAAACGCTCTACAATCAACAAAGTTCACTCTGGAACCGATCTCCATCGATACCACAAAAAATATCATTGGTGCTTTGCGGAACAGCACATCGCCCAATGATATCATCCCCACCAAACTGCTGAAGGAATGTGCCGACATCCTGGCACCACCCATCACACAGCTTATAAACCAGTCATTTAAGGAAGGCACAGTGCCATCCCTGTTGAAAGAGGGCACAATCCAGCCCATCTTGAAAAAACCTAACCTGGATCCCAAGGACCCAACTCACCGCCGTCCCATAACAGGCCTTAATGTTCTCTCCAAGATAATGGAGAAAGTAGTGGTACAACAGCTGCAACAGCATCTAGATACCCACAATCTACTGGATCCATTACAATCAGGCTTCCGTCCTGGACACGGGACAGAAACGGCCTTACTCAAAATATGGGACGATGCCCTCGAGGCCGCAGACGAAGGAGAATCTTGTCTCCTGGTTCTGCTGGACCTAAGCGCAGCCTTTGACACGGTAGACCACAAACTGTTACTGATGCGACTAGCCAAGGTAGCAGAAGTCGCAGAAGGTGATTTACCATGGTTTTCTTCCTTTCTTGAAAACCGATCACAAACAGTTAAATTGGGTTGTTTCACGTCGGAAAAGCGCACGGTGTCATGTGGAGTCCCCCAAGGATCCCCCCTGTCACCGGTGCTTTTCAACATCTATCTTCGCCCTCTCTTTGATATTATCAGTAGCCAAGAACTACTCTATCACTCTTATGCAGACGATACGCAACTGTATTTTCGCATCTGCAACAAAAAGGATCATCATCTCAGTTTAGAGAAATGTCTCTCTTTGATAGAAAACTGGATGACTAAGAGTTATCTTAAACTCAACAGTTCAAAAACAGAACTCCTTATGTTTCACGCCAGCCGAAAGAGTCAACTGGCAACAACCTGGACACCCCCGCCCATTCTGGGCCAAATCATCACCCCTAGCTCCAAAGTCAAAAGTCTCGGGGTCATCTTCGACACCTTCATGACAATGGACGCACAAATAGGGTCAGTAGTCAGCGGAGCGCATCATCTGTTGCGCCTACTACGCAGACTTATTCCATTTATCCCCAAAGAAGACGTAGCAGTCGTGGTGGGAACAATCGTGAATTCCAGACTGGACTATGCAAATGCCCTTTACCTCGGACTCCCAAAGTACCAAATCTCTCGTCTGCAAGTCGTACAGAATACGGCCGCCAGACTTGTGACTGGGAAAAAAAAATGGGAATCAATCTCACCTTCGTTGAGAACCCTTCACTGGCTGCCAGTAAAAGACAGAATTGCATTTAAAGCACTCTGCCTGACACATAAGTGCATCCATGGGAAGGCTCCGCAATATCTTTGCGACAAGATAGAACCTCACAATTCGAATCGCGTTCTGCGATCCACCGACCAAAATCTGGTCAGGGTACCAAAAACCAAATACAAGTCCAAAGGAGAAAGAAGGTTTGCTTTTCAGGGTCCTAGACTATGGAACGCTTTACCAACCAGCATTCGGTTGGAGGAAAACCACCTGACTTTCAGAAGACGAATCAAAACTCTGCTCTTTTGATGACATGAGACACGAACAACTAGCGCCCAGAAGCGATTCAGTTCGCATGCGCCGCGCTTTATAAGTTTTTCATTCATTCATTCATTCATTCATTCATTCACTATCTGGTGTTGCGTTAATGTCAAAATAATACCCAATTTCTCTGACCACATCAGCCAAAACCTCTGCATCTTGTAAGAGACTTTCATTGAGCTTCCATTGCAATTTTTGTCTCATATGTGCGTGCGATAATACGTATTGCATACTGATTGGGGCATGGTCGGACCATGTAATTGACCCGATCGAAGTATCTTCCACTGCATGCAACTGGCCATGAGGAACTAAAAAGTAATCAATCCGTGAATACGTCTGATGTGGTTTTGAAAAAAACTTTATTGCATCCACCCTGTCCTCCACTCCACCTGGCTGCTCCCACTCTGTTCTACCCTCCACCTGACTGCATCCACCCTGTCCTTCCTTCCACCTGACTGCATCCCCCCTGTCCTTCCTTCCACCTGGCTGCATTCACCCTGTCCTTCCTTCCACCTGGCTGCTCCCACTCTGTTCTACCCTCCACCTGGCTGCTCCAACTCTATGCTACCCTCCACCTGGCTGCTCCAACTCTATTCTACCCTCCACCTGGCTGCTCCAACTCTATTCTACCCTCCACCTGGCTGCTCCCACCCTGTCCTCCCCTTCAACTGGCTGCATCCACCCTGTCCTCCCCTCCACCTGGCTGCATCCACCCTGTCCTCCCCTCCACCTGGCTGCATCCACCCTGTCCTCCCCTTCATCTGGCTGCTCCCACTCTGTCCTCCCCTCCACCTGACTGCTCCTTCTCTGTCCTATCCTCTCCCCTCCCTTTGTGTTGGGGGTCTGTGTGATAGGGGGTCTGTTATTGGGGGCTTTGTAATGGAGAGAAGTTTGTGTTGGGGGGCTTTGTGATGGGGGGACCTATTATGGGGGAATCTTTGATGGGGGGATCTGTAATGGAGAGGAATCGGTGATGGGGGGGTTCCGTGATGAGGGGGGTCTGTGATAGAGAGGGGGTTCTGTGATGTGGGGGATCTGTGATGGGGAGGGGTTCTGTGATGAGGGGAGTCTGTGAAATACTAATACGTTTATGTTGATTAAAATATTGTATTGTCTTTTTCCTGTTTTTTTGTACTATAGTCCGGCCCCCCCAACAGTCTGAGGGACCGTGAACTGGCCCCCTGTTTAAAAAGTTTGAGGACCCCTGTTCTAGGGCACTCTATTAGAGATGAGTATAGACACTCCTCGGGACTTAGCTTCAGTATAATTAGAGTGGAATGTTTCCGGATAGTGCCTATTTTTAAGTAGTGGCAAGTTGTTTTCTCTGAAATGTGTTTCCTGCAGTAGGACAATATCTGCTCTAGCTCGACGCATATCATGCAGCAGTGTTTGTCGTTTTTCAGGCAAATTAAGGCCCATTTAAGGAAATAATATTAAGTGTATCCATGTCTGCAAGGGTATGGAGTGTGAGGGAGAGGGGAAAGGCGTGAACGGGGTAGTGAAAGAAAGAGAGAAAAAATTGTAATAAAATAAAATAAAAAAGAAGGAAAAGTGGCCCACAAAATAGGGCAAAAAAGTATTTTAGGAAGCTAACGCAAGAGAGCGTGGCTATAAGTGAACTAAATGTAGCCTAACCGGCTAATGCGCTCTCCAGGTGCTACTCTGGATATCGATCGCTGGCCTAATTGGGGTAGTCTATAAGGGGAGCCAAAGCGTATGTTTTAGGCACCTCCCCTCCCCCTGGTAAATCTATATATAAATAACAACGTAAGGTATAACCGGCATGGAAAATAATACCATTAATGTAGAGTAAATACGGTGCAGAATTCAACTGTAAGGGATGCAGTCTGATAAAGCAATTCAAACCGGCATTGCAATAATCAGAAAAAAAACATGTCATACTTACCTCCATGGGCGTCCGCTGAACTTTTTTCAGGGCGGGGCATCATTTTAACTACTTGCCGACCGCCCACCGCCGTTATACGTCATCACTTTAGAGATGAATATCTCGGTAACGGTAGCAGCTGCTGCCACAATCGAGATATTCATCTCTTCTGTGGGCGGCCGTGTTAACGATAATGGCGGTCTCCGCGGCGAATCCACCGCGAGATCGCCGTTATCGGTGGCGGGAGAGGGGCCCCCCCCCTCCCGCCGCTGTTCCGCGCCCTCCGCCGCTTACCGGAGCCGTCGGTAGCGGCGGAGGAGATCGCGACCATCCGGCAGCTGAGCGGGGACGAGACTGAAGGAAAAATCTCCTTCGCCCGTCCCCATAGCTCCGCTGGGCGGAAGTGACGTCAAAACGTCAGTCCCGCCCAGCGTCTTAAAGAAACATTTTTTTTTTTGTCATTTGAAAAAATGACATTTCCAAATTTTTTATTTTTTTTTTGCATTTAAGCCTAAATATGAGATCTGAGGTCTTTTTGACCCCAGATCCCATATTTAAGAGGACCTGTCATGCTTTTTTCTATTACAAGGGATGTTTACATTCCTTGTAATAGGAATAAAAGTGATATTTTTTTTTTTTTTTTTTTTTTCAGTGTTAAAAATTGTAAAATAAATAAAAATAAATGCGAAAAGCAAAAAAAAAATTTTTTAAAGCGCCCCGTCCCGACGAGCTCGTGCGTAGAAGCGAACGTATACGCGAGTAGCGCCGACATATGAAAACGGTATTCAAACCACACAAGTGAGGTATCGCCGCGATCGTTAGAGCGAGAGCATTAATTTTAGCCCTAGGCCTACTCTGTAACTCAAAAAATGCAACCTGTAGAATTTTTTAAACGTCGCCTATCAAGATTTTTAAGGGTAAAAGTTTGACGCCATGCCACGAGCGGGCGAAATTTTTAAGCGTGACATGTTGGGTATCATTTTACTCGGCGTAACATTATCTTTCACAATATATAAAAAAATTGGGCCAAATTTATTGTTGTCTTATTTTTTCATTTAAAAAAGTGATTTTTTTCCAAAAAAAGTGCGCTTGTAAGACCGCTGCGCAAATACGGTGTGACAAAAAGTATTGCAATGACTTCCATTTTATTCTCTAGGGTGTTAGAAAAAAAAATATATAATGTTTGGGGGTTTTAAGTAATTTTCTAGCAAAAAAAAATGGTTTTGTCTCGTAAACACCGACTCTGAAAAACAGGCCCGGGGCTAAAGTGGTTAAGGTCATCCATGCTCGGTCTCTTTTTGACAATGTCATGAAGGGGAGGGGCTTGGTCATTATCACAAAAAGCGTAGGCATACAAAGGTTTGAGAAACCTGATGCAACTATTGAGCAACTAGGAACTTTGAATAACAATATACCAAGGAAATAACAACCCCCAGGATTAGTGCTCCCTCTCTGGTGGTGCGGGTACAGCGGGACTCCCTCTCTGGTGGTGTGGGTACAGCGGGGCACCCTCTCTTGTGGTGCGGGTACAGCGGGGCTCCCTCTCTGGTGGTGCGGGTACAGTGGGGCTCCCTCTCTGGTGGTGCGGGTACAGCGGGGCTCCCTCTCTGGTGGTGCGGGTACAGCGGGGCTCCCTCCCTGGTGGTGCGGGTACAGCGGGGCTCTCTTTCTGGTGGTGTGGGTACAGCGTGACTCCCTCTCTGGTTGTGTGGGTACAGCGTGGCTCTCTGTTTGGTGCGGGTACAGCGTGGCTCTCTGGTTGGTGCGGGTACAGCGTGGCTCTCTGGTTGGTGCAGGTACAGCGTGGCTCTCTGGTTGGTGTGGGTACAGCGTGGCTCTCTGGTGGTGCGGGTACAGCATGGCTCTCTGGTTGGTGCGGGTACAGCGTGGCTCTCTGGTTGGTGCGGGTACAGCGTGGCTCTCTGGTTGGTGCAGGTACAGCGTGGCTCTCTGGTTGGTGCAGGTACAGCGTGGCTCTCTGGTTGGTGTGGGTACAGCATGGCTCTCTGGTTGGTGCGGGTACAGCATGGCTCTCTGGTTGGTGCGGGTACAGTGTGGCTCTCTGGATGGTGCGGGTACAGCGTGGCTCTCTGGTTGGTGCAGGTACAGCGTGTCTCTCTGGTTGGTGCGGGTACAGCATGGCTCTCTGGATGGTGCAGGTACAGCGTGGCTCTCTGGTTGGTGCGGGTACAGCGTGGCTCTCTGGTTGGTGCGGGTACAGCGTGGCTCTCTGGTTGGTGCGCGTACAGCGTGGCTCTCTGGTTGGTGCGGGTACAGAGTGGCTCTGTGGTTGGTGCGGGTACAGCGTGGCTCTCTGGTGGTGCGGGTACAGAGTGGCTCTAGTATTCTCTTTTTTCCTTTTGTAACCCCCCCCCCAGCAGAGTGCTTGCATGCTGGGGGCTTTAGCATGGTGTCTGTGGACACGCTGGGGCTGCCACTCTTAAGGGACTACATTTCCCATGATGCCCCCAGTCCCCAGGGTCTTCTGATTGGCCCTCTTCTGTGGCCAATCATGGCAAGGAAAGCAGGAAGCAAGGCGGCGGCACGACAAATTCAATTAGAGCCGCTCTCTTTCTTCTAGCTCCAGCTGACAGAGAGGGGGAGGGGGGCGATCAGGGGAGATATACAGTACAGACTCTGGTAAATGGAGCAGCGGCGCTGTGACAGGGAGAGGAGAGCCGCAGGCTGTCTGTACTGTATATCTCCCCCGATAGCCCCCTCTCCGTCAGCTGAAGCTATAAGAGAGAGAGAGCAGCTCTAATTGAATTTGTCGTGCCGCTGCCTTGCTTCCTGCCTGCTGTTTTCCTTCCCGGGAATCATGGAACTGATTTCTAGTGGGAGCAAACACCCTCCCTTGCCCTATGGAGCGGATGCCCATGCTTACCTCCACTGTGCAGTTTGTTTTGCAGAGTGGCCCCGATCCACTTGTTCTGGGGTCTCTTGGCGGCACTCGCAGCTCCTCCCTGCATCAGATAACCCCCTAGGAGAAGCGCTCTCCCGGGGGGGTTACCTTGCGGGCGTGCTCCCGTGTCTAGCATTTGGCAGCAATAGCCGCCGAATGCAGGCGGATGTTAAACCAGCTGAAGATGCTACCTTTGCTTGGCGTGTTTTGCAGGCTGCTGTATGAGGTTCTAACCTGCCTTGCTTCAGTTGGTTGGGTCTGTTGGCTTGTTGCTGTGTTGCTCTCCCCTCATATTCAGTGCTTTAGGACATCCCTATTCATAATGAATATAGGGATGCTCTGTGTCCTGTAATGTACAATAAAGAAAATTAGATTTTTCCTTTACCTGTAAAATCTTCTTGGAGTTCATGCTTTGCTACAAAAACTGAGGTCTTGCTTAACAGGGAGGGGACATAATCCAATCACCTGAAGGTGATTGAATAACTTTATTAATAATAACTTTATTAATAAGGATGCTCTGTGTCCTGTGATGTACTAAATGTTTTACAAAGGCCAGTGGCATCACTAGGGGGTGTCTTTTGGGACTATAAACCTGAATCTGGGGCCCATAGCCCAGAGTCTCTTGCCACAGGGTCCCTGCCTAACCAGTGTGCCGTGGCCGAGGTGGGTGGATGGACTGCATGAGAGAGGTGGATGAGAGGAGAGAAGCGAGCAGGCGGATGAGCACAGATGACATTATCTCTCTCTGCCCGCTCCACATCACCACTCTTCCGCTCTCACAGCCGAGCCTCTTCAATGTGGGAGCAAGGTGCGGTGGGGAGCAGAGAAATTACATCATATGTCACTGCCTGCCACACATCATCGATTTTCCGCCCTCATAGCGTGGGCCTCTTCAATGTCGGAGGTGCGGCAGGGAGGAGCAAGATGACATCATCTCTCATTGCCCGCCCCGCATCACTCCTCTCCTGCCCTCACTAAATGGACCAGTGCTGCCTGCATGCCACCAATGCAGTGACAATGCACATTTGGTGGCACTGGCTAGCATGACAAGTGACAATCCACATCGGTTGGCAAGTGACAACCCACATCTGGTGGCAGGTGTCGTGGGAAAGTGACAATCTGCATCAGGTGGCAGGTGACTTGCAAGAGACAATCTGCAAATGTTGGCAGGTGACAATCTGCAAATGGTGGCAGGTGACTTGGCATATGACAATCTGCAAATGGTGGCAGGTGACATGGCAAGTGACAACCCACATTAGGTGGCAGCTGACACGGCAAGTGAGAATCTGCAAATGGTGGCAGGTGATGTGGCAAGTGACAATCTGCAAATGGTGGCAGGTGATGTGGCAGTCTGCAAATGGTGGCAGGTGACATGGCAAGTGACAATACACATCAGGTTGCAAGAGATAATCCACATCTGGTGACAGTGGCAAGTGACAATCCATATCTGGTGGCAGGCAACATGGCAAGTAACAATCCACATCTAGTGGCAGGTGATGATAGCAAGTAACAAGCTGCATCAGGTGACAGGCGACAATGGTAAGTGACATGCTGCATCTTGTAAGAGAAGAAAAGAAACGGCTGCACATCCAGAGATTCCGATTGTCTTTTATTGTTCACAGTGATGACACCAAAGACACCAACATGAAGTCACGTAGACATATTTCACACATACATCTTGTGCTTAATCATTACCAATATCATGACATGCTGCATCTGGTGACAGGCGACAGTGGCAAGTGACACATGAAAAATTGCTTACCATCTTGAGTCTTTGTTTCCTACAATGCTCAAACCTAGGAAGTACACTTCCCCATCTCCATCATTGGGCGCAGAAGGCTGTCTTCATTTGGTGTGAGTCAAGGGGCTCTTATGCCGCGTACACACGATCATTTTTCGTCATGAAAAAAACCCGACGTTTTTAAAAACGTCATTTAAAATGACCGTGTGTGGGCTTCACATCGTTTTTCGGCTTCTGAAAAACGACAAAAAAAAATTCGAACATTTTTTAATGTCCTTTTTAAAAAAATAGTTTTTCGGGTTGTAAAAAATGATCGTGTGTGGGCTAAAACGACGTTTTAAACCTGCGCATGCTCAGAAGCAAGTTATAAGACGGGAGCGCTCGTTCAGGTAAAACTACCGTTCATAAAACTACCGTTCATAATGAGTTTTTGAAAAACAACGTTTTTTTCATGCTGAAAAATGATCGTGTGTACGCGGCAGTAGTCTTTGTATCACATCAAAAGGGTAATACCCGCTACATATATATATATTTGTCACTTAAATGATTCAGATCATAAGCCCTGGTTCACACTGGGCTGCGGGAGTGAGGCCGTGCGAGTTCAGCTGAACTCGCACGATTTCACTCCCGCTGGCAGTCCCGATTTCGGCCGCGATTTAAGAGACATCTGTGCAGGTTTCTGCACAGATGTCTATGTAAATCGCGGCCCTAAATCGCAAAAAGTAGTACAGGAACTACTTTTTGAAATCGGTGCAGCGCCGCAGATGCAGCGTCGCACCGATTAGGACGGTGTCATTGCCGACAATTGCCGGCAAAGTGAAATCGCATCTCAAATCGAACCAAATCGTACCCAGTGTGAACCTGGGCTAAAACTGATTTTATTATTACACAAAAATAACCCAAGTAAATACAAAATGCACGTTTTAAATGATGGTTTAATTTTATTAAGGGAAAAAAGCTGCCCAAACACCCAGGCCTGATTACTGTCAGATCTGTTGAATCAAGAAATAACTTAAATAGAAGCTGACTGACAGTGAAGCACGCTAAAAGATCTAAAAAAGCAACACATCATACCAAGATCTAAAGAAATTTAACAACAGATGAGAAGCAAGAACCCAGAACAACACCTAAAGAACATTTTGAATGATGAAGTTGGAAAAATGACATTTTTTTTCATCACAAAAAGTGATCGTGTGTACAGGGCATTGAGACTGGGCAAAATGGCATCCATGGGAGAGTTCCAAGGCCAAAGACACTGCTGACCAAAAAGAACACAAAGGCTCGTCTCACATTTGAAACAAAAAAATATCTTGATTATCCCCAAGAATTTTCGGTGAATATTCTGTGTATTGATGAGACAGAAGTTGAACTTTGTGGAAGATAAGCGTCCCGTTACATCTGTCGTACAACTAACACAGCATTTCATGAAAAGATCATACCAACAGTCAAACATGGTGGTGATAGTGTGATGATCTTGGGCTGCTTTGCAACTTCAGGATCTGGACGACTTGCCATAATTAAGGGAACCATGAATTCTGCACTCTACCAGAAAATCCTGATGGAGAATGTCCGGCCATCAGTTTGTGACCTCAAGCTCAAGCGCATTTGGGTTATGCAGCAGGACAATATTCCAAAACACACCAGCAAGTCCACCTCTAGATGGCTCAAGAAAAAAAAAATTAAGGTTTTGGTGTGGCCCAGTCAAAGTCTGGACTTAAATGCGATTGAGATGCTGTGACATGACCATTCATGCTTGAAAAACCCTCCAATGTGGCTAAATTAAAACAATACTGCATAGAAGAGTGGCCCGAAATTGCTCCACAGCGATGTGAAAGACTCAATGCCAGTTATTCGCAGTTGTTGCTGCCAAGGGAGGCACAACCAGTTATTAGGTTTAGGGGGCAATTACTTTATTCACATAGGACCAGGCAGGCTTGGACAGCTTTTTTCCCCACAATAAATGAAATCATCATTTGAAAACTTAATTTTGTATTTACTCAGGTTATCTTTGTGTAATAATAACATTTGTTTGATGATCTGATTTATTTAAGTGTGACAAATATGAAAAAATTTAATAAAAAATCAGGGGCAGATACTTTTTCTCATGCCGCGTACACACCATGACTTTATGTGATGAAAAAAACCGACGTTTTTAAAAACGTCAATTTAAATTACCGTGTGTGGGGGAAAACTTTGTTTTATGTCTTGTGAAAAACGACAAAAAAAAAATTGAAGCATGCTTCAATTTTTTGTGTCGTTTTTCAAAACATTGTTTTTTGACCGTGTGTAGCAAAAAACGACGTTTAAAATGACGTTTTTAAACCCGCGCATGCCCAGAAGCTAGTTATGAAGCGAGCTTCAATGGAAAAGAGTGGTGAACGTAACCTCGCTTTGCTTGAGCATTGTGAAAAAACGATGGTGTGTAGGCAACGTCGTTTTTGAAAATTGAAGTTTCAAAAACGTTGTTTTTTACTTCACAAAAAATGTCGTTTTTTTTCATCACATAAAGTGATGGTGTGTACGCGGCATCAGAGTATCGGTGCGCTACTATTCTGGGCCTCCATGTACTGGTGTGCCACTGTTGTGGGCCTCCAAGTATCAAAGAACCATTGTTCTGAGCCTCAGAGGATTGTTGTGCCACTGTTCTGGACCTCCGTGCCACTTTTCAGGCCTACAAATAGTAGTGTGCCACTATTTTGGGTCTCTATGTATAAGTGTGCCACTGGTATGGGTCTACAACTGTCAGTAAGCTACTGTTCTGGGCCTCCAAGAATCAGTTTTTGGCCCCACAGTATCAGTGTGCCATAGTTCTGGGCCCTTGTGTGTCACAATGTACCTTTACCCCAATGCTCAGTGTGCCATTTTTCCAAGTCACAAGACTAGGAATTTTATAACCTGAGAAAGAAATGTGAGGGCTCATATTTGTGGAACTGGCAATCAATATACAGTATACACTTAAGCCTCATACACACGATCTGACTTCCATCTGACTTTTCCGTGGATTTTGGTCCGAATGGGCGTTGGCCGTGAAATTGTTCTGCATACACACGGCAGAACATTTTCAGCCAACTTTCACCAAATCACATTTTTTCAGGTCTTTACCGCCACCCTTTGGGCTACTCCTGCTATTGTTGTCTGATCTTTAGCAGTGGTTCTGAGCATGCGTGTTTGTACTTTGGACTTTAGTCCGATGGACTTGTGTGCACACGATCGGATTATCCTCCATCGGACATTTGTTGCCGGAAAGTTTGAGAGCATTCACAGCTAACATTTGTCTGATGAAAAGCCGGAAACAATTGTCGGATGGAGCGTGCACCCGGTTGGATTGTCCGATCAAACACGTCCGTCGGACCGTTGTTGCCAAAAAGTCTGATCGTGTGTATGGGCCTTTGTGGATGCGCGTTTTTTGCGCAAAACACATGTAAGGGAAGCCCATTCATTCGAATAGGCTGCCAAAAGCACCAAAATAAGTTCCTGCACCTTTTTTGGATGCGTGTTTTAGAGCATTTGTCATGTGCTTTGCTTTGCACAAAGCCATCTGTTTAACTATTAAGGTCACTGCAAGTATGGCGCATTTTTCACACATTCCGGTATGAAAACTCAAACCACAAAAATAAGGGACTCAAGACAACACCAACAACATTCCGACTTGTAACATTTTAATGAAAATTTGTTCCAGAATCCACTATATTTTGCCCTGTCTTTGGCAAAGCCACAGGGCAGAACACTATATACGTTGGCACAGTGGTAGAGTGATGAGCTGGCAAGGGAGGAGGGTGCAAGTCATTGGAGTAAAAACAGAAGCCGGAAAAAAAAAGGATGCATCGTGAAAATTAGTGCAACTCACTTTTAGCACCATACCATCGGCAGGATGAGGCATGTGATGGGTGCCACAGATTGGGGAGCACAAGGTTGGTGGTTGATGGGGTAGATTTGGCAGGTGACATTATTTTACCTTTCAGCTGTGCCCCTCTTTCCTAAATAAATAAAACTGTACAGCAAAGAAATATCGATACCAAAAATACCAGCTACAACACACACTGAACACCACAGCTCCAACATACGCACACACACACACAATAAAAATGGGGAAACAATCCAACAAAAGATCACTGTGAAGGGACACCATAGTGCCTGCGCTGTATACCAAGTGGCCCAGCTAACCTGAGATCTGGAGGGACTACAAGTCACAGCATTCCCAGCCAGATCTTTCATGGATGCTTTAGATTTAGGGAAAAATTTTTGCTTCTTCTTTTTTTTTTGCAAAAAAAGGCCTTTTATGCCTTAGGACTAAATGAAATGGTTCTAAATCCACACACAGGCTTATTCAACAAAGAAGAGAAGTGTACAGAAACCAGAATTCACTTCTCTGAATTCCAATTGGCTGCGGAGGTTTGCTACAGGCAAGTCACCTTTGTTCTTTGCATTGCTTTACTGAACAAGCCTGTATTTCTCCCACACATTGCAATCATAGATCCGGAAATCCATTGTTTAAGAATCTTTTAACTATGCAAGTACTGTAGTAATTTGCCTATTGTCTTATAATGATCTTCCCCTTTATAAGGGGTTACCATCCAGGACTACAACGAAATGAATGTTTTTATATAAATTATTGTCTGAGAGAATCCCTACATTTATCTACTGATCTAATACTACAATTTCAAAAAGAACCCTTCCCTTTGTACAATGTAATCTTATCGCCTTGTACTGCAGATTTAAGGAGAATTCCTCTTACTGCAATGACGTTTTCATAAATATTGTCTGAGTGCATCCTTTCATTTTAACATCCAGTGATCTGTTGCCAGTTTGGTGGCTATTGTATACCACGTCCAAAAAACGAGAAACTCTATCCCCTCTTATCTTACATTTGGTAAAGAATCCTTCCTATTGCATGCTATATTCACAGGTCCATAATCAAAGAGACTGCTTGCCCTCTTATCTTCTGATCTGGTACCACCGTTTGGTAAAGAATTCTTCCTTCTGCAAAATAAACTCTCAAGCCGGCTTATAGACGGTTCGAATCTTGGCTGGTTCAGCAGGAACGGCTGAGATTCAAACCATGTATGGGCAGGCTGAATGTGATTAATTGATCAACTTGGGTACAACCAGCCTGCTGATTTTACATGTGATTATCTCTAGCGGCTGTTATATTTGCTAGCAATAATCACTGTGTTCTCCCAACTGGAACGGGTTCTCCCAACTGGAACGGCTTCCCCCACCTTCCCATCGGGGGAAACACAATAGCCTAGCAGTAGGGATTCCCCTGTCAACATGGTTGCAGGAAAGAAATTGGCTCTGTCTATGGCCAGCCTCAGTTTCACATCCATAATCTGAAAGACTCCTTCTATCTTATCTTCTGATCTAAGTAGTACAGCTTGGAAAAGAATCCTTCCTATTGCATACTATAATAACATATTAACAGGTCGATGTCCATAATCAAAAAGACTGCTTGCCCTCTTATCTTCTGATCTAGCACCACAGTTTGGTAAAGAATCCTTCCTTCTGCATAATAAACTCTCTGTTCTACATCCATGATCTGAGAGACTCCTTCCCTCTTATCTTCTGATCTAGTACTACAGTTTGGTAAAGAATTCTTCCTACTACATACTAAAATCACAGCTCTATCTTCGTGGTCTATGTCTCTTATGTCTTGCTCTAGTACCAAGGTTTCATAGAAAATCTATCAAGAAGTGCAGATTGCCGTTGAATCAAGGTTTATATATATTTACTGCAAAGTTCCTTGCACTAATCTATTAACCTATCACTACATTTTGAATGAGAATCCTTCCCACTAAACACACCAATCCTAGCTCTGTGTACAAAGTGAGTCTTCCCTGTATTATATCCACCGCCTTGGTGGTACAATTTTACACAGCGGTATTTCTTAACTTTATTAAGTATGTACCCCTTTATAAAAGCCAATGCATATTAAAGCGGAGGTAAACCCATCCATTTAACCGTTTAAAAAACAGTTACATTTCTGGCACATGCCGGGAATCTAACACTCCCATTGGTTGTGCTCTCAACCAAACTGTCAAACCATCCAATGACTGGTGCCTTAGCTGATCACATGTGCAGCATCATGGCAGTTGTAGATCAAACAGAGGCCAATATGGCAGCTTCCTTGGCTGAAAATGATACAAGGGTTTACTTCCACTTTAAGTGGTTCTTGGCATTTGCCACCTTATCTCAAGTACACTTGTGATGTAAAAAATCCTTCCACATTTTAAGTGATCATTAACTAACCCAGTGTTAGTTTCATGGATATTTCTTACAAAATGCTAACTGGAATCCATAAATCAGAGGTACTTATATATAAATAATTTTCTTCTGTGCACCCACTGGTTCATGTATACAGTTTCACAGAGAATCCTTTCCACTGTAAAATGCAATTACACCTCTTACCTCCTTGGACAGCACTATGGAGAGCATTCTTTACCTCTCCACATCCACTGATCTGATTCTACAGTTTAATTAAGAATTCTTCCTATAGCTGGCTGCAATCATTACAATTTATGAAAAGAGAATCCTTACCCTCTATATATCTATTGATCGGACATAGAGAACCCTTCCAAATGTATACTGCAATTACACCTCCATTACAGCGAGAAACCTTTCCCTCTCTGATCTGACTCCACAATTTAATAGAGAATTCTGCCTACTGAATACTGACATCACACCATCATACAGTATATGAAGAGAATCCTCCTTTCTATCTCTACTTATCTACTGTTTTATAAAGAATCTTGCCTACCATACGCTGCCACCACACCGATTTTACAAAGAGAATCTTTCTTCTCTCCTTTTTCCATTGAATTGTTTCTAGTTTTATAGAAAATCCTTCCTATGCATTTCACCACACATCTTTATTCCCACTGTCCTAGTTATATTATCCAGTTTTGCAGACAGTATTCATATTCACGGTACAGTAGATAAACCTTATTTACAATGGAGAGAAGTTGGAACTCCAAATACTTGGGAGAGATGGTCTAATTGATCTTTTTTTAGCTGTTTTTTTCGTCTACTTTTCACTATTGTTTAAGCTGTTGTTGCAACTTTTCATATCAAACGTTTATGAAACATGCATAAGAATATTCCCACTCAAGGCTTTCTTACATATCATCCACTGGCCACTGGTGCAAACCTACTGGGATCTGTTGCTCCCCAAAGAACTCAGGTACAAATGGCACTTCTGCTGTTATTTCCTAACACCCAACCAGCTTCCTTGCAAGTAGTGCATTTTCTCAAAGCCATAATATAGCACATCACTCACAGCCAGACCGCCTCGTACTTCTTCAAGGTGTTTCCCCCTAATAGGGGCCCAGGTATGAGACTTCAGACTGTGCCCATCTCCTACTCCTTTGCCAGAACCTCTTTACCTCCTTCAAAGAGTTTCTCCCCAAAATGGGCTCAGCCATAAACCTGCTGAGTGAACCCATCTCCTACTCCTTTGCCAGACCCTCTCTTCCAACTCCTTTAAATAGTTTCTTCCCAAAAGAGGCTCAGCCATAAACCTGCTGAGTGAACCCATCTTCTACTCCTTTGCCAGACCCTCTTCACCTCCTTCAAAGAATTTCTCCCCAAAAGAGGCTCTGCCATAAACCTGTTGAGTAAAACCATCTCCTACTCCTTTGCCAGAACCTCTTTCTCCAACTCCTTCAATAAGTTTCTCCCCAAAAGGGACACATCCATAAACCTCCTGAGTGAACCCTTCTCCTACTCCTTTGCCAGAACCTCTTCACCTCCTTCAAAGAATTTCTCCCCAAAAGGGGCTTAGCCATAAAGCTGCTGAGTGAACCCATCTCCTACTCCTTTGCTTGGCCCTCTCCTACTCCTCCAAAGTGTTTCTCCCCAAAAGGGGCTCAGCCATAAACCTGCTGAGTGAATTAATCTCCTACTCTTTTACCAGATCCTTTATAACTCCTTCAAAATGTTGGCCCAGTTATAAAACTTTAGACTGTACCCCTATGCTACTCCTTACCCAGACACTCTCCTGCTTTTTTCTAAGAAGTTTTTTCACAAGAGGCCTAGTCGTTAAAAACGTCAGACTGTGCCCCTATCCTACTCATTACCAAGAGCCTCTCCTGCTTCTTCAAGAAGTTTTTTCACAAAAGAGGCCTAGTCATAAAACTTCAGACTGTGCCCTTATCCTACTCATTACCCAGAGCCTCTCCTGCTTCTTCAAAACTTTTTTTCATAAAAGAGGCCCAGTCAAGGAAACGTCAGACTGGGCCCCTATCCTACTCATTACCCATAGCCTCACCTGCTTTTTTAAGACATTCTTTCACAAAAAGGGGCCCTTCTTTAAACTTTCAGTTTGCACCTCAATCCTACTTCTTGACCAGATCCTCTCCCGGTTCTTAAAAGCAAGTTCTCCCTGTTCTGATTGAGCCCCAATCCTACTCCTACGCCAAACCTTCTCCTACACCAACAAGTTTCTCCCCAGTAGGATACCAGTTATGAAGCTTAAAATGGATGTAAACCCTCACAAATACCCAGTGAAGTGAACAGCTTTTGATGATACACAGAGATGAAACAAATCCTCCTACAAAGTTGTACATGTATATCTGCTGTCTTCAGCTTTAGATAGATTTAGAAAGTGTGCAACCTGTTAGAATTTTATCTTCCTGATTCACCTGTTGGTTTGGACTCTTGTCATACACTGTGAGACAGCTGATTGGAGGAAAGGAACACACCCCCTCTCCACTTGCAGAGCTTTGCTGTGAATAGCTCTCTGCTAATCTATTTATAGCACCCACCCTGACACAAAATTCAGCCTGGTTTTATCACAGTTGACACTTGTCAGAAGTTATCATGCTGGTAACAGAAAAATGGAGCAGGAGAAAGCCACATGACTTAAGGCTTTGAAGAGAGATAAGAAAACACTGCAGATATATGTGATCAGCTTTCTGAATGGGGTTTACATCCAATTTAGGATTAAGGCCTATCCTACTTCCTTTGCCAGACCCTCTCCTACTCCTTTGACGGGATTCTGCCCAATCATGAATCTTTAGCATGTGTCCCTATTATACTACTTCAACAATGTTCTACCCAAGAAGGGCCCAGTCATGAACCTTCAGACTGAACCCCCAAACTGTTCCTTAAACAAGATTTTCCCCAGCCGGGGCCCAGTCATGAACCTTCACGATTGGGTCCCTATTTGGAAGAGCATTAAAGGAATGGGAGAGGTCTAGAGGTGAGTGATGTGCTACATTCTGACTGTGAGTTTGCACTACTGCAATAAAGTTTGTTGGATGTTAGGAAAAAAAAAAAAAAAACAGAAGTACAGCCTGCTTGTTTACATCAAACCTTGATGAACTGGGGGAAAAAATGGCAGCAAACGGGAAAACTGTGCTGATCCATTTGCCAATCTTCATAAATAGGCCTCTGTGGGGCATGTAAACGATTGGCCTTAGTTAATATATTAGGTGCACAGGGTGTAAATAGAGCCATGCTCTAGTGGGGTTTTAGGTCTTAAATCTTTATTTGTAAGGTATTGTGTGTAGGGAAAACATTAAGCAGGCTTGATCATGGCAGATCTTCCATATGAATCAAGTTTTTATAAGTCCCTAGGGCAGGCAACTGTAATGACAACCATGCTATATATACAGCAATATTTATTAGGTCTGGATTGAAAACTGGTGGTAATTTGGTTTGCGCAAATCCCATTTGGGGAAATTGTAGGGAATCTTCTGATGAATTAACAGGTAAAAGAAGGCAATGATCTGTGATTAATTTGAATTGCTTTAAAAATGTTCCCCATATTTTCAGTTTTAGAGGGAGCCCTTTCCCATAAAAGTTTATAGCGAATACTTTCCTGACCTATTTCTTCCAGTTCTAATGAGAATCTATTTTATAGCTCATGGATCCCAGTCTAAACATCTGCTAATCCACAGTTTTACATAGAATCCCAGCTTTACTGTACCCTACTGAACTAAGTGGGAGTCCTTTCTATAGCATCTAGCATTCAAAACTCTCTACCTGATGTCTAAAAAACATATTTTCTTCACACACACACACTGTATATATATATATATATATATATATATATATATATATATATATATATATATATATATATATATATATATATATACACACATATATATATATATACGTTCACACAAGATAAAAACTGTCCACTGATGGATAACATAAAATAAGACTTGGTTATGGTCTAAAAAAAAAACTTGAATTTTTTTTTATTTTTTTACTGTGATGGAGTTTAGTTTGGCTATAGTTAGTGCAATGGATCTCTTGAATTAATTAAACACAATGGACCTCTTGGCTTTTATTAGTACAAATTAGCAAAATGGTTTTACTTATGCTGCGTACACACGACCATTATTCACGTCATTGAAAAAAAACGACGTTTTTCTCAACGTGATTCCTCTCAAGCCTGCCTTGCATACACACGATTGTGAAAAAAACGCTTGAGCAAAGCGCGGTGACGTACAACACGTACAACGGCACTATAAAGGGGAAGTTCCATTCGAATGGTGCCACCCTTTGGGCTGCTTATGCCAATTTCCTCGTCTCATAACTTGCTTCTGAGCATTCACGTTTTTTCCCCCCTCGTTAAAGCGTACACACGACCTATTTTCACAACGTGAAAAACAAAGAGACAAAATAGAGCAGGTTCTAAATTTTTACCGGCAATTTTTTGCATCGAGAAAAATGCTCTGGAGTCTACACACGACCGTTTTTCACGACCAATTAAAGAAAATGGCATTTTTCTCGTCATGAAAAACGGTCATGTGTACGCGGCATTAGAGCTCTTTGCTTCACTCAGCAAAATGGAGCTCTTGGTTTTACTTATCACGATAGAGCTCTTGGCTTTACTCAGCAAAATGGAGCTCTTGGTTTTACTTATCACGATAGAGCTCCTGGCTTTACTCAGCAAAATGGAGCTCTTGGTTTTACTTATCACGATAGAGCTCCTGGCTTTACTCAGCAAAATGGAGCTCTTGGTTTTACTTATCACGATAGAGCTCCTGGCTTTACTCAGCAAAATGGAGCTCTTGGTTTTACTTAGCACGATAGAGCTCTTGGCTTTACTCAGCAAAAATGGAACTCTTGGTCTTACTTAGCACGATAGAGCCTTTGGCTTTACTGAGAAAAATTAAGTTCTTGGCTTTACATAACCCAGTGGAGCTTTACCTAATGCGATGGAGCTTTTGGCTAACGTAGCCCAATTGAGCTTTTGGCTTACTTAGCATGACAGAGCTCTTGTCTTGCTTTGTGCAGTGGAGTTTTTGGCTTACTTAGCACAATGGTGCTATTGGCTTTAACCAATAGCTCTTATTGAAGCTCTTATTGTGTCATGTAAGATTGTGGTTTACTTAGCATGATGAAATATTGGCTTATGCGATGCGAATAAGCTCTTGGCTTTACTTAGAATGATGGAGCTCTTTGCTTAAAAGGCTTAATACAGACCACTAATAATCCACACTGGACAGTTATTTAAGTTTTCACGTCTTCACTTTCTTGTTTATAGCAGAAAGTCTATACAAAGTCTACTTTAGGCTTAATCTTAGGGTAACAGCTGAAAGCATGGGTTAGAATGACTTCCAAAACCATTCAGTATCCACTGGTTAATGGTCAGAAATTGTAAACCTTCTCATCAGACAGGGTCTTCATAGGATGACCCTAGAGCTGCCTATATAACTGAAGGCCAGGATATTTGATTGGCCATAAGCATAAAAGTCTGTCACAGGCATATCAATTACTTGGTAGTCTGATAACACCAAAGTCCAACTGAGTTTTGCCTGAACTTTACCATTTTTAGTATCCCAAAAGCTTTGTCTTGTCTGATTACTTAAAGGCGCCTATAGACGCTGTTTGAATAATTGTTTTGATCCAGTACCCAGTTTCAGTGGGATTCTTATTCAAGTTTTTTAGCGCACCATGTGAACTTACACAAATACAAAATAGGCAGGCCTGATGACATCACCAAACGATTAGTGCAAAACAGTTTTTAACAAATCCAAAATATGACAGTTGTGTGGATAACATAACAAAAAGGAACTTTGGTCAGTCTCTTTAAATAACATGTAATGAATGCACATACCATGGCTCCTGTATACACTATATGGCCAATGGTATGTGGACACCCCTTCAAATGATTGAGTTGAGTTTGGGTAAGACCCTTTTCTGTTCCAGAATGTATACTCCCCTGTGCACAAAGCCAGCTCCATAAAGACATAGTTTGATGAGTTTGGTGTGGAGGAACTCAAGTGGCCCGACCTCAACTCTACTGAACACCATTGGGATGAATTGGAATGTTTATTGTGAGCCAGATCTTCTCATTTGACATCAATATCTGACCTTACAAATGCTCTTTCGGCTGTATGACCAAAAATTCCCACATATACGCTCTATATCCCATATTAATATTCATGGTTTCAGAATAAAATATCCAACAAGCCCACATCGGTGTGATGTTCAGGTGTCAACAAACATCTGGCCCTATAGTATAGACTCTTCACTATCATCATCATCATGTAGTACAATGTTCCTACAACATTGGGGCTTTGCATCTTCTTACTGAATGCCTCCACAGAGTCCCAAACAAGTTGCTCTCTCAAATGACTTAAAGTGGTTGTAAACCTCAGACATGAAATATGAACAAAGCATATTTGTCTATAATGTGTACTTGTCTCAATCCAGAGCACTTAGGCCCCGTACACACGACCGAACATGTCCGCTGAAACTGGTCCGACGGACCAGTTTCAGCAGACATGTTCGGTCGTGTGTACGGCCGACCGGACAATTGTCCGGCGGATCGACAGGTTTCCAGCGGACAAATGTTTCTTAGCATGCTAAGAAACATGTCCGCTGGAAGCCTGTCCGTCGGACATGTTCTGTCGTCTGTACAGACTCACCGGACATGTCCGCTCGGCCGAAAGCCCTCACATGCATCGAAGTGATTTGACGCATGCGTGGAAGCATTGACCTTCCAGGGCAACGCACGTCGCCGCGTCATCGTCACGGCCACGGCGCGGCACGTCACCGCGTATCCTGTCCGAGGGGATTTCTGTTTGATGGTGTGTACAACCATCAGACAGAAATCTCCGAGCAGACATGTCCGCTGAAAACGGTCTGGCGGACCGTTTTCAGCGGTCTGTCCGCTCGCCTACGTGTCATTTCTGTCTGTTGGCTTTTTCCTCTACTATCAGCATGAATCATGTCTGACAAGTTTTTGTGACACTAGGAGAAAAATGGTGACAGGGGAGGGACATCCAGCAGATTGACAGCCTCATATGTCTGTTCCTGTGTGCTGTGTGGATGGGGTGTGTCTCTTCCCTCCAATCAGCTCTCCTTATTGAGTGCAACTTCAGCTCTTCGCCCCCTGTTTTCTGAAATCTCAGACAAGCTGTGTAAATTCTGGACTTTGAATGGATGTAGAGAAGAGAACACTGCAGATAAAAAAGGTACAACTTTTGTAGGAGGATTTTGTTTCATCTCTGTGTATAACATGAGGCCAGTCACTTGATGGATATATGTAAGCATTTACAACCACTTTAGATCTATGGATGGAATATAAAACAATCCAATTATGACACTGACTCCTGAATGACATTTAATGTACACACAGTTCTACATTGAAACTCTACAGCAGGTCACCATACAGAGTATTTTTTTATATACAGACAAATAGAGGCGTAATGTGAATTCCCAGCATTCCCCCAGGCTCTGCATAAATTATTGCTGTGAGGGGGTGACTGGATGCAGCCCAGTATTGGAAGAGCCCTTGAATATGGATGATATATGAGTGACAAAGCAGAAGTCACCGTACTTCATGCCAAGATTGCTCAGTCTGATTTAATTTCTTCTACCTGACCAAGAAACAGAATGTGTCCTGTTGTAAGTTGTCAAGTGTCCAGAATTACCACTTGCAGCCACTGTGTGGTGTTAGAGTTCTGATTTAGCTACTTTATTCATTTCCAATGTTTGTATAAGACAGCGTTTACTCTTAGTATTTTTTGCAGACAATGGGCCAGATTCACATAGGTTAGCGGATCTTTAGATCTGCGTAACCTATGTGATTTAAGATCCGCCGCCGCAAGTTTTTGAGGCAAGTGGGTAATTCACAAAACACTTACGGCGGCGTATCGTAAACCCCCCAGCGGAATTCAAATTCCGCAGCTAGGGGGAGTGTTCTATTCAAATCAGGCGCATTCCCGCGCCGATCGAATAGCGCATGCGCCGTCAGGAATTTTTCCCAGTGTGCAGTGCTCCAAATGACGTCGCAAGGACGTCATTGGTTTCGACGTTTACATAAACACAAATTACGTCCATCCGTATGGACTTACGCAAACGACGTAAAAAATTCAAATTTCGGCTCGGGAACGACGGCCATACTTAACATTGGCTGCGCCTCATAGAAGCAGGGGTAACTATACGCCGGAAAAAGCTGAACGCAAACGACGTAAAAAAAAAGCGACGGGCGGTAGTTCGTTTCGGAATCAGCGTATCTCCTCATTTGCATAATCGTCGCATAAATAAAGCGAAACGCCACCTAGCGGCCGGCCTGGAATTGCAGCCTAAGATCCGACGGTGTAACACAGTTACACCTGTCGGATCTTAGGCATATCTTTGCGTAACTGATTCTATGAATCAGGCGCATAGATACGACCGGCCCAACTCAGAGATACGATGGTGTATCAGGGGATACACCGTCGTATCTCTATGTGAATCTGGCCCAATAAATTCACACCAAGGTGCAAAAATTACGAGTCAAACCAGTGATAAGCAATGAGTGGGGGAAAATAAACAGCAATTCAAAAAAGACACCCCTCAATGAAGTTACCTCTTCAACTTCCCTGCACTGAATATAACAGGCTACATCATGTTTAGGGTCCAATGGACAATTTTAACAGGAAAAAAAGTTGCTTAAACCACTGAGATTGGCCTACTAAATAGAAATTTTGGACGTTTTTGTCCCTTGTGACAATGCAGGATGACTATGCATGGAGGATCTAGGCAGTTATAGGAACTTGTCTCGCTGTTATTACTGCACTATGAAAGAATAATGGATCTGTTTCAGATAATAGCTCTGCCAGCCATGGCTTGGCATATGGGAAGGCTGCAGGTCACCATTCGCACCTCTACTCCTGCAACATGACACCGATGAAGCACAAAGACAGCAACATTCACACTGCTCGCACCTCGCACACACTCACGGCACAGAACATAACATTGGTTATCACTACAACAGATGGGAAATTAAGACGTCGTGGTTGAGGAATTCACAAGCAAGTTCTGGGCAGGTAAGTTTCTGGTTGGCATGATGGTTCATCACTGTCCATCTCTAGGAGGGGGCGCTGTAGTCTGGTGTAGGCAGATGTAGAGTCACAGTGGATTCCTCTCTCTTGACATATTACAGGTGTTTGCGTTTTGTGAAGTGGGGAAGGAAGTTGTGTGGATCTCCTGCAGGAGTGGGGTGTAGTGGACCAGGGAATCGGTGGGTGTCGGCCAGTGCTTTTTACCAGATCCCACTGGATCTGCCTCCGGGGGGTGCTAGGATCCTGGCTGAGGCTCGTTTTGGGACATGGTCATCAATCTGAGAACCTAAAGAGAGACAGAGATATTATGAAAACAACATGATTGAGATCTGCAATCTTATCCAGAAGATGAGGTGCATCTAAATTCAAAACTTGTTTTTTGTTTTGGTGTGTGGAAGGGTTAGAACTAAGACTTTTTTTCAGCTGGAACTTGGTAGAACTTAGTTCCACCACCTCTGGCTCAGGCCTTCTGCTCCTTGCTAACCACTATCACTTGTAAACACAGATGTCTGACTTCTGTGTTTACAAGTGACAGCTTGTCTCTCAGCAGCTTCCTCAAATCTGGTCTCCTGAGTATCCCCCACTGAGTGCAGGATGGGGAGAAGGGAGATGTGGGTGCCTGGGGTGCAGTGCAGATGTCAACACCCCCATTGGATGATCTCCCTGCAAGTGAAAGAGGTGGAGCCATTTACAGTGTACAGGGAGTTCCAAGAGCCGGCTGGGAAAAGGGGTGAAAGTGAGATGTGGATGGGGGATGCAGAGGTGGAAGAAGGCTGAACTCTGCACTCTGTATGCAGCGCACCCCTGAACTCTGCACTCTGTACATAATGCACTCCTGGTATTTAATGCCCCTTTAAGACCCTTCCACTGTTACTGAAATATGACCACACTCAGTATTTGATGCTGTTTAAAGGGTGTGTCTGGGGGTCAAGGGGGTTTTGAGGGGTCATGGTTGAGTTCCTGCACCTATTTTCTGAGAAAAAAAAGCCCTGGTTAGAGCCCCTGCCAGGTTTTATTGGTGTCTCTGTACCCACTGATGAGATTCACCCTCTTTTTCTGTCCTAGAGAGTTGTCACCAATTTAGAAAGTGATGGGAAATCCAAATGTTGAGCTGTCACTGGAACAGGAATAGAGGGAATATTGTCCAATGCTGACATTTGTTGCAGTGAATACTAATGCTGCGTACACACGGTCGTTTTTTGTCTTGTAAAAAAACGTTGTTTTTTCTTGTGAAATAAAACGACATTTTTTAAACTTCATTTTAAAAAACGACATTGCCTACACACCATCGTTTTTTCAAAATGCTCTAGCAAAGCGCGGTTACATACAACACGTACGACGGCACTCTGTTCCATTCAAGCTCGCGTCATAACTTGCTTCTGAGCATGCGCGGGTTTAAAAACGTTGTTTTAAACGTCGTTTTAGCCCACACACAATATTTTTTTATGAAACAAAAAACAACATTTTGAAAAACGACATAAAAAATTGAATTTTTTTTTGGTCGTTTTTTGGAAGACAAAAAACGACGAAAAGCCCACACACGATAATTTTAAATGACGTTTTTTAAAACGTCGTTTTATTTCATCACAAAAAACGACCGTGTGTACGCGGCATAAGAGATGATTTCCCTCACTCTGGATTGATTTTCTCTTACTGTGTATTCAGAACAGGATGTAAAGGGAAATCTCTCCAGTGAAAAAAAAACAACAAAACCATTCTCTACACCAGTGGTCTCCAAACTGCGGTCCTTTGCTTGCCTTTATCTGGCCCTTGGGGCACTATCCCTCCCACTGATACGAGACACTATTCTGACATCTGACACCGACAGTGGAGCACCATTTCTCCCACTGACACCACTAATGGGGCACTATTCCCCCCTATGATACCAACGATGGGGCACTATTTCTCCCCCTAATATCATATGTTTAGTTCCACTGATACCAGGAAAATTTCCACCCCCCGCTGGCCAAAGTCCGGCCCTCCAAGAGTCTGAAGGACAAAAAAACGGTCCTTTGTTTAGAATGTTTGGAGTCCCCTGCTCTAAACCATCGAAAATTAGATATTAGGAAAACTTTAAAGCTGAACTCCCCTTCAGAATGGTTTCACACCAGTGCGAATTGGATGTGAGTTCCTCGCATTCAATTCACATAGCAGGGGACTGTTACTGTCTCTCTATGGAGCCGGTTCATACATCACCGGAGCGGCTCCGTTGCAAATTGCACAGGAGTCTTGTGTGATTTCTGGTCCATTTCAGGTCCGAATTCAGCTAAAAATCTGGGCTGCTGTGAGCCGCTCCGTTCCTCAATGTGAACCCAGCCTCAAAGTAACATTTTAGAGATATCTGAATTTAAGCTTTAAAGTAGCTCTCCGCACATGTACACATCCCTCGCCACTTACCAGACAAGCTGAAGCCGGACTCGTGGAGGTCCCGCATGCCTCCGTGACGGGTGATTGGCCGAGTGGGAGTGTCTGCCAGCGGACTTCCTGTCTCTTTCTTTCCAGCATGCGCCACCACGGCTACATCTCCTTGATACGGGGTGCGGTCTACGCACTTTAGGCTCAGAATCTGAATGAAAGGAGAGAGAATATTTTTTTGAAAGTCATGGAACATTGTGTACATTCCTTCTATGGATGACTATACAATGTTATGGTACACCTGTCATACAGATCTTACAACTCAGAAATATGGGAGTTAAGGCCACTGTTGGAAATTTGGTATCGGTAGAGGTGAGGATAAGATTCAGTGGTAAGGAAACATAGGACCACAAATTTGTGCAATGTAAAACACAATGCCCTTTTGCCTATCACAACTGCTTGCAGACAGGTATTTTTAGGGTCCAAAACTTTTATGACATCTGTTATCTTTACAATAAGAATCTAAGTTTGTATAGGTAAGTTTTGAATCATGCTTCAGAATCTGGAGCTCCAGGAAAGCAGCTCTGATGAAGGTAACACTGCAACTGCACTGAAACGTGTTGGTTATTAACATCTGCAAACAATAAATGTATACTGTATATCTGTAATCTCGACTAACCTGCCTGAATTTTGAAACTAATGCTGGCCATACACTCCACCAAAAATCGTCCGAACGAACTTTCGAAAAACGAACGTTCGGTCGTGAGCGCAAACGATATTGCCATCATGTAATGACCGATAAATCGTTCAGTGGATATAAATAAAAAAAATTGGTTAGTTTTTAAAAAAAATACCTAGTGCAGAAAGTTCGGACGGGAAACACATTAACCTTCCGATTTATCGTTCGTTCGGCAGAAAATTTCCAAACCTGTCCTTCGTTTTTTTGGCTCAAAAACGTCCCAACGATTATCGATTAACTGTTCGAAAAATGAACGAACTGTCTGAACGACCGAATTCCGGCCAAATTTTCATATAGTGTATGGCCAGCATAAGAGTTTGCCCCTCTGGCTCGGAGTTGAGAGCTCACTATATAGAGTTTGCCCGCTCCGACTCGGAGTTGAGAGCTCACTATACAGAGTTTGCCCCCTCCGACTCAGAGTTGAGAGCTCGCTATATAGAGTTTCCCCCCTCGGAGTTGAGAGCTCGCTATGTAGAGTTTGCCCCTTCCGACTCAGAGTTGAGAGCTCGCTATATAGAGTTTCCCCCCTCAGACTCGGAGTTGAGAGCTCGCTATGTAGAGTTTGCCCCCTCCGACTCAGAGTTGAGAGATTGCTATTTAGAGTTTGCCCGCTCCAACTCGGAGTTGAGAGCTCGATATACAGAGTTTGCCCCCTCCGACTCGGAGTTGAGAGATTGCTATTTAGAGTTTCCCCCCTCCGACTCGGAGTTGAGAGATTGCTATTTAGAGTTTTCCCCTCCGACTCGGAGTTGAGAGATCGCTATTTAGAGTTTGCCCCCTCCAACTTGGAGTTGAGAGCTTACTATATAGAGTTTGCCCCCTCCAACTTGGAGTTGGGAGTTTACTATATAGAAATTTCCCCCTCTAACTCAGAGTTGAGAGCTTACTATATAGAGTTTGCCCCCTCCTTCTTGGAGTTGAGAGCTTACTATAGAGAGTTTGCCCCCCTGCTACTCAGAGTTGAGAGATTACTATATAGAGATTGTCCCCTCCAACTCAGAGTTGAGAGCTTACTATATAGAGTTTGCCCCCCTCATACTTGGAGTTGAGAGCTAACTATATAGAGTTTGCCCCCTCCAACTTGGAGTTGAGAGTTTACTATATAGAAATTGCCCCCTCTAACTCAGAGTTGAGAGCTTACTATATAGAGTTTTCCCCCTCCTACTCGGAGTTGAGAGCGGAGTTGAATTCCCTGCACCCAAAATACCACTCCCTGGTTAGAGATCTCCACATTGGTGGAGAGGGAACGCTTACAGTGCTGTGAAAAAAGTATTTGCCCCCTTTCTGTTTTATTTTCTTGCATGTTTGTCAGATCATTACATTTTAAAATTACACAAATATAACCTGAGTAAATACAAAATGCAGTTTTTAAATGATGATTTAATTTAAGGGAACAAATATGTGAAAAAGTAATTGCCCCCTAAACCTAATAACTGGTTGTGCCATCCATGGCAGCAACAACTGCAATCAAGCGTTTGCGATAACGCAATGAGTATTTCGCTGTGGAGGAATTTTGGGCCACTCTTCTTTGCCGAATTGTTTTAAATTTAGCCACATTGAAGGGTTTTCCAGCATGAACCACTTCAGCCCCGAGAGGATTTACCCCCTTCCTGACCAGAGCACTTTTTGCGATACGGCACTGCGCCGTTTTAACTGACAATTGCGCGGTCATGCAAGTTATTCAGGATTTTTTTTTTCTCTTTGCACAAGAAAGATATGGATGTTGGAGCTGCATTTTCAGCTCCCAGAAGTGACAAGGACACCACATTTTTGGCAGGATCATGGCAGCACACACTAGATTGTGGCTCCCCCCCCCCCCCTCTATTGAATGCCAGAACGTGCCATGAGTATCTTTTATCAACTGGATGTTAAATATACAAGGAAAATGTAAACACTTTATTTTAACATAAATCAAGCAATGTTATCACATGGAGTTCCAGCTATTGATATAGCATGTTGTCCATGTGAAAAGCAACATTGCAGATTGATAAACAAGGCTTATAGAGTTAAAGGTTTATCGAAATGATTTTATTCTGTGCTCATTTAACATACAAAACAGCATTGAGCTGCATTTCTGTGATCAAAGATCTCCAGCTAGTGGTAAGTCAATGGAATTGCACACAATATACATCAATAAGCCATATATTATGGTGACCCACTTAATATTGAGTAGGTACCACCAAAAAAGCCATGGCCCATTGAGGCATGAATGCCACTAGACCCCTGAAGGTGTGGTATATGGCACCAAGCCATCAGTAGCAGATCCTTTAAAGCGGGAGTTCACCCATAACAAATGTTTTACCCTTAGATTCCTGTTCATTTTGTCTAGGGGAATCGGCTAGTTGTTTTAAAATCGAAGCAGTACTTACCGTTGTAGAGAGCGATCTTCTCCGCCACTTCCGGGTATGGGTCTTCGGGAGCGGGCGTTCCTTCTTGATTGACAGTCTTCCGAGAGGCTTCCGACGGTCGCATCCATCGCGTCACGAGTAGCCGAAAGAAGCCGAACGTCGGTGCGGCTCTATACTGCGCCTGCGCACCGGCGTTCGGCTACTTTCGGAAAATCGTGACGCGATGTATGCGACCGTCGGAAGCCTGTCGGAAGACTGTCAATCAAAATAGGAACGCCCACTCCCGCAGCCCATACCCGGAAGCGGTGGAGAAGATCGCTCTCTAAAACGGTAAGTACAGCTTCGATTTTAAAACAACTAGCCGATTCCCCTAGACAAAATGAGCATCAATCTAAGGGTAAAAATTGGTATTTCCGGGTGAACCTCCACTTTAAGTCTTGTAAGTTCCATGGATCAGACTTGTTTTTCCATCACATCCCACAGATGCTTGATTGAATTGAGATCTGGAGAATTTGAAGGCCAAGTTAACACTCAAAGTTGTGTTCCTCAAACCATACTTGAACCCAGTGGCTGCCAGTGTTTTTTTTTTTTTTGGGGGGGGGGAGCAAACAACCTCTCCTCCTCCATTGGCCGGTGGCATCTCAGTCAGAAGCCCCCCGCACTTGCCCAAGCAACACCCCAGCAGGCGGGTTGCGGTCTCCGGCAGGCAAATGGGCTTCGGTGGGTAGCTCCAGTAGACTCCAATCAGATGACAGGTATCAAACCCACTTCCTGATTGGCCGGGAGGAGGATCAGTGTTGCAACAGCAAATATTCATTCACTGGTGCAACCCACCTGGGTGTGCTCCGGACGCAATGCTCGGCGCCCCAAAGCCCACCCTGTTTTGAAGCCTATTAGAGCCTCTGGCTCTAATCAGTGCTTCAAGAAACACACCCCCGCCCATCCCCGCCATAGGAATTCATGTGCCCGATGTCCTGAAAGGGGCCAGGCGCATGGATAGGGTAGCATTATCCTGCTGAAAGAAGCCAATGCCATCAGGGAATACCATTTCCATGTAGGGGTGTACTTATTCAGCAACAATGTTTAGGTACAGGGAAAGTGTCAAGTAACATCCACATGGATGACTTGAAAGTTGCTCTAATCCTCATGCCTGCCCATTTTTTCTGCTTTCAACATATCTACTTCAGGGACAACATGTTTACTTACTGCCTAATGCAGCTTTCTTAACCTTTTCAATAGGGTTGTCCCGATACCGATACTAGTATCGGTATCGGGACCGATTCCGAGGATTTGCGGATTTGTACTTGTACTCCCGCAAATACCCCCAATACCGAAATAGAATACTCCCCCCCCCCCGCCGCATCCCCTTGGTTAATACGGGCGGGGAACATTACAGCTTTCATTTGAATAGCTGTAGTGTTTCCCGCCGCGCCGCGTATAGACACTCCCCCTTGCTCGGGTGAACTGTCCAATCCCGAGCAAGGGGGAGTGTCTATACGCAGCGCGGCGCGAAAGACTACAGCTATTCAAATGAAAGCTGTAATGTTCCCCGCCCGTATTAACCAAGCGGCGGCGCGGCAGCGGGGATGTGGCAGCATGTACGGTAAGGGGGACATGGCTGCATATATGGGGGGGACATGGCTACATATATGGGGGGGGGGGGACATGGCTGCATATATGGGGGGGGACATGGCTGCATATATGGGGGGACATGGCTGCATATGGGGGGGCCATGGCTGCATATGGGGGGGCCATGGCTGCATATGGGGGGGACATGGCTGCATATATGGGGGGGACATGGCTGCATATGTGGGGGGGGACATGGCTGCATATATGGGGGGGGGACATGGCTGCATATATGGGGGGGACATGGCTGCATATATGGGGGGGACATGGCTGCATATGTGGGGGGGACATGGCTGCATATGTGGGGGGGACATGGCTGCATCTGTGGGGGGACATGGCTGCATCTGTGGGGGGACATGGCTGCATTTGTGGGGGACATGGCTGCATTTGTGGGGGACATGGCTGCATTTGGGGACACATTTAAAAAAAAGTATCGGTATTCGGTATCGGCGAATACTTGAAAAAAAGTATCGGTACTTGTACTCGGTCCTAAAAAAGTGGTATCGGTAATAAAAGATTGCTTAGTGTTCTGCAAAAAAAAAAAAAAAAAGTGGTATCGGGACAACCCTACTTTTCAACACAGAGGAACCCTGGAGATAACGTTCTGGTCTCAGGGAACTCTTGCTAAAAAGGACCATATCTACAAGTCATGATACATTAGTGTGATGTCAGTGGGAAGAATGCTCCTTACACTTGTGGTCACTGGGAAGAAATAACTCCTTATAGATAGCTAACGAGATCAGTGGTGTCAGTGGGAACTTATCTGAGAGATAGAAATTGTTTGTTGCTCAATTAACCCCTAGCAACCTCTGGAGGAACCCTGGAATTCCATGGAACCCTGATGGAGATACCCTGGCCTAATGTATCCCACTGACTTTCAGGTGCCATTGTAAAGAGATAATCAACGTCATTCACTTTATCTATCAGCGATCTTAATGTTATGGCAAATCGATGTATACAGTACTTATTTGTTACAGATATACACACTACCGAGACGGCCTCCTCCATGAAGACACACAGGAGCTGATTTACTAATGGAAAACAGTCAATGCACTTTGCAAAGTGCAGTTACACCAAGTAAATGAGCAGAAGCTCTGCTGACTACCATCAACCAACCATGTGCAAGCATGTGATTGGGTATTCTTTGCGAAGTGAAGATTTACCTAATTTACTAAGCTCTGGAGAAAGTGCACTTTGCAAAGTGCACAGTCTATTAATCATCCCCACAGTACATACTATGACATGGTAGGTCAGTGTATATACAAAAACAACATAGAATGTCCAAGCTCAAACTTACCGACCAATCAGCAACCAACCAAATTCACCTGTCTAACAGTATGCGTTAAAAACAGAGGTTTACATTTTAGAGTTAGGACTGCAGTACACAGAGTGCCTTGACGGGGCCTGCAGCTTACACATGCATTTGCAAATGCGTGCAACTAAACCTCATACTGTTAGACAGGTGAATTTGGTTGGTTGCTGATTGGTCGGTAAGTTTGAGCTTGGATATTCTATGTTGTTTTTGTATGTATAGGCGCCTTTTCCAGTGCTGCTTACTGTATAGACCAGTCATAGGTAGGGGCAGTGACATTTGTTTTTTGTATTGATGTCATTGTGGACAGGCAACACACTGGCACCTTTGCTTCTATGTGCTGGGTGTTTAGTGTGCTCCTGCCCCTTTAAGAAGGGCTGGGCTACCTCCAGTCACCTGCCCTTTATCTGTCCATCAGCATACATGTGCTTCCACTGAGGAGGCTTTGAATTTTAGAGTTAGGACTGCTGTACACAGAGAGCCTTGACAGGGCCTGCAGCTTACACATGCATTTGCAAATGCATGCAACTAAACCTCTATTTTTAACGCATACTGTTAGACAGGTGAATTTGGTTGGTTACTGATTGGTCAGTAAATTTGAGCTTGGATATTCTATGTTGTTTTTGTATGTATACGCTCCTTTTCCAGTGCTCCTTACTGTATAGACCAGTCATAGGTAGGGGCAGTGACATTTGTTTTTTGTATGGTAGGTCAGTGCAAAGCTAATGATGGATCCTTTGCCCTCTGGCAGCATTTTTGGGGAAAGTTAGGGTTCTTTCACACGGGATGGATCCGTGATAATCCGCCCCGTGAACCTCCACTTGCTCAGTGGGGATCGCTCCGCTGAGCAAGGCCAGTCCCCCGCACACTGTGCAGGGACCGCCCTGTCAGATCTCTGCTCTGCCCTATGAGGGGATTGAATAAACACATACCGTCTGTCTGTGTTCACCCGATCCGATCCGCAGACGGATGGAAAAATAGGATTTTCCTCCATCTGCAGAATCAGAGGATTGCGGACACAGATGAGATCGGGTGTCAGTGGATGTTCATCTGCTGACACCCGCTATCTCACAGGGATCAATGTATGTTCCTTTTTCATCCGTAAACGCATGTGTCAAAGGGGCCTTACTAGATTTCAGCTTCTGTTTCAGTAGAAGTTAATATCGTCTCTGGATCAAAAGTTCTGTGGTTTGTGAAGGGCAAACACCTTTGTAAAGCATGTAGTCTATGCAAGATGGAATTCACTTTTAACCGCTTCCAGACCGCCCCACGTACATGTACTGCGGCAGGGTGGCCCTTCAGCATGAACTCATGTACCTCTATGTCGATTACATTTCCAGGTTTGGGGTGCACAAGCGCACCTGCCGGCGACCCACTTCTGCGGTAATTGGACACTGCAGGAGCCAATCAGCTGGTCCGGTGGACTCGATGTTCACCGACACCCGGCGATCGTTTCTGAGAGAGGCAGAACGGCGGTCTGCCTATGTAAACAAGGCAGATCGCTATTCTGTAAACGTGGAAGATGGAGATCCTGTGTTTCTGCTAAGCAGGATAACAGATATTTGTCTTCCCCCACTTAGGACCACTCTACAGTTTCGAATATACAGTAGTCATCTCAATTTGTTCTTATATCCAATTTTTATTGGTGATGTATACACCATTTTTTTTTTTTTAGCCTAACTGTATAATAACATTTTATATTTTTGTACCTTTGTGTTCTTATAGTTTGCCTTTAAAGTCCCACTAGTACCAGGGGGTACTTTTTGCTCTGTATCCCCAGTCAAAGCACCTCCCCGGCAGTTAGCAAGCACACCAGGGAACACATTTAACCCTTTGATTGCCCTTAAAGTTAACCCCTTTCCTGCCAGTGTCATTAGTACAGTGACAGTGCATATTTTTTATCACTGATTCGTGTCACTGGTCCCCAAAAAGTGTCACTTAGTGCCCGATCTTTCCACCACAATGTTGCAGTCCCGCTATAAGTCGCTGATCGCCGCCATTACTAGAAAAAAATCCTATCGTTTGTAGAAGCTATGCAATCAATATACGCTTATTGGGATTTTTTTTACCAAAATTGTCGCTCTTTTTTCGTTTATAGCGCAAAAAATAAAAAACCACAGAGGTGATAAAATACCACCAAAAGAACATTTATTTGTGGAAAAAAAGGACATCAATTTTATTTGGGTACAGTGTCGCACAACTGCGCAATTGTCAGTCAAAGTACCACAGTGCCGTATTGCAAAAATTGGCCTGGTCATAAAGGGGAGTAATCTTTCCGGAGCTGGAGTGGTTAAAGCAGAACTTGGAGCTATATGTTATTCCCCAATCTACATCATCCTACACCACTAAGGCTAAAAAAAGGGGGGGGGGGAGAACAACCTACCTACAGTACCTCGTACTTCTTAACCTAAGAGCCAATTGGCTTTTCGGTGGGATCCTGGGAAAGCTGGGGATACCAATTCTCTGTGTACTTTACAGGAGCAGATTGTCATGGGATTTGGGGTTCTCATAGGGGAGGGGGTACTCTACAGCTCCATATCTACTGCAGACAGCAAGGCATATTCCCAGTCTCCCTTCTACACAATACCACTACTCACCTTTTCTTTCTGGATCATCTTCTTATACAGGTAATCTGGGTAGGTCCTCATCGGGAAGAAGGAGCCAGATCCCTCAGCACACATGAAGACGCCGTTCTCGTACACCACGCGGCCATGGCTAATGGTGACCAGTGACACTCCATGGCATCGCATATTCTCGTAGGGATTGAAATCTCCAGCCTGGACCTGGGTGCTGGCAGAGATGGTCCTGCAGAGCAGATAAAGATAAAGATAGACAACCTGCAATAAACAGCCTACAAGACTGAAGGAAGCAATATATGTAAAGTCTTGGGTTGCACCGATAACTTTTTTTAATCGCCGAGTAAGAGTACCCATACTTACAGTCTAAGTACTTGCCGATATCGAATACTGATACTTTGCAGTGCAATTTGAATCAATACAAAAAGAAACTGCCACAAATCGCACTGCAAAGAATCACATAAGATTAGAACAGAAATGTGGTGTGATTCTTGTCCGAATCGCATGTGATTTCCCCCACTGCTCCTGTGTGTATAGAAAGGGAAAAGCGCCATCTAGTGGGCAGTTTATTACAAATGTTAGAACTCACAGTACATATCTGGCCAAATGCAAAAGCTGCATAGGTGTCCCGGTCCCGGCAATGATAGCAAATCATCTCCCCAGAGGTCATGATTTGCTATCATTGGCGGGACCGGGACACCTATGCAGCTTTTGCATTTGGCCAGTTATGTACTCTGATGCTTACAGGGCTGGAGTAGAAGTTCCGGGACCCTGTGGGTATAGGGTGGAAGTGATGTCAGCTTGGGGGCAGACCGCCTCTACATCTCCTCCAGCAGCTGTGATTTGCTATCACTGGCGGGACATCTATGCAGATTTTGCATTTGGCCAGATATGTAATGTGAGTGGCTAACATTTTTAATAAACTGCCCACTAGATGGCGCTTTTCCCTTCCTATATAAATATACAGTGGAACCTCGGATTACAAGCATAATCCGTTCCAGGAGTATGCTCGTAATCCAAAGCACTCGCATATCAAAGCAAGTTTTCCCATTGAAGTCAATGGAAACTACGATAATTTGTTCCGCATTGACTTCAATAACATGCAATACCGAATGTGGCCAGAGGTGAGGGGGGCACCGGAGAGCCTCGGAAACACCCGGAAAGGCCCGAGGACAGCTCGGCTGACCTCTGCAAACCTCGGGAACTGAGTATTTCCGTGTCTTTCCGAGCATCTCCGTTTGGCTCCGCTCAGCTCCAGCACCCCCACCTCAGGCCAAACGCGGTACTGCACACCGTTTTGGCCTGAACCCTGCTCGTTTTGCGAGACAACACTCGCAAACTGAGTTAGGATTTTGTAAAATACAGTGCTTGTATTACGAAACGCTCGTTAACCGCGTTACTCACAATCCGAGGTATCACTATATATATATATATATATATATATATATATATATATATATACACACACACACACAGGAGCGGAGGGGGGAAATCGCATTCAATTCAGACAGGAATCACACCTAAGTCATGTTCAAAGCGCATGCAATTCTTTGCAGTGCAATTTGCACCCATACATTTTGTACTGACACAAAGTGCAACACAAAGTATCGATTTCAGTATTGGGACACAGTTATTACATACCTGGCGGCTTCTGGATCCCACACCACAATGTCGGCATCGGCTCCAGGGATAATACGCCCTTTACGTGGGTACATGTTGTGAATCTTGGCTGCGTTGGAGCTTGTCACAGCTACAAATCTGTTCTCGTCCATCTTTCCTCCCACCTGCAACACAAACACATTATTGTGTAAAGACAGGGACAGCATAAAGTGGACATGTATAAAATATGCATAAAAATACCTTCTTTTGTTCACTCTGCCCCCACCCCTTACTATGCGATCACCATACAATTAATAATTTTCAATCAAATCATTTTGTTTATGAAGAAATCATTTTTTGGGGGACCCATTGGTTTCATCACTGGGTCTGCTAGCTGCTCTTTGCTCTGTGATTGGTGGGAGGGGCTGGCAGGTTCCTTTAAAAGTCACAGCATCCTGGCTCAGATCTTCTTTCAAGAACGTTATATGAAAGAACACATCCCAAGAATCCCTTTAGAAGTGCATGCTCCTCTCTGATGGCCAAACGGTGCTGCACTGCTGTGCTATCTACTGGTGAGTTGTTTGAGCATGTACATCTAAAGGGATGCTGGGGACTGTTTTTTTCATATAATGCATTGGAACAAAATGATTGATAGGAGTGAGGCTGGGTTCACACTATACTACACTATACTACAGGACTTCCATCCTACTTTGCTCTGCTACATTGGTCCTACACTGCTCCTACATTGGTCCTACATTTATCCTACATTGGTCCTACATCCATCCGACTTTCATGAACAGGATACTACTTTGATCCGACTTTGCCCAGGACTTGAAGTCCGACTTTCAATGAGCAGGGATTCTACTTGGATCCCTGCCAATATCAGGCACTGTGTTTGATATGAATCTTGAGGGGGAACTCCACTCCAACCACACTGGCCGTTGGTTGTCGGGGTCTGTGGGCGGGGGGTTTATCGGAATCTGGGAGCCCCCTTTAACAAGGGGGCCCCCAGATACCGGCCCCCCACCCTAGGTGAATGAGTATGGGGTACATTGTACCCCTACTTATTCACCTGGAAGTAAAGTGTTAAAAAAAATAAACACGCTACACAGGTTTTTAAAATATTTTATTAGTCAGCTCTGGGCCCCCCGTCTGTTCTTTAGCACTTTTACGAGGGGGGGCTTGCTTCTTCCGACGTCTTCTGGGGGGGGGTCCCAGTCTTCACCGCCGTCTGGTTCTCTTCCGCCGGGTGGGGGCCGCTTTCGTCTTTAGCTCTTTCACAGCGGCCCCCTCCCGGGCTTCCTCCGACGTTTTCAGGGGGGGGAGGGTGTGCCCGGGCTTCTGTCGCCTTCTGCCTTCTCCTTCTGCCTTCTCCTTCTTCTTCTTCGCTGTTGACACGTCGCTTCCTCCCGCTGCAATGTCATGTGCACGGCTCGCACCGACTTATATAGGTCTCTTATGATCTCACAGTCCCATCATGCTCCGGGCGCCCGGAGCATGATGGGACTTCTGACGTCATAAGAGACCTATATAAGTCGGTGCGAGCCGCGCACACGACATTGCAGCAGGAGGAAGCGGCGTGTCAACCAGGGCTGTGGAGTCGGAGTCGAGGAGTCGGAGTCGGGGGAAATTTTGGGTACCTGGAGTTGGAGTCGGCAAACAATGCACCGACTCCGACTCCGACTCCTACTAAATTTAGATTGGAACTAAAAAAAAAAAAAAAAGCAAGTTTAAATGTCCCAATTCACAAAAAGTTATAATTAATGACTTCTCTACTGTAAGAATAAAGACCAATGCATGCAGTGCCTCACGTAACCGCAAAACGAACACGTTAAGTGACTGTGAAGAAGCATGCTTTTCATGTGCTTCACTATATGGCACGCAACGCACAATTAGGAGCTGCAATACTTATACTTTCCATAGTGATGTGTTCTGCTTTTACAGGGAACGCATGTTAGAGAACCAGTAAGTGTCCAAATAAAAAAATTCCAACAGGAGTTTTATAAAGCACTAAAAGAAGATGAAAAGTATGATCGCTCATCAAAACTTACTGTTGAAGAAGCCATCCTTGTTTATCCAGAGATCGTTAGTGATGTGGCCAGAATAGTTACTGCAATGCCACCCACCCAAGTCAGTGTCGAAAGATTATTTTCAGCCCTAAAAATAATAAAGTCTGACTTAAGAGCCTCTATGAAAGAGGATCTGGCAGAGGCAATTCTCTTCCTTAGAACTCTACATGGAATTGATTTGCATTTGCTAAGCCTAGAACTACATTTCAAGATTAATATAAACCATTTCTAGGTTTTGCAGATTTTGTTTTTGGTTCATTATAGATAAGCTTTGTTTTTGTTCTAAAACAACCAAATAATGTGGTTTGTATTTTTGAACTGGTAAAGATCCTGTTCCTGATGTTTATGCCTGCTGCTACTATCCAGCCACTTGATTGTTTTCATTGTGTTTGTCTTTTGCTTAAACTGTGCAATACAGTAGACTGTTGGCTTCCCAGCCAGTAGTCCTGTGGTAGGTTGCGTTTCTTTCCCTCAAGGAATGTATAAAATACATTCGCATATTAATACAGAGGAGTCGGGGAGTCGGAGTCGGAAGTACATAAAACTGAGGAGTCGGAGTCGGAGTCGGAACATTTATCTACCGACTCCACAGCCCTGGTGTCAACATCGAAGAAGAAGGCAGAAGGAGAAGGCAGAAGCAGAAGGCGACAGAAGCCTGGACACACCCCCCGCGGAAAACGCCGGAGGAAGCCCGGGAGAGGGCCGCTGTGAAAGAGCTAAAGAAGAAAGCGGCCCCCACCCGGCGGAAGAGAACCAGACGGCGGTGAAGACTGGGAACCCCCCCCCCAGAAGACGTCGGAAGAAGCAAGCCCCCCTCGTAAAAGAGCTAAAGAAGAGACGGGGGGCCCCGGAGCTGACTGATAAAATATTTTAAAAACCTGTGTAGCGTGTTTATTTTTTTTATACTCATTCACCTAGGGTGGGGGGCTGGTATCTGTGGGCCCCCTTGTTAAACCCCCTCGTCCCCACCCCCTTTCCTGACCGGCCGGGCTGCTGCTTGGATACGGGTCTGGTATGGATTTTGGGGGGACCCCCACGCCGTTCTTTCGGCGTAGGGAGTTCCCCTTTATATCCTCACCAGACCCAAGGGCCTGGTATGCTCTTGGAGGGGAACCCATGTCGGTTTTTTTCTTAAAATTTGGCGTGGAGTTCCCCATCAAGATCAGTAAAATACAATTGGCATGCCAAAGTCGGAGCGTGCAAGACTGCGTTCCGACTTTGATCCTACTTCAATGATGTTCAATGGAGTGAAGTAGGATCAAAGTCGGACCAAAGTAGTACAGGGAGCGTTTGCAAAGTCGGACCAGTTAAGACGGCTCCCATAGAGAAACATTGCTTTTCACACGTCATGCGACATGAGCTCCCAATGTCGGAGCGTATGTCGGACTAGTGTGAACCCGGCCTGAAAGCTAATAACTGTAAGTGGCGAGCAATGATAGTAAGAATTATGAGGAGAGGGGACTGATGATGACTGAAGCAATTCAGGCAGAAAATGAAGACGGGCTCAATACTGCTGCCGCAGCTTCAAAGGGTTTTATTGTTGGGATGCAGGTTTGCAGGGAATTGAGAGTTAGGGCTCTTTCACACGTCCGTTCCGTTCGTCCGTTTTTTGGACGTCCGTTAACGGACCGCAATGCTTCCCTATGGGCTAGCGTCCGTTAGCGGATGAGCATCCGCTAACGTCCGTTAGCATCCGTCTGCGTTCAGTTCCGTTTTTTTGGACGGAAGAAAACCCTATTTTTCTTCCGTCTAAAAAACGGAACGGACGAAAAACGGACGTTAACGGATGATCCGTTTATCATCCGTTCCGCTAACATCCGTTTTTCTATGTAAAAAGCCCCCCAAAAAAAAAAAAAAACGGATGTAAAAACGGATGTAAAAACGGATGGAAAAACTGATGAAAAACTGATGAAAAACTGACGAAAAACTGACGGAAAACTGATGGAAAAACGGATCAACTGATGAAAAAAAAACTGATCTGAAAAACTGAACGGACGTGTGAAAGAGCCCTAAACGTTTTCAACACAGTTGAGGAATTGCTACCATTGTGGGAAAAATAAGGTAAGGCTGGAGTTCCACTTTAGCTGTGATGGAAAAAAAGTTAGTGATTCCAAATGGTTTCTTACCAGATGTATTTAAAGGAAATATAAACACTCGCCGGCCACTTTATCATGTACACCTGTTCAATTGCTTGATTTTCTGCTAATCAGAAATTACATGGCAGAAACTCAATGCATTTAGGCATCTAGACGTGGTGAAGATGACTTGCTGAAGTTCAAACTGAGCATCAGAATGGGGAAGAAAGGGGATTTAAGTGACTTTGAACGTGGCATGGTTGTTGGTGCCAGACGGGCTGGTCTGAATATTTCAAAAACTGCTGATCTACTGGGATTTTCACACACAGCCATCTCTCGGGTTTACAGAGAACGGTCCAAAAAAGAGAAAATATCCAGTGAGTGGCAGTTGTGTGGAGGAAAATACCTTGTTGAGGTCAGAGGAGAATGGACAGACTGGTTCCAGATGATAAAAAAGGTGACAGCAACTCAAATAACCTCTCATTACAACCAAGGTATGCAGAATACCATCTCTAAACACACAAAACATCGAACATTGAAGCAGATGGGCTACAGAGGCAGAAGACCACACCGGGTGCCACTCCTGTCAGCTAACAAGAAACTGAGGCTACAATTTACACAGGCTCACCAAAATTGGATAATTGAAGATTGGAAAAACGTTGCCTGGTCTGATGAGTCTTGATTTCAGCTGCGACATTCAGATGGTAGGGTCAGAATTTGGTGTAAAGCATTGATCCATCCTGCCTTGTGTCAATGGTTCAGGCTGGTGGTGGTGGTGTAATGGTGTGGGGGATATTTTCTTGGCACACTTTGGGCCCCTTAGTGCCAATTAAGCATCGTTTAAACACCACGGCCTACCTGAGTATTGTTGCTGACCATGTCCATCCCTTTATGACTACAGTGTCCCCATCTTCTGATGGCTCCTTCCAGCAGGATAATGCACCATGTCACAACTCGAATCATCTCACCACTGGTTTCTTGAACATGACAAGGAGGTCACTGAACTCCAATGGCCTCCACAGTCACCAAATCTCAATCCAATAGAGCACCTTTGGGATGTGGTGGAATGAGAGATTTGCATCATGGATGTGCAGCCAACAAATCTGCAGCAACTGTGTGACGCTATCATGTCACTATGGACCAAAATCTCTGAGAAATGTTTCCAACACCTTGTTGACTCTATGGCATGAAGAATTAGGCAGTTCTGAAGGCAAAAGAGGGTCCGACCCGGTACTAGCAAGGTGTATCTAATAAAGTGGCTGGTTAGTGTATATTAATTAAAGGGATGCTGACCACCGTATCTTACAGACAGAGAAGACTCTGCAGTGCTGCATATGAAACAATCATCTAAATATGGAAGAACAAGTGTAAACAGTGTCCTCAATGTCTATGTACTGACAGTACACTATAGCTCCTATATGAGCAGTGGCCCATAACAACCAATAACCAGTGGCGTATCTAGGGTATGGAAGCCATGGCAAGTGCCATGGGCGCCATATGAAGGGGGCGCTGTTGAGTGGCTGGGCAGCAAGACACTTACCAAGGTCTGAGGGTCTCTTTTTCCTCCTCCTGAGCATAGACAGGATGTCCTTTTTAGCAACTTAGCTAATGGACAATGGCAGCGCTATCCCTGCTGCGTTCAGCCACAGCCCTCCCCTGTTCTCCCAGGCTCTCCCATTCCATCTGGTCGGATTGGCAGCGCACAAAGAAGAAGGAGGAACATCAATTTCTCCCTCTCCTCTGTGAAAACTGAGGCCTTAAGTGATGAAGATTTGATCACTTCCAGTATTGGTTCTGCATTTACCTGGCCTTGAAGGGCAGAGGAGGGATCAGGAGTCTAATAAACCCCAGATTTCTCCATAAAGAGGATATGTCACTACCTAAGGTATCGCAAGGGATGATAAATATCACTAGTTTTGTTAGCTGTTTTTTTTGTTAAGGTTATCTGAAAGATAGGTTTCAAATGTTTCGACAGGGGCACAGTTTCAGTGCTCGCCATAGGCGCTATTTTCGCTAGATACGCCTCTGCCAATAACCAATCAATTAGTACAGTAGTGTGCCTTGTTCACTTCCCCCATCCTTTCTACATTACGTTTAAATAAAGCTTCTTAGTTCAGGATTTAACAGAATCCTCAACCCAAGGTTATGGTTGTTTTTGGATTTTATGATATTGTACACATATGGTTGGAAGAGACAACCTCCCATCAGGGCCATTTACAGCCAGATGGTAAACAAATGGCTATTTCAAATATAGACACCCTCCCTCTGATGTGACCCACTCACCACGCCTTTCTCCCAAATGACGCTCATGCGGTCCTGAACTCCGCCCATCCCGTGTGGAATCTTGGTGAAGTCCTCTTTGCCCATGGCTTTCTGTTTGGTGGTGAATATTCTGTGGTCTGAGGACACCACGTTCAGCGTGTCGCTGGAGGGGGAGACACGTACCATTAGTTATTACCGTTATCCATTTATAAAAAAAGATTAGCAAAGATCAGGCATACAACATGGGAGAAAGCTGTTATTTCCTTTAAAGTGAATCAGTCCACCCCAAAGAGATGTTTTTACTTATAGAGCCTAGAAGACCTTCTAACAATTCCAGGAGGTGAGATCTCCCTCCGCAGACACCGGCTACATTTTTGCCACATGGAATTTTTAGATGCTTTTTGATCCCGAAAATAAGACCTAGCGTTATTTTCCAGGTGGGTTGCAATATAAGCCCTAGTTTAAAATGCTTGTAAAATCCTATAATCCACTCTATTACAGTAGTATATAATGTACAATGTGTGTGTGTTTCTGTAATATAAATGCGGGGAAAGAGAGCGCCGGAGGGTCACAGTAGCGCAGAGTGGCGCTATAACGAAGGTATTTGGCACAATTATATTACAGAAACACACATTGTACATTATGTTCTATTGTAATAGAGTGGATTATAGGATTTTACAAGCATTTTAACTTTTTTTCACACTGGGGATTCCTGTCAGGCAGGGAGAGAGAGGGGGAGAGAATACATCACATTACATGGTAAGACCTACCCCGAAAATAAGCCCTACTGTGTCTCTTAATATAAGACCCGGGCTTATTTTCTGGGAAAAACAGTAATATAAATAAGCTAAAGATTCAACAGGGACCAGCAACTACCCTTCCCCCCACAGCCTCCTCTTTGGGAAGGGTACAAGGGAACATCCTATTCTTACTAATCACCCCCACCCCTGGGAAGGGTACAAGGGAAGGGAACATCCTATTCTTACTAATCACCCCCACCCCACCCCCCCTTCTCAAGTATCTACTTCAGACAAGGGGTCTCCAAACTTTCTAAACAAAGGGCCAGTTTACTGTCCTTTAGACTGTGGCCAGTGGGAGTAGTAAATGTCCCAGCATCAGTGGGAGCAGACAATGCCTTAAGCCGCGTACACACGATCGGTTTTCCTGTTGGAATAAACTCTGATTGTTTTTTCCGACAGAATTCCGCTTAAGCTGTCTTGCATACACACAGACACACCAAATTCCGACCGTCAAAAACGCAGTGACGTACAACACTATGACGAGCCGAGAAAAATGAAGTTCAATGCTTCCGAGCATGCGTCAAATTGTTTCCGAGCATGCGTGTTTTTTCTCCGTCAGAAATTCCATACAGACGAATTTCCAATCGGGGGAAAAAAAGAACATGTTTTCTTTCTAAGTCCGTCGGAATTTCCCAAGCAAAAAGTCCAATGGGGCACACACATGCGGTCGGAATATCCGATGAAACAATTCCGTCTGACTTTTTACATTGGAAATTCCGATCATGTGTACGTGGCATTAGGCTTGGTGGTCAGTGGGAGTACATACCACTAGTGGTCAGTAGGAGGAGGAATAGTGCCCCATCATTGGTGTCAGTGGGGGAAATAATGGCCCAACATTGGTGACAGTGGGAGGAAAAGTTCCCCATCATTGGTGTCATTGGAAGGTATAGAACCCCATTGATAGACTCAGGAATAATGCCCCATAGTTGGTGTCTATGGGAGGATTCGTGTCACACCATTGGTGTCAGTGGGAGGAATAGGTGCCGCATTGTTGGTGTCTATGGGAGGATTCGTGTCACACCATTGGTGTCAGTGGGAGGAATAGGTGCCACATTGTTGGTGTATATGGGAGGAATAGTGCCCCATCATTGGTATTAATAGGAGGAATAGTGCCCCATCATTGGTATTATTAGGAGGAATAGTGCCCCATTCCTAGTGTCAGTGGGAGGAATATTGCCCCATAGTTGGTGTTATTGGGAGGAATTGTGTCCCATCATTGGTATAAGCGGGAGAAATAGTGCTACATCGGTGTCAGTGGGAGGAATAGTGCCCCATCATTGGTATTAATGTGAGGAATAGTGTCCCATCATTGGTATTAATAGGAGGAATAGTGCCCCATTCTTAGTGTCAGTGGGAGGAATATTGCCCCATAGTTGGTGTTATTGGGAGGAATTGTGTCCCATCATTGGTCCCATCATTGGTATAAGCGGGAGAAATAGTGCTGCATCGGTGTCAGTGGGAGGAATATTGCTCAATCATTTATATCGGTGGGAGGAATTATGCCCCATCTTTGATGTCAGTGGAAGGAATGGTGCCCCAAGGGCCAGATGAAGGCTACCAAGGGGACACATCCGCATCCGCAATTTGGAAACCACTGCCCTATACCAACTTCTACTACCACCTACAGAAGTAGGACCAGATCCCCCCCCCCCCCCATTATTCACTAATATTTGGGAGCAGGTCAGAGACCCAGATTAGGCCATCCTTCTTTCCATTTAATCTGTGATTACTTCTTAATCACCGCCGTAAGTTTGAGCAGCAAGTTGTGTATTCACATAGAACTTGCGCTTAAACTTTCGGCGGCGCAGTGTAACTGGGCCGGCGTAAGCCCGCCTTATTCAAAATAGGCTGGTTGGGGGCGTGTACTATGTAAAATAGTAGTGACCCCACGTTTTTGACGTTCTTAACGAACGGCGCATGCGCCGTCCGTGGACATATCCCAGTGCGCATTCTCCAAATGACGTCGGCAAATCGTCATGCTTTCGACGTGAACGTAAATTACGTCCAGCCCTATTCGCGAACGACTTACGCAAACGACGTAAAAAATTCAAATTTCGTCGCGGGAACGACGGCCATACTTAACATTGGCTGCGCCTCATAGACCCAGGGGTAACTTTACACCGGAAAAAGCCTAACGTAAACGACGTAAAAAAATTACGTACGTTTGTGAATCGGCGTATCTACCTAATTTACATATTCCTCGCTGAAATCGACGAAAGCGCCACCTAGCGGCCAGCGTAAATATGCAGCCTAAGATACGACGGTGTAAGAGACTTACGCCGGTCGGATCTTAGGGAAATCTATGCGTAACTGATTCTAAGAATCAGGCGCATAAATACGACGGCGCACAATCGGACTTACGACGGCGTATCTGGAGATACGCCATCGTAAGTCTCTGTGAATCTGGCCCTATATGTTTTAGGTGGAGTGATGATGTATTGATGTATCAACATCTGAGGTAAGGCTAGTCCATACAGGTTCAAAGTAATCAGCTTTAGGCTGGATTCACACAAATGCAACTGCAGACATCACATGCGATTTGCACCATATTCCAGACTGTGCAGTGCGAATTCAGTCATATACTTTGTATGGCTCAAATCGCATTCGCACCAAAATGGTGAAAGACACTTTTTTTTGTCCGCACTGGAATCAGATGGCATGGGCATTCACACCCATGCCATCTGATCCCTGTACCATTTTACAGTTCGCACTGTGATCTGCGGTCCGATCTGGGGGTGCCATTAACTTTTCATTGACACCCACAGCCGTTCACAGATGTCTGCGACTTAGGTGCGATGTGGGAACCGGCACAGGATTTGCAGGATTTCCCGCATCGTATCAGTGTGAATCCAGCCTAATTCTCTGTTACTGCTTATTATGAAAAATAGTTTTATGTCCATTGTCTGTACAGGTGAACTTCATAAATTAACTGTCATACAAAGAACATTGATCACATCATGCCAATGTTGTAATTCCCAGTATGTTGGATCCACACAAGTAAATTACAGGACAGGAGATCGTTTCAGGGATATTAATTAAAAAACAGGAATCAATCAATGTGGGCAGGCATTTTGTAGAATGCCAAAATGCATTTTTTTGTCAATTATATGCGTAGAAAAGATTGGTCCCCTGATGTGAGGTAGGGATGTTTTCCGCAGACTATGCAGGAAAAAAAAATATATATATATATATTTTTTTTTCCTTTCTTTCTTTTCTGCATATATATATATAAATGAATATATCAAAGTATGTTAGATGTGAACAAAATAACTCAAAGTGAATGTTCCAAAAGTGAATGAATCAAAAAAACATTCAAAAGTTCTTCAATAAACAAGATTGGTAAATGCTATGTGACCACACAATTTCAAGTAGGGTGTAACATTTCTCTATGATTAAACTATATATATATATCCATTTCAGTAATGCATGGGACAGGGAACACAAATCTATTTGCACATAAAATGCGAATGTAAGTTTTGCAATGAAAAACACTTTTTCCCCCTACCACTAGATGGCCCCAGTGCAGTGCTTGTAATCTGCTGTGATCGTTCAGAATATAGGAACTTGAATTTGTTACAACAAATCGGTAACAAAGTCATAATAGACATTAGTGTAAAACAAATGTAACATAAGCTATAAAGAGATATTTTCTGGCTTTATATTTACAAATTACAACCAAGAGAATATATGTAGGGAAGGTAGGTTAGGGCCTCCAATCCTTCACTTACTTGGCCAGCAGGCTCATGAGGTAGTTGGGGGTGTTAGGATCCAGCCGGAGAGGAGGGACGGTGACGTAGGCTGCAGCATGTGACCAATCCTGGTGGTAGTAGTGGAGACCGTTCAGCGTAGAGTGGGCGGTGGTCGTCTCTCCATAGACAATTTTCCCTGGAGGTTACAATTGGTTTCTTAAATATTACTAGGCAAGGTCATTCTGGACACACACGCTATATCCATAATATTTATCACCCACCCGGATCACTGAGATTATATGGGATCCCTAAAGGTGACTCAGAATAGTACCTGTGATCATGTGGGATCCTGTGAGATCCTGGTGATCAGGTGGGATCCTGTAAGATCCTGGTGATCGGGAATGATTCTGTCTGACACTGGTGATCAGGGGGGATCCTGTAAGATCCTGGTGATCGGGTATGATTCTGTCTGACACTGGTGATCAGGTGGGATCCTATAAGATCCTGGTGATCAGGTGGGATCCTGTAAGATCCTGGTGATCGGGTATGATTCTGTCTGACACTGGTGATCAGGTGGGATCCTATAAGATCCTGGTGATCAGGTGGGGTCCTGTAAGATCCTGATGATCAGGTGGGATCCTGTAAGATCCTGGTGATCAGGTGGGATCCTGTAAGATCCTGGTGATCGGGTATGATTCTGTCTGACACTGGTGATCTGATAAACCCTTTGTATGATGCTAGTGATCAGGCGTGATATTATATGACATTGATGATGAAGTCAGGACCAAGTGATCAAGTGTGACACTAGTAATGAGGTGTGATCCAGTATGACTGGTCATTTAGTGTAATGCTGTGCAGCTGCTGCAGGAGTTATACACCCCGTTATGGTTGGCGGGCGTAGCACCTGCCAAGCATGACCCATTTAAGTGAATGAGGCCATTCTGCAAGTGCCCTGCAACCTTGTGAAACACAGCAAACAAGGGGTCAAAGCTGGCAGCGTTGTGTTGCTTTCTCACCACCTGCTTAACCCCTTGGACCCCGTAGAAGCATACATTTGCGGGGCGCTTGCAGAGAGGCTCATTACCTTGAATGGTAGGGACTGGCAGGCGGTAGCACCCACCAAAAGCAACAGGGGGCTTAATTCCTGCTGTGGTATATGTACATATTTGGCTGCTGCCTCAGAAGCTAAAGGGGGTAGGGATTGGTGGCTGTAAAACCACCCCCCAACTTTAAGTGTAAACGAGCCCTATGGGTGCTGCTGCCGCTGAATGCAACTAAGGGCTCATTCACAAGTGCAAAACGCACTGCTGCTTTTCTTAAAAGGGATCCGAGTGTGTTTAACAGGTGGTGAGGAGACGATATCTTGCCTCCTCATCACCCGATTTAAACCCATGACTGCCGTGCAATGCATGCGATTGTGACATGGTAGTATGGCAATTAGATGTTTAAATCAGGTGAGAGGGGGCAACACTGTGCTCAGTGATCGTTGAATTCTCCCATGTTGTTCAGGTAGATCTTCAACTCTTTAAGGCCGGGTTCACACTATTGTGTATTGGATGCGGGATCTCCACATCCAATTCCCAATAGCAGGAGAATTTGATTGGCTCTCTATGGAGCTTGTTCACATATCTCCGATGCGGCTCCGGGGCAAATTTGCACAGAAGCCCTGTGCGTCTTTTGGTCCGTTTCAGGTCCGAATTTAGCCCAAAATTCAGGCTAAAATTGGACCTGAAACGGTGAACTAGGAAGCACAGGGGAGCTGCATCGGCATCCTGTGTGAACCGAGCCTGAGATTTCCTACTCCTGCTGTATAGCAATGAGGATCTAGTTTGACTTTTTATGGCACTGGCGGTCAGGTTGGATGATTTGGTGTGACCCTTCCTAACAGAAATGTGCAGGTATGAATCTGTATGTTACCGGTGATTGGGTGTGATCTTCTATGACACTTGTGAACAGTTCTACTCATGATGATCTGATGATTTGGGTGTGATCTAGATAAGAGTCCAGCAATTGGATGGGATCTAAATTTGAGTCTAGTGATTGGATTTGATCTGGATATGTGTCTAGTGATTGGATGGGATCAGGTGATTTCTGTGATTTGAATATGAGTCTGGTAAGAGTATAAGACAAATAATTGGCTGTGTTTTGGTGATTGGGTGTTATCTGAAAATAAGTCAGGCGATTGGGTGTGTAATCTGGATATTAGTCTGGTGATCAGATGTGATTTGGATATTAGTCTGGTAACTGGGTGTAATCTGTATACAAGTTTGGTGAATGGCTGTGATCTGAATATGAGACTGGTAAGAGAATGAGACAAATAATTGGCTGTGTTTTGGTGATTGGATGTTATCTGAAAATAAGTCAGGTGATTGGGTGTAATCTGGATAGAAGTCTGGTGATCAGATGTGATTTGGATATTAGTCTGGGGATTGGGTGTGATCTGGATATAAATCTGGTAACTGGGTGTAATCTGTATACGAGTTTGGTGTGGGTGTAATCTATATACGAGTTTGGTGTGGGAGTGATCTGTATACGAGTTTGGTGTGGGTGTGATCTGTATACGAGTTTGGTGTGGGTGTAATCTGTATACGAGTTTGGTGTAATCTGTATACGAGTTTGGTGTGGGAGTGATCTGTATACGAGTTTGGTGTGGGAGTGATCTGTATACGAGTTTGGTGTGGGTGTGATCTGTATACAAGTTTGGTGTGGGAGTGATCTGTATACGAGTTTGGTGTGGGTGTGATCTGTATACGAGTTTGGTGTGGGTGTAAACTGTATACGAGTTTGGTGTGGGTGTGATCTGTATACAAGTTTGGTGTGGGTGTGATCTGTATACGAGTTTGGTGTGGGTGTGATCTGTATACGAGTTTGGTGTGGGTGTGATCTGTATACGAGTTTGGTGTGGGTGTAAACTGTATACGAGTTTGGTGTGGGTGTGATCTGTATACAAGTTTGGTGTGGGTGTGATCTGTATACGAGTTTGGTGTGGGTGTGATCTGTATACGAGTTTGGTGTGGGTGTGATCTGTATACGAGTTTGGTGTGGGTGTGATCTGTATACGAGTTTGGTGTGGGTGTAATCTGTATACGAGTTTGGTGTGGGCGTGATCTGTATACGAGTTTGATGTGGGTGTGATCTGTATACGAGTTTGATGTGGGTGTGATCTGTATACGAGTTTGGTGTGGGTGTGATCTGTATACGAGTTTGGTGTGGGTGTGATCTGTATACGAGTTTGGTGTGGGTGTAATCTGTATACGAGTTTGGTGTGGGCGTGATCTGTATACGGGTTTGGTGTTGGTGTAATCTGGATAGAAGTCTGATGATCACATGTGATTTGGATACAAGACTGGTGATTGGCTGTGAAATGGATTATAATGTACAGTAAATCTGGTGATTGTATGTTATCTGGATAGAAGTTGGGTGAGGAGGTGTGATTTGGATCATAGTCTGGTGATTGGGTGTGATATAGATAGAAGTCTGGTAAATAGGTGTAATCTGCATATGAGTTTTGACCTGATTATTGGGTGAGATCTGGTTATAAGTTTGATGACCAGGTGTTGTATGGATACGAAACTGGTAATTGGCTGTGATTTGGTGATTGTAATCTGGCTGTGATCTGGATAGAAGTCTGATGATCAGAGGGGTGATTTGGATCATAGTCTGGTGATTGGGTGTGATACGGATAGAAGTCTAGGGATTGTATGTGATTAATTATATTATATTGGGTGTGATATAGATATGTCTGGTGATTGTATGTGATTAATAATATTATATTGGGTGTGATATAGATATGTCTGGTGATTGTATGTGATTAATAATATTATATTGGGTGTGATATAGATATGTCTGGTGATTGTATGTGATTAATAATACGGTATTATATTGGGTGTGATCTGGATATGTCTGGTGGTAGTTGAGTGTGATCCTGAACAAACCCTGGATCTGGAAACCAGTGATCGGGTAACACGCGTTACACACAGCTGAGGGTGCTCACCTTGCATTTTGGCAGAGGCAATGACATCACCTGCTGACATACTGGAAATGTTCACCAAGTAGACAGGGCAGAAGGTCTGAGAAGCAGAGACAGAGAGGCGGCTACAAGATTAGTACAGCCAGACACACGCTGGTTAGACTGAGAAGGACCACAACACAAGAGATTATATTAGCCGATACAGACAAACCAAAGGAAAAGTGATGAGTGAATCCACCCAAAAACCAAACTGGCCCATGGCAAATCTTTTTATTCACATGTCCCATCTGCAGACAACCAGACAGGTCAATAGTCACAATTGGCAGATTCCTGAATTGTGTGATTCCCTGCAGATCAGACAGACCTACAGGTCCTCTTGGAAAGGAATTCTGATGTTTGATCACCACAGATGAGCAGTTAGCAATATGAAAACAAGAGAAAAGAAGTTCATAACACAGAACAAGCACCATGCACAACTCATCTAGGGCCCGGTACACTAAAAGACTCTGTGCAGCTAACGGTGGACGCTATTCACCATGGAGTGATGTCAGATGACTATATGGTAAATTGGGTGGTATCAGACTCAGTGGAGACCTGTTAAGCTGGAAATAAGCCAATAATGGGCAAAAGTCACCTCTGACTGACTCTGTCAAACTAACAAAGACATCAAAGACAAAGACAGCCTTTGGCTAAAATTTTGGTGTTACCAAGTACGACTTATCAGAAGAAATACAGTATGTACTTAAAGTCTAATGCCGCGAACACACGACCGTTTTTCGGCATGAAAATAACGACGTTTTAAAAAAATGTCATTTAAAATGATGGTGTGTGGGCTTCACATCATTTTTCGGGTTCTGAAAAACGACAATTTTTTTTTTTCGAACATGCTGCATTTTTTAACGATGTTTTAAATGATGTCGTTTTTTGGGTTGTAAAAAATTATCGTGTGTGGGCTAAAACGACGTTAAAAACTTGCGCATGCTCAGAAGCAAGTTATGAGACGGGAGAGCTCGTTCTGGTAAAACTAGCGTTCGTAATGGAGTAAGCACATTCATCACGCTGTAACAGACAGAAAAGCGCAAATCGTCTTTTACTAACAGGGAATCAGCTAAAGCAGCCCCAAGGGTGGCGTCATCCGCATGGAACTTCCCCTTTATAGTGCCGTCGTAAGTGTTGTACGTCACCGCGCTTTGCTGGAGCATTTTTAAAAAACGATGGTGTGTGGGCAACGTCGTTTTAATGATGAAGTTGGAAAAACTTTGTTTTTTCTACATGCCGACAAACGTCGGTTTTTTTCATGCTGAAAAATGATCATGTGTACACGGCATTAGTCCTTTTTCATACTGGCAGAGTACACCAGCGGATCCCCCTGCTCAGAAGGGGATCTCTCCGCTGATCCCCCTCTGAGCAGGGAGATGACAGGTCTGTGTCTGCTCAGCTGTTGAAGAGCAGACACGAACACAGCCCGCTCTCCTCTATGGGCTGTCAGATGGAAACGGACCACCTGTCTGTTTCCATCCGACTGTCATCCGATTCGCCATATGGATGGAGAAAGATTAAAACCCATCTCTTCTGAGGTCAAGGGGCTTCCTTACCCTTGGAATGGAAACAGCGCCCAGAGGCGATTCAGTTCGCATGTGTTGCGCTTTACAAGTTTTTCACTCACTCACTCACTCAACTGATCCTATCCGTATTTTTAGTGGACAGGATCAGACCACCTGTCTGTTTCCATCCGACTGTTACCAGATGGACAGGATCAAAACGGATGTTGGCGGGATGTTTTTAGCGGACAGGATCAGATGTCGGTGGATGTCAAAGGACATGTCTGTTGACATCCGCCAGGGCAAAGAGAGTAACGGATGGTCCTATCGGGTCCACCTAATAAACTGAAAGGTGGACCTGATCGGGCCGTGTGAAAGGGGCCTAACTCCAGGTTTTGTTTGGCCCAAACATCAGCTACGTACAAAGCAGCACTGTGCTTTAGTAGCATTTTCGGGAGACTTCCCATCTTCTGCTGAACAAATTTGAGTCGGGCTGTGTGCCTCTCAGTCATTCAGAGGAAGCCTTGTATTCTTATAAATGAATATAAGCCTTTTCTAATTGGCTGAAGATCATATCATCCACCCACCTCCTTATCTCGGCCAATCAGCCCAACTCTCAGTTCAATTCTGTTCCAGTAAAAGACGGGAAGTCTCCCAAAACGCTATTGAACCCCAGCGCCATATACTAATTGTAGCTGATGTGTACAGTATATATATTGCTCACAGCCACATTTCGTGATTACCAGATTGGCCAAAACTAACGATTGTGACAGAAAACCTGAAGTTAAGCTGCCCATAGATGGATCACAATTCCGCCAGTTCAGCAGGGACCAGCCAAGTTTCAATCCATCTATGACAGTTCCCGCTGGACAGAAGTCAATTTAAAAAAAGGGAAAATGGCCAGTGAATGTTTAGACACCTTTTGTACCCTGGGAGTAATGTTTGCAGTGTAATATGGGAAAACATGAATGGTTGCAAAGAACGAGAACACTTATATGGCTCATTGTACTAGACAAAGGAGCAATGTACAGAAGACACAGAGAGAGAACATATCACATACAGAAATGAGAATGACACACTTATAAATAGTCTGAACACTTACTGGCACTATATAGCAGACATCTTAGATGCCAGCTCGTCAGGTCAGTTGTCCTGGTCAGTAGCATGGGTGCCTTAAATGCCAATACCGACCTAGTTTCCCTTGTTCAGTGCCTGACCTCGCCCACTAAGCCTCACCCTTGGCTAGAGGCTGACCATCACAGTGATACAGTGATGGGACAAAAGAGACTTGGATGGAACGGGGTCGGGCTCTTTACCACAGAAACACGGTTGATATTTGCATACAAAGCACTCTGGGAAACAAAGCTATCGGGGGGGGGGGGGGGGGGGGGTGCAATACACAGCTAACCAAACAGGAGAAACCCGGTGATGATTGCTATGTGACATCAGCAGAGTTTTAGGTTATCTCACTTTAGGTTCTATGTAAAGGCCTATTTAGAAAGAGTCAGTGGATTCTTCCACACTCACATTCAGTATCTCACGAAAGTGAGTACACCCCTCACATTTGTGTAAATATTTTATTTTATCTTTTCATGTGACAACACTGAAGAAATGACACTTTGCTACAATGTAAAGTAGTGAGTGTACAGCTTGTATAACAGTGTAAATTTGCTGTCCCCTCAAAATATCTGAACACACAGCCATTCATGTCTAAACTGCTGGCAACAAAAGTGAGTACACCCCTAAGTAAAAATTTCCAAATTTGGCCCAAATAGCCATTTTCCCTCCCCGGTGTCATGTGACTCATTCGTGTTAAAAGGTCTCATGTGTGAATGGGGAGCAGGTGTGTTAAATTTGGTGTTATCACTCTCTCATACTGGTCACTGGAATTTCAACATGGCACCTCATGACAAAGAACTCTAAGGATCTGAAAAAAAGAATTGTTGCTGTACATAAAGATGGCCTAGGCCAGTGATGGCGAACCTTGGCACCCCAGATGTGTTGGAACTACATTTCCCATGATGCTCAACTACACTGCAGAGTGCATGAGCATCATGGGAAATGTAGTTCCAAAACATCTGGGGTGCCAAGGTTCACCATCACTGGCCTAGGCTATAAGAAGATTGCAAAGACCCTGAAACTGAGCTGCAGCATGGTGACCAAGACCATACAGCGGTTTAACAGGACAGGTTCCACTCAGAACAGGCCTCGCCATGATCGACCAAAGAAGTTTAGTGCACGTGCTCAGCATCATATCCAGAGGTTGCCTTTGGGATATAGACGTATGCAGAGCTTTTTTTCTCAGAAAATAGGTGCAGGAACTCAACCACGACCCCGTTCAGATTTCACAAACAGTAGGAGGGTCATAAAGGTGCATTAAATACCAGGAATACATTACATACAGAGTGCAGAGTTCAGGGGGGTTACACACAGAGTGCAGAGCTGTCACTTGTAAACACAGAAACCAGACTTCTGTGTTTACAAGTGATTGTGGTGAGCAGGCACCAAAGGGTCCGAGCCAGAGGTGGTGGAACTGAGTTCCCCCAAGTTCCCCCTGAAAAAAAGCCCTGGACGTATGAGTGCTGCCAGCATTGCTGCAGAGGTTGAAGGTGTGGGGGGTCAGCCTGTCAGTGTTCAGACCATACGCCACACACTGCATCAAATTGGTCCCAGAAGGAAGCCTCTTCTAAAGATGATGCACAAGAAAGCACACAAACAGTTTGCTGAAGACAAGCAGACTAAGGACATGGATTACTGGAACCATGTCCTGTGGTCTGATGAGACCAAGATAAACTTATTTGGTGTCAGATGGTGTCAAGCGTGTGTCACGGCAACCAGGTGAGGAGTACAAAGACAAGTGTGTCTTGCCTACAGTCAAGCATGGTGGTGGGAGTGTCATGGTCTGGGGCTGCATGAGGGCTGCCGGCACTGGGGAGCTACAGTTCATTGAGGGAACCATGAATGCCAACATGTACTGTGACATACTGCAGCAGAGCATGATCCCCTCCCTTCAGAGACTGGACCGCAGGGCAGTATTCCAACATGATAACGACCCCCAAACACACCTCCAAGATGACCACTGCCTTGCTAAAGAAGCTGAGGGTAAAGGTGATGGACTGGCCAAGCATGTCTCCAGACCTAAACCCTATTGATCATCTGTGGGACATCCTCAAATAGAAGGTGGAGGAGAGCAAGGTCTCCAACATTCACCAGCTCTGTGATGTCATCATGGAGGAGGGGAAGAGGACTGCAGTGGCAACCTGTGAAGCTCTGGTGAACTCCATGCCCAAGAGGGTTAAGGCAGTGCTGGAAAATAATGGTGACCACACAAAATATTGACATTTGGGCCCAATTTTAATTTTCACTTAGGGGTGTACTCACTTTTGTTGCCAGCGGTTTAGACATTAATGGCTGTGTGTTGTTATTTTGAGGGGACAGCAAATTGACACTGTTATACAAGCTGTACACTCACTACTTTACATTGTAGCAAAGTGTCATTTCTTCAGTGTTGTCACATGAAAAGAGAAAAGAAAAGATTTACAAAAATGTGAGGGGTGTACTCACTTGTATGAGAGACTGTGGCTGCCCTGGGCAAAGTATACTGACTAATACTGATAAAAACTGTCAAGCAAAGATCCATCGACAGGTTTTACCAGTTTCATAAGGCTTTCCGTGTACTTGTTTCACCAGTAATTGACACACATTTTTTTTCAGGGGAAGGATTGTTGTAGCAACCAATTTTTAAGAGTTCAATTCCCTATTGGACTTTTTATAAACACAAGTGTGATCAAGTTGAATAGAGTAAAGAGAGGCAAAATGAAAAGCAGTTATATAGGCAATCTTTATAAATAGGCCCCTCATCAAATCCGGGTCACAGCATGTGGGACACAAGCAAAAGCATGCAGGACACCGGCCACAGCACATGGGTCATAGGTCATAACAAGTGGATCACAGGCCACAGCACATGGGTCATAGGTCATAACAAGTGGATCACAGGCCACAGCACATGGGTCATAGGTCATAACAAGTGGATCACCGGCCACAGCACATGGGTCATAACAAGTGGATCACAGGCCACAGCATGCAGGTTACACATGGGTCACGGGCCACTAAACATGGGTCACGGGCCACTACACACGGGTCACACACCACTGCACTCTGGTCACAGGCCACAGCATACAGGTTGCAGATCACAGCACGCAGGTCACAACTCTCACCCTATTAGCAATAGTTATCGCCCTGTGAACGGCCTCTGCTTCCAGCTGTATAGGGAAAAAAAAAAAGAACATAAGTATAATATCAAACAATTGTTTCACCCTTCTGTGAGCTCATCATGCTTCTCATCGATTATTAAAGCAACCTTCCCCCTCAGTGGCAAGGTTCACTTAATCAAGATGCCCTCTCCTTTCCTAAATTGCTGCATAAAAGTATGTGTGCGGGATTAGATAATATACTTACCCTTCCCTGACTTCCTCCCTCGGTTTTTAGATGATGGTGATGTCCAGGGCCGCCATCAGGGGGGTACAGACAGTACACCTGTAAGGGGCCCGGAGGTCCCCAGGGGCCCGGATGGCAACCCCCTTTTTTTATTAAAGGTCCCAGAGGACCCCAGGGCTCCGGATGGCACCCCCCCTTTTTTATATATATATATATTTTTTTCTTTTTATTAAAGGTCCCAGAGGACCCCAGGGCTCCGGATGGCACCCCCCCTTTTTTATATATATATATATATATATATATATTACATTTTTTATTTTTATTTTTTGTTTTTACTAAAGGGCCCAGAGGTCCCCAGGGGGTCCCCACCCCCTTTTTTTTTTATAAATGTCCCCAGGGCCCTTTTTTTATAATTCTTTATATATATATATATATTTTTTTTTTTTTTTTGGAGGGGGCTCAGAGGTCCCCAGGGCAACAAGCCCCCCCCCCCCAGCTTCTCAATTTGAGGTTCTCTGCTCCAGGGGGCCCATGCCTGAAGCTGTGTAAGGGGTCCCATAATTCCTGGTGATGTCACCCTGATTCCCAGACCTGGGAGAATGTTGAAAATCCCAAATTGTCTGCTGTGATGTCTTCCTGCAAAATTTGAGTTATTTAACATTCCTCTGGATCCCGTCGGCAGAAGGATGACGTCACCCAATGCCCTACAGAAGTCGTGAAAGCATATACATACAGAATATGCATTGTTTTGGGGGTTGCACCTTTAATTGGCGGACCTTGCCACTTTATAGCCAGTAGTAGGTAGTCACGTTGAACTGGCCTTGTTCTATGTTGCTGAAGAACTCCAAGCAGCGCAGATGAGTAATATAGAACAATCTAGTTGAATGTGACTATCTACTAGTAGATATACTATAAACTGGAGAAATGAAATTATCACCTCCAAACAAAACTCCTTATATACTGTAAGCTGTCTGCATGTTCTCATGTCATTAAGACCCCTTTCACACCGGGGGTGGTGCGGGTGTTAGCGGTAAAGCGCTGCTAGTTCTAGCGGCGCTCTACCGCTGTTATAGCGGTGATTTGGCGCTTACATGACCAATAACTACTGATAAAGGTCTAAGGATTACAGGTGACTTTGGAGATGAGGAAATCATGTAACATACAGATTTTTTTTTTTTAGGAGAGAGAAGTGACAGTGCAGTCACCATTCAATAAGTGAAAACACTCACTGCTAATTCCTCTTTATGGCTGTGATAATACGTGTATTCTGCTTTTCTGTCACTAGAGGGTGATATTGCAGCAGTAACACACCCGGAAAAAATAAAACAGTGAAAATGAAACGCACATCACACCACCGCTAATAAAAACTGACAGCTGCCCACATGCTAAAAGTGTTTAGCGTAGGGCAGTGTGATCAAGTCACTAATCATATGGAACATTTTGCAAACACAGTAGAATTTAAAGTAGCTCTCCAACCCCCCCCCCCCAAAAAAAAACAGATAAGTCTGGTTATGTATTAAGATAAAGCGGTTGTTTTAGTAAAACTGGAGCATGCAGCTCTGCATAGAAACCAATCAGCATTTAGGTCTTATTATCAAAGCTTAATTAACCATTTAAGGACCGGAAGGATTTGCCCCCTTAATGACCAGGCCATTTTTTGCAGCACTGTGTCGTTTTAACAGACAATTACGCGGTTGTGCGACTTTGTACCCAAACAAAATTGGCGTCCTTTTTTCCCCACAAATAGAGCTTTCTTTTGGTGGTATTTGATCACCTCTGGGGGGTTGTTGTTTTTTTTGCTCTATAAACCCAAAAATACTGTCAATTTTGAATTTATTTTTATTTTTTTTACTTTTTACTATAATAATCATCCCCCCAAAAAATGTAAAAACTAAAATGTCTTCATCAGTTTAGGCCGATGCGTAGTCTTCTACATATTTTTGTTTAAAAAATCGCAATAAGCGTATATTGATTGGTTTGCGACAAAAGTTATAGCGGATAGATTTATGATAATAGGTATCTTATATGTGTGAACAAGCAGTTCAAAAGATAAACAGCGCTAATGAGATGTTATAACAACTCAAAACTAAAAGAATCAACAGCCCAGTGGACACAGTAGGTGTAAAGGTAGTGGACTCCTAAGTGTCAGTGCACCAAAAACAACTCAAAAGAAAATACCTCTGTAGGTGGCCGAACTCACCCACCAGGGGTGTGTGATTGCCACAATAGAGAAATTTGAGACTCTATAAGTACACCATCTGGTCCTCCGGGTATTAGTACGTCAAACACACGTCTCAGCAAGGTGTCATGAAAGGCAGATAAAGAGACAAATGATAGTGCAATACTGCTAATATGAACCTGACTACAGAGGGTTAAATAACCTAAAGTGAGTGCCCGTACAATAAATCACTGAAAGATAAGCAAAAAGATACGATCACCGCTATCACCGCCGTTTAAAATCCTCCAGGGGCCGCGCGCGTGCTGAGCATAAGCTGTTAGGACAGGCGCTGGATCGAGGTTGGTGGATGGTGGAGCGCGGTGGAACGCAAGCTATGTCCGTATGTTGCGTCGTTGTAGCCACGCCCTGACGCGTTTCGTCACTTCCTGACTTCAACAGAGGGCGTGGCTACCTAACGCATTCACTGTTCCTTTATACTCTGTCAGCATAAGACTATTGAATCAGTTTACCCGCCCACTGGTCATGATTGGTGCTGTTCCGATCTGATGGGCGGGCTGACCTCAGCCTTGCTGTGTAGAGTTTACAAAGGGCAAAGCGAAAAAACGGAATAGTAAAAATGGTTACTGCATTTAATCTGGTTAAAAAACCTACAAATATATACAAAAATTGCTTGTCACCGACGGGTATAGAGAGCATTTGTAAATGCTCTCTACAAGCAGGGGTGTATATAGGTATATTTGGCGACTACAGGTGTTTGTAAAATAGCTGATAAAAGAAACGAATAGAAGGAATGTGTTTATACAACACGGGTGTCAGTTCACCCAACCACCGAGTGCTGTGGGCGTGTTTCAAATGCCTATCAGACCGCTCGGGATTTATATGATGTTTGCAATTGATGTTTTTAAACATAATCAGAGAGGCAAAATATCTCGGACACTCGATTAGACTTAGTGGTTTGTGCACATTACAGTACAAGATGACTAAAATCAAAGTAAGATATTTAATAAATGTGCGATCATTGATGCTAAAAAATGTACAAAAAATGCACAAAAAATGCACAGCAACGCACAGCTCTCAGGTGAAAATGTGCTCATAGAAGAAAAAATTCCAGGTAATATCATGGAAAATGCACAAAAATATGTGCTAGTATATGTATATATGGTATACCTTGCGAGTTGGTTGAACAACGATACGTTCTTATGTATGGATTATGTAACCAAGCTTATGTGGGCAGGGCCAAACTGACATATGTTTTAGCTGTCACGTACTATGTCAGTGAAAAAGAGTCTTTGAGTAGAAGTCCAGTTCAGTATAGTGTGAGGCTTTATGTCATCAAAAGTGTTTGGACAGGGCCGGTAAGCAATCATAATAATAAGGAAGGATAAAAAAGGGAGACTGATAAAAGGAGGGTTCAGAGGGGGGGGCATCTAATAGAAGAACCGATATAAAATATATATAAAAAATATATAAAATATATATAAAAAAATGTATTTATATAAAATATATAATAAAATCAAAAAAATAGCCGGTAAAGATACTGAAAATAGAGACTGATAAAACAGGGAACGTAAAACTTGGTAAAACTGATAAAAATGGCTGATAAAAATGGCTGAATAAAAGGGGATGGTAAGACTGAAACTGTAATAAAATCAGAGATCACTGATAAAACAGTTAATATCCAAGTCCACATTTAATCCTTTCGGCACAAGTGTGCCTGCCATAAAAATCCATTCAGTTTCACGTTTCGAAAGTTCCCTTATATGGTTACAGCCCCTCCAGGAGGATTCAACATGTTCAACACCCCAAAACTTCAGACCTGCGGGGTTCTTGTTGTGATATAATTTAAAGTGCAGGGAAACATTGTGGTCCTTGTACCCTAATTTAATATTTGCTACATGTTCAGCAATTCTAATTCTTCATTTTCTTTTTGTACGGCCGATATACATCAATTTGCACGGGCATTCAAGCATATACACGACGTGTGTTGTGTTGCATGTGATGAAAGATTTCACTTTAAATTCGATACCGTTAGAAGTAGCAGTAAAAGACTCTATAGGGCCTCTTGCTCTGTCTGCTTCCTTGCATGGGAGACATTTTTTACATGGGAAGAACGCCTCTTTATTCCACATGGATGGTGGTTTTCTTGGAGGGTCAAGGACTTTTTTGACAATTTTATCTCCAAAATTGGCCGCCTTCCTGTATATGAATCCTGGTTTCTTTGGGAGTACAGTATTTAGAACTTTATCTAGAAAGAGGATGTGCCAGTGGTTTTTAAAGATCATCTCAACCTCTTTATATTGGCTATGATAGCCTGATATAAAACTCCATTCATGAATATTTCTTTTAGCAGGTACTCGAGTTGTAGATAGGCAGTCGGAACGTGGTATTAATGCCAGTTCATCTATGATCCGGACAAGTTTATTGTTGTCGTAGCCTTTTTCTACAAATTTCTCTTTTAGAAGATTGGCCTGTGATTTAAAATCTAAAACGTTGCTGCAATTTCGTTTCACTCTCATCAATTGGCCCTTTGGAATGTTCCTTAACCACATTGGGTGGTGGCCGCTTATCATTGGCAAGTAACTATTACAGTCAGTCGGTTTGAAATAGACATTAGTACCAAGCTTGTTTCCTTCTCTAAAAATGTTAAGATCAAGAAAATGCACACTCTGCTGATTGTACTCACTGGTGAGTTGGATATTACATATATTTGTTTTTAGATCTTTTAAAAAGGTTTCTAATGTTAAAAGTGGACCAGCCCAGATAAAAAATAAGTCATCAATATAACCGCGGTAAAATAAAAGCTCCTCACGCGGTGTATTAAAAATGGTCTTGTCCTCCCATTCCGCCATAAAAAGATTTGCTATACTGGGGGCAAATTTAGCCCCCATAGCAACGCCTTTATTCTGTAAATAAAAACAGTCGTTGTACCAGAAGAAATTGTGACTAAGGCAAAAATCAAGGCAATTACGTAGAAAAACTTTGAGGCTATGTCTGATGTCGTCTCTTTTGGAAAGTGCCCAATTTAATGCTAAAAGGGCATCGTCATGCTGTAAAATTGTATACAATGGCGAAACATCAGCAGTGACCAGATACACGTCACTAAGTCCGGTTAGATCTATTCCTTCTAACTGGATCAGTAGGTCTTTGGTGTCCCTCAAGTATGCCTTGGTATTAGTAACGCTTTTTTGGAGGTAATGATCCAGAAATTCACCAACCCGAGAAGTGACCGAACCAATGCCGTTTACTATTGGTCTAGCAGGAGGGTGTTGTATGTCTTTATGAATCTTCGGCAGTGTGTAAATGGTCGGAATTCTATTACTACTAGGGATCAAGTATTTCCTTTCTTTGATGGATATTGCATTTGTGCGATATCCTAACTGTACTAGTACTCGTAGGTTTTTTGAATACTGGAAAGAGGGATCCTTTGTTAGTTTAGTGTATGTGTTTGATTCCGAGAGCATATTGGTCATTTGTTGGTGGTAAAAGGCTTTACTCAAGATGACTACGCCTCCTCCCTTATCAGCTGGCCTTATCACAATATCTTTTCTTTTTTCTAATGCTTCTATCCCATCTCTGATGTGTCTTGGATTTACACTCTTTTTTGGGATGACTTGTTCCAAATCTCTGAGTAGGAGTCCTTTGAATACTTCCAACGGTTGATTGGCTCCTGTCATGGGATTAAAAAGTGACTTGTTCCTTAGACCACTATCACTAGGTGGTATAGGTGTTCTGTCAGTAACATTAGGATATTTGTTTAGAAAATATTTTTTCATATTTAGTTTCCTAGTGTACTTGTGTACGTCGATAAAAACATCAAACTTATTTATTGGGCGATTAAGTCCACATTTCAGTCCTAAATTTAAAATGTTCGTCTCCTTTTCAGTTAAAACAATATCGGTTAAGTTAAAAATGCCTCCTAATCTCGATCCCTCAGCCTTCTTTTTTTGCTGGTCCTTGGTCCGTCTCCCTGCTCTGCAACCTCTGGATCTCTTCTCCAGGGGCCAGGTTGGTGACTGGTTTCTTGTTCCTGATATGGGTGGTCCCTCCATTGTGGGTCTCTGTGTATTGGAACTTGGTTCGGGTCTCTGTATTGAGTATAATATTGGGGCTGTGCAGTGGGTTTCCCCCTGTGTCCTGATGACCCCCTGCCCCTTTTCTGCCATCCCCGGCCTCTTCCTAAAAAAGAACGTGGTGATGGGTACCTTTGTTCGTACACCTCTTCTCGTAGTGGTTCGTATCGATTATATACGGGTACCTGATGGTAGGTGTCCATGGGTGGTGGTCTCTGGTTACGATTAGATGGGCCAGGAGGCCTACCTCTACCCCTTGGTTGGTTGGCGTCGTTTCTAATCGGTGTAGACTGGTTATTGGGAGTAGGGGCTGTGTTTCTCCCATTGGCATAATGCGGACCTGTGTTTGAGGTAGGTTGTGTCTCACCATTTGCCTGTTCCTGTTGTGTCTCCATAATATTTGCGTCATGGTCATCTGTTTCTATGGTATTATTTTGCTGCCATAGGTAAATGGAGTTGGTCCTAAAATCTCCCACGTCTCGGTGAAATTTCTTAGTTTTTGTTTTCCGGGTTTCTTTATCAACTTTTTCAAGTCGTTTTTTAATACGAATATTAAAGTCTGTTATCTGTTGGGAATCCTTGATAGGATCCAGTAGTGTCTCTAAGTCCTTAATCTTTGACTCTAATTTGACCATTTTCCTTTTCTTCCTTTTTAAGATAAGATCTTGTAATTTGTGGCCTACACCATTAAAAAACTCAAGCCACTCTATCATGGAATCTTTGTCATCGAGGCCATCTTGGGGTGTTACTTCCCATCTAAGACTCCTTATGATGATACGTTCTTTGAGATATTGCTCGAGCGTGCAGATATCCCACCATGTTCTAACTTGTTTTTCTAGTGTGTTTCCCAAGGTGGTCAAAATACTATTAAAATTCGTTTGTGCAGTCGTTTGCTCATTGACAGTGAAAATGGTACTTATATCCAAATTTCTGTCACTTAAGAAGCGTAGTGCGTCCATAGCAGCCCAGGAAAAATATATAAATAAATAAATAAATAGATAGATAAATAAATATATAGAGGAAATAAAATGAAGAGTGCTGATAGAAGGCCTACTATTGCACTGCCGGCGCTTAGTGTTTGCAACAACACCTTTAAAGTGACTGTGTGTAAAGTGGCATAAAGTTTTACCAAACAAAAATGTGAGAGAGCACCTCTAAAAGTGAAAGAGGTGTTGTCTAATAAGCAGCTGTTAAAATAAAACAGGGAAACCCCATTTAGAATAATGATAATAGGTATCTTATATGTGTGAACAAGCAGTTCAAAAGATAAACAGCGCTAATGAGATGTTATAACAACTCAAAACTAAAAGAATCAACAGCCCAGTGGACACAGTAGGTGTAAAGGTAGTGGACTCCTAAGTGTCAGTGCACCAAAAACAACTCAAAAGAAAATACCTCTGTAGGTGGCCGAACTCACCCACCAGGGGTGTGTGATTGCCACAATAGAGAAATGTTGAGACTCTATAAGTACACCATCTGGTCCTCCGGGTATTAGTACGTCAAACACACGTCTCAGCAAGGTGTCATGAAAGGCAGATAAAGAGACAAATGATAGTGCAATACTGCTAATATGAACCTGACTACAGAGGGTTAAATAACCTAAAGTGAGTGCCCGTACAATAAATCACTGAAAGATAAGCAAAAAGATACGATCACCGCTATCACCGCCGTTTAAAATCCTCCAGGGGCCGCGCGCGTGCTGAGCATAAGCTGTTAGGACAGGCGCTGGATCGAGGTTGGTGGATGGTGGAGCGCGGTGGAACGCAAGCTATGTCCGTATGTTGCGTCGTTGTAGCCACGCCCTGACGCGTTTCGTCACTTCCTGACTTCAACAGAGGGCGTGGCTACCTAACGCATTCACTGTTCCTTTATACTCTGTCAGCATAAGACTATTGAATCAGTTTACCCGCCCACTGGTCATGATTGGTGCTGTTCCGATCTGATGGGCGGGCTGACCTCAGCCTTGCTGTGTAGAGTTTACAAAGGGCAAAGCGAAAAAACGGAATAGTAAAAATGGTTACTGCATTTAATCTGGTTAAAAAACCTACAAATATATACAAAAATTGCTTGTCACCGACGGGTATAGAGAGCATTTGTAAATGCTCTCTACAAGCAGGGGTGTATATAGGTATATTTGGCGACTACAGGTGTTTGTAAAATAGCTGATAAAAGAAACGAATAGAAGGAATGTGTTTATACAACACGGGTGTCAGTTCACCCAACCACCGAGTGCTGTGGGCGTGTTTCAAATGCCTATCAGACCGCTCGGGATTTATATGATGTTTGCAATTGATGTTTTTAAACATAATCAGAGAGGCAAAATATCTCGGACACTCGATTAGACTTAGTGGTTTGTGCACATTACAGTACAAGATGACTAAAATCAAAGTAAGATATTTAATAAATGTGCGATCATTGATGCTAAAAAATGTACAAAAAATGCACAAAAAATGCACAGCAACGCACAGCTCTCAGGTGAAAATGTGCTCATAGAAGAAAAAATTCCAGGTAATATCATGGAAAATGCACAAAAATATGTGCTAGTATATGTATATATGGTATACCTTGCGAGTTGGTTGAACAACGATACGTTCTTATGTATGGATTATGTAACCAAGCTTATGTGGGCAGGGCCAAACTGACATATGTTTTAGCTGTCACGTACTATGTCAGTGAAAAAGAGTCTTTGAGTAGATTTAGGATAGATTTATGGCATTTTTATTCTTGTTTTTTTTGTTTTTTTACTAGTAATGGCAGTGATCAGCAATTTTTAGCGGGACTGAGAAATTGCGGCGGACAGATCGGACACTTTTGACACTTTTTTGGGACCATTGAAATTTAAAAATAGCCACTGATTACTGTATAAATGTCACTGGCAGGGAAGGGGTTAACACTAGGAGGCGATCAAGGGATTAAATGTTCCAGAGGGAGGTGTTTCCAACTGTGGGGGCAGTGTAGTGATTGGGTGAGGAGACGGATCGCTGTTCCTAATCACTAGGTACAGACGATCTGTCTATTCTCCCCTGACATAACGGGGATCTGTCTGTTTACATTGACAGTTCCCCGTTCTGTCTCTCTCAGGAAGCGATCACGGGCGGCCATGTGCATCGACTCTGGCGTCGCACCCCCTAGTGGTCTTAAAGCGGCCAACGTACCACTGCGTATAACGTATAACTGCGGCGGCTGGTCTTTAAGTGGTTAAACAAGCTGAAGTTAGTTAGAAGCTGATTGGCTACCGTACACAACTGCACCACATCTGAGTGCTCCAGTTGTAGTAAATCAACCCCCCCAAAAAAACATATTTTTAAAGCCTAATGATCTCAAAACTGCCTTTTAATATGATCCGCAGCACACCTGAAATCAGACTGAGAGTGCCAGCAGAGTGAGCTTATTAAGTGCTATTGCACCACCCAGTTTTATTAACACAACAGTGTCTACCTTAAAAAGGACCGGTCAGAAATGAGCATTTGTAGGAATCTGGACTCCTCGGGCATAAGTGTGTGTGCTGTTATTCTCTTGCTTTCTCTCCCTGTCAGAGCAGGCATACCAGTCCCAATACAGGCTAACACAGGGGTTTCAAACTGGCGGCCCTCCAGCTGTTGTGAAACTACAAATCCCATGAGGCTTTGCAAGGCTGACAGTTAGAAGCATGACTCCAACAGGCAAAGGCATGATGGGACTTGTAGTTCCCTAGCAGCTGGAGGGCCCCTGGGCTAACATGTCCCCTGCCTGAGCTCAGAACTGATAACTGACACCAAGGGCCAGATTCTCAGTGGAGATACGACGGCGTATCTCCAGATACGCCGTCGTATCTCTGAGTCCGGCCGGTCGTATCTATGTGCCTGATTCTTAGAATCAGTTACGCATAGATATCTATTAGATCTGACAGGCGTAAGTCTCTTACGCCGTCGGATTGTAACTGCATATTTACGCTGGCCGCTACAATCACACTGTATCCTCAGGCGCACGGCACCCAGGCACCCAGTCTAGGAAGTCTCTGTAAATCTTCATACATATAGGGAAAGGCTGGCCCCACGAAATTCAGCTAAAACATTATGCTTTATTGATACAGGTAAAAAAATCCAACGCGTTTCGGCCATCAGGCCTTAATCATGGCTGATTATGGCCATGATTAAGGCCCGACAGCTGAAACCCATTGGCTTTTTCTCAAAGAAGAAGAACCTTCTTCCACATGTTTGCTGTGTCCCCCACATGGCTTCTCGCAAACTGCAAATGGGACTTATTTTGGCTTTCTTTCAACAATGGCTTTCTTCTTGCCACTCTTCCATAAAGGCCAGATTTGTGACTAATAGTTGTCCTGTGGACAGATTCTCCCACCTGAGCTCTGCAGCTCCTCCACCAGTATCAATAAAGCATAATGTTTTAGCCAGTTTTTGTGGCGCCAGCCTGTTCTTATTCATTTGTTTTCAGCGTTGAGATCAGACTGGAGGACAGTCTTATAGCCCAACAGCTAGCCTGACTATTTAGTTCTGACAAGGACAGGGAGAGAATAAGTAAACAATCAAAAACCAAGTCACCATATTTTTGCAAATTTTCATTGCTGACCGGTTCTCTTTAAGGCCCAGGAGCATCTTACCTGCAGAATGATGGCCGCTCATAATCCAATGAGCAGCCAGGGTTGTGACAAGGGAAGTACAGAGCTGTAGGCAATTGATAGTGGTGCCATTCTCCAGATATATAGGGCCAGATCCTCAGCCAGCGGTGCAAATTTAGTTTGTCCTAACTTATGTGATTTAAGTTACGTTGCCCTAAGTTGGTGTCGTAAGTGCCGTATCCACAGCGCATTTGCGTCTAAATGTGCGCCAGCGTAACTTAAATTCAGAGGCGTAAGGCGGGGTTTTTGCAAGTGGGAAGGAAGTGGGCGTGCTTCATTGTAATGAGCCGTGACCCCATGCAAATGAGGCGCCGGCCGTACTGCGCATGCGCGCACGAATCGGGACCTCACTGGGCATGTGCAGAACTGATCTCGGCGCAATCAGTGAGATAGGTAAAAGGCCAAGTGTACTTAGTTTGAGGATCGCCCTGTGTCTAAAAAGCACCACACACACACACTTCCCTTGCTAAAGTATATCCCATTGTTCCCCTTCCATGAGCAATTTGCTTCTGCTCTGTTTGTTTGTGTGTTGGTAAGTTGTGTTTGTGAGAAAAGTGTTTGAGGAGTTGGAGAGTCTAGTTGTTGTTTGTGTTTGAGAAGTGTATTTATTTAATTTGTTTGTTATTGTTTTTGCTGATTGTTTTTTGGTGTTTGTTTTTTGGTGTTTGTTTTTTGGTGTTTGTTTTTTGGTGTTTGTTTTTTGGTGTTTGTTTTTTGGTGTTTGTTTTTTGTTTGTTTGTTGGTGCGTGTTTCTTTTTGAATTACTATTAGCTGTGTCCTTGTGTGTTTAGATTTTCTTTATTTTTTTGTGGTATAGATTTTTGTCAGGTTTTTGGGTGTGTATTGTCGATTGTTTGTCGGGTGTGTTTGTTGTTGCTGGGTGGTGTATGAGATGCCCCCTAAACGCAGGAAGCTTAATTTCACCCTGGGAGAGAAGCAAATTCTTGCTCGGGGCATTGTGAAATATGGGCGATTTCTGCATGGCCCTGAGAGCCAGAACACCACCCCGGCCAGGAGGAGGCAGCTTCTTAAAAAGATCACGGACCAGATCAATGCGGCGGGGGGGGGGAGACTAGGACCCCCGCTGGCATACAGAAAAAAATAAACGATCTGAGAAGCGTCGTCCGGACTAAGATGGCAAGGATCGACGCCCATACCAGGGGCACTGGAGGAGGGGGACCCTGCCCAGTCAGACTGACGGAGGAGGAATGGGCAGTGGCCCAGTGTTTCCACCCACAGCAGGTGGTGGGCCTGCCTGGCTATACGTCAGATGTTCCTAGGAGGACAGGTAGGTTTTTTGGTTTATTCTCTGTTGATTAGCATGTGTGGGTGGGGGAAGGGAAGATGTGCCAAGTGTGTGGTTCCTCAAACATGTGATTGTTTTGTGTCCTCCACAGATGGCCAGGAGGTTACACGCCAGGAGGTTGGAGGCCAGGAGGTTCCACGCCAGGAGGTTGGAGGCCAGGAGGTTGGAGGCCAGGAGGTTGCAGGCCCATCGGGCCAGGCTGCAGCACCACCCCCAAGACAGGCAGATGATGAGTCCCAAGAAGGGCAGGATTCCCCAGGGGAGGGGATTGGCCAAACCTCCACTCATGAGGAGGTTGAGGGGGAGGAGGTTGAGGTTGAGTGGGAGGAGGATGATGAGGGGGAGGAGGAGGAAAATATGCAGATTGGCCGGGAAGTCCTCCTGGCCACTGATATGATGACCTTTGAGTCTTCCCCTGAGACTACCCCTGAGGCTGGCACCAGTCAGGCCACCATCAGGGGTAGCCCCTCCCACTTCTCCCCCAACAGGCCTCCAGTCACCAGGGTCACTCTCTCCCCTCCTCCAGGCCCGCAAGACTCAGCGGCAGCCAGGGGGACAACCCAGGAGACCGTGGCTGTGGGCGAGCGTCTGTCGGCCAGTGTGGTGAAGGACAATGCCCGGCAGACCCGCATTCTTGGAAAAATTCTGGAAAAACTGACGCAGATGGAGCACAGCCAGGGTGAAATGATGGAGGCACTCGGTGATGTGGCCACCAACTCAACGGCGGTCATAACATGTTTGAATGACATACAGACCGCCACAACGCGCGTGGCCCATGAGCTGAGTGCCCTGACCCAGGCTGTGCAGGACAATACAAGGTCTGGCCAGGCCAATGCGGCTGCCCTCACTGCCTGTCTCACTCGCATTGCAGGGGCCATGGAGGGCAGGCCAGCAGGGGCGGCTCCTCCTTCCCCAGCTCAACCCCCCCAGGAGGCTCCTCCTTCCCCAGCTCAACCCCCCCAGGAGGCTCCTCCTTCCCCAGCTCAACACCCCCCCAATGGACATCCTCCGCGACGGCGTGGCCGTGGCCGTGGCCGTGGCCCTGCCCGTGCCCCTGCCCGTGCCCCTGCCCAGCCAAGGCGTAGCAATCGCCGCCGCTAATAAATTTGCTGGGATACTTGTTTTTTTTTTTTATGCATTTTTTTTTTTTTTAATTTGGTCTTCTGTACTTATGATTTGGTTTATGTGTGTGAATGATGTGTGAATGTGGGGGGGTGGCATTCCTAAGAAATTAAGGTTGTCACCCTCAGTTTTGGTGGAGAAGGGATCCCCAGGACCAGGGAGAAGTGCAATCCCAGGTTCCTGAATGGTGTATGAATGCACAGTGACATAATTGGAGCCGTGGCGTGGCGTTACTGCTCCCAAGTCCCAAGGGGGGGGGGGGGACTTGGATCTAATCCAATTCGATGTGCATGTGATGTGTCTGTGCAAGGAACCACAGTGGTGTGCATTCATGCATTATCATTGTGACTTTATTGATGTGCATTTACAGTGAAAAAATACATACTTATTGTGACATTAATCATGTGCATTTACAGTGAAAAAATACATACTTATTGTGACATTAATCATGTGCATTTACAGTGAAAAAATACATACTTATTGTGACATTAATCATGTACATTTACTGGGAAAAAATGCCTTCTGCAAGGCGTCTCCTAGCTGTTGTGCCCTCAGCAGACCGGGTAGAGTTGGTTGGGATAGTATTGCCTGGGTCAGGGGTCAGGTCATTACATAAGTCAATATGCAGTCCCCTTCTGAGGGCAAAGTTATGGAGTATGCAACATGCCCCAATTATTTGACACACAAAGTCAGGGGAATACAGCAGGGTACCCCCAGACTTATCCAGGCATCTGAAGCGGGACTTCAGAAGCCCAAAGGTCCGTTCAACCACTCCCCGGGTTCGTATGTGCGCCTGGTTGTAGCGTTGCTCTCCTGGGGTTTGGGGGTTCCTGAATGGGGTCATTAGATGAGGTCCCAAGGCATATCCTGAGTCACCTGTAAGGGAAAAGACAGGAGGATATTAGTCATGCATGTGCCCCTTGTGATGTCAGCATCATGGGGGGGACATACCTGACACACATGTCACTCACCAATCAGCCAGCTGTCTCCATACATGTTCTGGTCAAAATCTCTTGAGATCTGTGTCTGCCGGTAAATGTAACTATCATGGCAGGATCCAGGAAATTTAGCACAGACGTGCCAGATGAGGCCATGGGCATCGACGATGACTTGCACATTAATGGAATGCCAGCCTTTACGATTCCGGAACATGTGCTCAGTATCATGGGGTGGTTGTAGTGCCACATGGGTACAATCAATGGCCCCGATGGTGCGTGGAAATCTGGCAATGTTGTAAAAGTCGGTCATTGACTTTAAACGCTGATCCTCCTGGGTGGGTTTCTGAAACTGATTTCCCATGCGCAGCAGGATTGCAGGGACCACTTGGTGCACACACCTGCTGATGGAGGATTGTGCCATCCCAGCCACGCCTCCACTTGTGCGTTGGAATGAGCCAGTGGCCAGAAAATGCAAAGTGGCCAGTACTTTGGTGAGTGGCTGCAGGGCATGGGAGCGTTGGGTTGGGCTGGTAAGATCATCCTGAAGTATTGTTGTTAATTCCAGGATGGCCTCACGGGTAAATCTGTAGGTGCGGTAAACTTCACAAGCAGGCATGCCAAACAAATCTTGCCGTGGGCGGTAGACCCTCTCCTGTGCCCTCATCCTCCTCCTCTGTGCCCTCCTCCTTCTTTGTGTCTCTATATCAACTAATGCAGCTAGTATCATTGCTGGTCCTGGCATTTTGGCAGAGAGATTTCAGTCCTGAACGTGTGTGTGCTGAGCTCTTCCTGAATGGTGTTGCTTCAGCAGACATTCAGACGGCATGTGTAAAATTAGGGCTGCTTTTATAATGTGTAAAATCCCACCAAAAAACTAACAGGTGCGCACAGGGCGTAATCTACGGCGCACACACTTAATTCTGTGGATCGCCCTATCTCCCTCATTTGCATCTTTGCCTATCAAATAAAGCGGCGTGCCTAGCGTAATTTGCGCACGAGAATGCGCCGGCGTAATATTTTTAGGTAGGACGGAAAAGCCCGAATTTCAGGCGCTTCTCGTTTTGAGGATCGGGCGCAAAGATACACGCCGTGTAAATTTTGAAAAATCGAGTTAAGTCGGCGTATCTCTTTTGTGGATCTGGCCCATAGAGTGGCAGGGAGTTAAAGTCACAAGAATGCCACACAAGAAATACTTTACCAGTCTTTTACATATGTGAATTTCAACTATGTATTAAATCTAAGTAAAATGACACCTATGTGAAGCAGGGGCCAGATTCAGGTAGGACTTACGCCGACGTATCTTCTTATCCATGGATGCGCCATCGTATCTATGCGCTGTATTCTTGAAACCAGATACGCCTGAATTCTGGCTCCATCCGACCGAAAGTAAGTCTCCTACTCCGTCGTATCTTGGGTGCATATTTACGCTGGCCGCTAGGGGCGCTTCCATTGATTTACGCATCTAATATGTAAATGACCTAGATACGCAGATTCACGAACGTACTTGCGCCCGTCGCAGTAAGCTACGCCGTTTACGTAGGATGTACGTCCGGCGTAAAGTTATCCCTCATAAAGCAGGGGTAAGTCATGTTAGGGTATGGACGTCGGATTTTACGTCGTTTACGTAAGTCATACGTGAATGGGGCTGGGCGTAGGTTACGTTCACCTCGTACGCATTGAGCCGTCGTATCTTAGGGAGTATATGCAACATGATTCTGAGCATGCACGCGCATGCGCCGTTCGTTCGGCCATTCATTTACATGGGGTCACGGTTAATTTTAATACAACACGCCCACTACCTTCCTAATTTGAATTAGGCGGGCTTACGCCGGCCCATTTACGCTACGCCACCGTAACTTAGGGAGCAAGTGCTTTGTGAATACTGGTCTTGCCTCTCTATGTTACGTCGGCGTAGCGCATATGAGATGCGCTCCGCCCGCTCAAAGTTACGCCACTGTACCTGAATCTGGCCCATGGTGTTTAATATTAGGAAGATCAGCAGGGCAAAAGGAGAGGGCATACTACACAAGCCCTGAGTACTTCAATAAAGTTGTTGGGCTTGTAAAGCATGTCCAATGTCCACAATTGGTTAAGTCCAAGAATTCACAATGGTGATCTATTGGTCAGATGTTACCACTAAGATCTGCTATATACACAAACTTCAGATGTCTTCCTGGCATCAAAGTGGAAGAGACCTGAAAGAGAAGGCATATTTGATTACCTCCTCAGGTCGGCTAATTTCGATGCCCTCGGGGCCACTGATCCCCAGATCCAGAGTTTCCCTTGCGCCCTGTAAGAGAAGAGAGGAAAAAAGCAAAAGTCTAATAGGTAAATATTAAAACTTTATTTTTTGTCAGATAACATGAAATCTTAAATATACATATTTTGTACTCTCATTTTCGGCCAGCAGGTGGAGTGCTCAGCTCTGTTCATACGTTTCCCAGGCTCTCCTTTTCTGCATTGCTGAAAAAAAAGCCTATTTATAGCCATCAAGTAGATATGTAGTGTTCAGTCCAAATCTTGTCTGCAGATCAAATCATTACGGACTGGAAGGCAACTTGGAAACACACTGCTCTACATTAAAGGGCACTTAACATTCACACATCAAACAGTGACTGATACAGTGCCTTATGAAACTCTGTCACCACCTCAAAAATCTTTAATATGCTTCATTGTTCCCTGCTGTAATCATTTTGAGGAGTTCCTACCATCCCTGTACCTTGTTATTGGGTCTGCACACCTGCTGTTCTCATTATAAAGGGCTCCCAGCATCCCAGCACTGAATATCCAGAACTGCACACTTGCTAAGTTCACTATGAAGAGTTTCCACCATCCCTGTGCTGGGTTCAGTGATCTGAACATCTGCTATCTACCCATTATGAGAGGTTCCCACCATCCCTGCTCTTAAATACTGTCTCTGCACACCTGGTGTGACCATTAGGAGGGGTCCCCATCGTGCCTGTGTTGTTTCCAGGTCTGTACACCCGCTGTGCCCAATATGAGGGGTTCCCACTATCCCTATACTGAGTTCCTGCATCTGCACATCTTCTGTACCCATTATGGGTAGTTCCCACCATCCCTAAGCTGATTTTCCAGGTCTCCACATGTGCTGTGTCCATTAGGAGGGGCCCCTATGTAGGACTAGAGAAGTACAGCAATGTCTGGGTGGACTAGTCCTGAGACTCCATTATAAATAATGACTGGATGGCCCTTTATCCAGTTAGACAACACATATTCTAGTTTCTAATACGCTATAATTTGGTTCTCTGACATGATCTGAATGATTGCTAATAACTTGAATTGCCCAATGACAGGTCCTCACCTCAGATACCAGATCCCCGTTCTCCGCATGGACTCGAGTTACGGCCCCCAGGTCCTTACAGTGTCGGAACACCTGGTAGAGCTCATTGTCCCGCAGCATGTATAAATCCTTGTAAGTCATGAACATCTGGAAGGAGTTGACCCCCTTCTCTCGTACTAAGGTCTCCATCTCCGCCTTTACCTGCAGGAAAGAGACACCCAGAGGGAAAAGGTGACATAAACATGACAAGGGTTCAAGTGATGGTTTTTAAACTCTGGGCTAAACAAATAGGCCCGGATTCACGTAGAAGCGCGTATCTTTGTGCGGGCGTAACGTATCCTATTTACGTTACGCCTCCGCAACTTTGTCAGGCAAGTGCTGTATTCTCAAACCAAAGTTGCGGCGGCGTAGCATAAATAGGCTGGCGTAAGCCCGCCTAATTTAAATGTGGAAGATGTGGGCGTGTGTTATGTAAATTTAATGTGACCCCACGTAAATGACGCTTTTTATGAACGGCGCATGCGCCGTCCGTGAAAGTATCCCAGTGCGCATGCTCCAAATTAACCCACAAGAAACCAATGCTTTCGACGTGAACGTAAATGACGCCCAGCCCTATTCGCGAACGACTTACGCACACGACGTAAAACGTGAAAAATTTGACGCTGTTCTGACGTCCATAATTAACATTGCTACGCCTCATCTGCGCCTCATATAGCAGGGGTAACTTTACGCCTGGGAAAAGCCTAACGTAAACGGCGTATCTGTAATGCGTCGGCCGGGCGTACGTTCGTGAATTGGCGTATCTAGCTGATTTACATATTTCTAGGCGTAAATCAGCGTACACGCCCCTAGCGGCCAGCGTAAATATGCAGTTAAGATACGACGGCGTAGGAGACTTACGCCGGTCGGATCTAATACAAATCTATGCGTAACTGATTCTAAGAATCAGGCGCATAGATACGACGCCTTAAACTCAGAGTTACGACGGCGTATCTGGAGATACGCCGGCGTAACTCGTACGAGAATCTGGGCCATATTGTCTAATTATAAGAGGCATGTGAATTCCTCCTTGAATCTTGGTGTGCTTTGTGTATTTCTCACAGATCTATGCAGTAATCCAGTGTGAGACTTTCCCTCTGTGCAGAAGCTTCCTGTAATAAAGACCGCTCTCACTGTTGTTCCCTCTCCTTGTGTCAGGTGACTGGTCTTGTCTCCGCCCCCTCCTGCACCTATCTTAAGGCAGCCTGTAGTAAGTGGAGCATGCTGGGCCCCACCCACAGTTCTGCTTCCGCATCTTTTATATATATATATATATATATATATATATATATATATATATATATATATATATACCGTATTTATCGGCGTATAACACACACACTTTCCCCCTGAAAATAGGGGGAAAATCATGGGTGCGTGTTATACGCCGATAGCTTACTTCGGAGGAGAAGGTGGGGAGCGCCGCCGCAATCACCGAGCCGTCATGTCCTGTTTACTCAGCTCTGACATCACACACACGTCCCGCCTCAGCCATCGGCATTGGACCAGTGTTCTGTCAATCACAGGAGCTGGTCCAATGGTGATGGCAGAGGCAGGACTGTGTATGTGACTGCTGACTGAGTGCTGAGTACTGTAAACAGAAGATGACGGCTCAATGATTCCAGTGGCACTTGGATAAGAGATGGTGAGGCTGCAGCTAGGCATCAGGCTGCATTGGATGGGTGCAGATCAGGCTGCAAATGGGCACAGAGGCTGCAGATGGGCATCAGGCTACATTGGATGGGCGCAGATCAGGCTGCAGATGGACACAGAGGCTGCAGGTGGGCATCAGGCTGCATTGAGGCTGCAGATGGGCACTAATCAGGCTGCATTGATTGGCACTGACTGGTTATTTTGCTTCAAAGTGGTTTATTTGAAAAAAAAAAAAAAATTCCTGAAACTTCCCTACATGTTATACGCCGGCGCGTGTTATACGCCAATAAATACGGTATATAGAAATACACCTCCAAGTTTAAGTTGGCAAATACTCTATATGCCAGCATTCTTTAATATTGTTTAATAAGAGTGCTCTAAAATTTGCAAGCCTTGGTAATACATAGCACAGCTCATTTTCCAACTTTTTGTGATATATTTTCACTCAAACTCCACTGAACAGCTATGTAACTGTGTGTGTATCTTTACCTTGGGTCCCCACCAGGTGACACCCATGTGCAGAGCGTAGTCACAGCACACTTTGGGGTCGGCAAGGCTCCTGCACTTCTCATACGCGTCCAGCAAGGAGATGTCTTTATCCGGCAGAACATGACCGATGACCATGGTGGTGCCTCCCATTAGTGCTGCCTGTAGGGGTCAGAGGTCAGGACTGGTAAGTGATCCATGATTACAACATTAACATACAGAAAATGGCTATTTGTTTTGCAATATATCATTTTTCATATAACACTTGTAAGAGACCTACAACATGTTAGAGGAGCTCAGGAAGTATCACCAGCTCTATTTTTGGATAGTGTGTGTGTGTGTGTGTGGGGGGGGAGGGGGGGGGGGCGGTGAGTTGGAATCACTGCTTCTTTACTCCAGGACAGAACAAGCCTCAGATGCGCTTCTGACTAGTCGGCATAGTCATGTGGCTGAGCTAACCAATGAGCACATGCCATTGCAAGCATTATGATGGATACCATTCTGGGGCTGTGTAATACATTGTACAGTCCGCTACACCGGCAGAACAGGCACACATGCCCACTATGTGCAGTGTGGACCATGGGGGTGCCCAGGAAATATGGAGTTAGTTCACCGCGTAATTTTTCGTGAAAAGTTTAAGTTATCCTTTAAGGAGAAATCTCCCTGCACAACACCATAGATCCTAACCGGTGTTCCAATCTTTCAGAACTCTGTACATAACTAAAACAAAATGATAGCTTTGACTGTAGTTGGACTTTAAAGAGACCCTGTCTATTAAAAAAATATGCAGACCATTTTCCTGCCATGGAACATGGATAGTACTCACCTCTCCGACATCCCTATCTCTCCTACCGGGCACCCGAATTACAGCGGCGGGGTATTTTTTGGAAGCACCTGATTAGAGCCATAGACTCTAATAGGCATCCTAAAAAGGGTGAACAGCGGGCACCATGCTGGGCGCTCGTTGTTCACTTAGAGTTGTGTTAGGAAAGCGAATGAATATTCGCTTTCCTAACACAGAACTGCCTCTCAGCCAATCAGGTGCTCAGGTCTGTTACCTGTCACCTGATCAGCTGAAACGAAACGTTGAATCATAGCAGGGGACAGGAGAAGACATGAGGAACATGGAGGACACCACCGTGACAGGTAAGTGTCGGGCGGGCAGGGTATGCACACTGACGTCATTTGATGGACACAGTAGCAGCAATTGATGAGCACACTGGCAGCATTTTATGGGCACAGTAGCGGCAATTGATGGGCACACTGGCAGCAATTGATGGGCACAGTAGCGGCAATTGATGAGCACACTGGCAGAATTTGATGGGCACAGTAGCGGCAATTGATGAGCACACTGGCAGAATTTGATGGGCACAGTAGCGGCAATTGATGAATACAGTAGCTGCGTTTGATGGCACAGTGGCAGCGTATGGCACAGTAGCGGCAATTTATGGGTGCGTTTGATGGCACAATGGCTGCATATGGCACAGTGGCTGCATTTGATTGCACAGTGGTGGCAATTGATGGGCACAGTGGCAGCGTTTGATGGGCACAGTGGATGCATTTGATGGCACAGTGGCTGCGTATGGCACAGTAGCGGCAATTTATGGGTGTGTTTGATGGCACAATGGCTGCATATGGCACAGTGGCTGAGTTTGATGGCACAGTGGTGGCAATTGATGGGCACAGTGGATGCTTTTGATGGGCACAGTTGCTGCGTTTGAAGGCACAGTAGCTGCGTTTGATGGGCACAGTGGCTGCGTTTGATGGGCACAGTGGCTGCAATTTATGTTTTTTTTTTCAGTTTGTTTACGCCCCCCCAAATTTTGAGCACCAGCCACCACTGATTAGAAGCCACTACTACCTATACCATGACCTGGATAAATAAGAACCTTCACACACAGTAGACCAGTGTTTCTCAACTCCAGTCCTCAAGGCGCCCCAACAGGTCATGTTTTTAGGCTTTCCATTATTTTGCACAGGTGATTTGATCAGTTTCACTGCCTTAGTAATTACCACAGCCTTTTCATCTGAGGGAAATCCTGAAAACATGACCTGTTTGGGCGCCTTGAGCAGTGGAGTTGGGGAAACACTGCAGTAGAAAAGCATTAGAAGCCACTACAGTAGTAGCTATACCATGACCTGAATAAATGAGAACCTTCACACACAGTAGACAAGCATTAGAATCTATACAGTGGTACCCAGAACTGTCCATGACTCTGGTGCTGAAAGGAAAGCAGTCTGATTTCTCTAGTATGTACAATGTAATGGTCACATTACAGGACTTGTTGTCTAAGGCTGCATTCACACCTTGGCGTATTTACGCCCGACGCTCGTTCCGCTGGAGGGGTGATTTAACATTGATGTCTATGGAGATGGATCACATCTCCACGCCGAACGTCGAAACGCCGTACGCCTGAAGCTCAAAACAAGTCCCGGACCCTTTTTTTCAGGCGGCTTTCGGCATTCGGCATAGACAACAATGTTAAATGTTTTGTCCAAAAAAAAAAAAAGGTTAGTTTGCCGCGGTACAATACGCAGCAATTTGTCGCGGCAAAATACGCCGCGTTATAGTGTGAATGCAGCCTAAAACTGTATTGAAGACACGTTCATTATGGACAAGTTCATCAGAATTGAAGATTGCTTGGAAAAGCTGCGAAGCGTCTTCAACATTACAGAACAAGTCCAGCTGAATGTCACCAATTAGATATACCATGACTTGGAGAGTGGAGAAAAAAGAAGCTTCTGATTCGTTCACAGTTCCAATTTAAAGAACAGGTGTACTTTCTCCAAAACCGTGTTTAACCCATTCACAGGGATTCCTCTTTGACTTTGCAAATATAAATGAACTGAAAAATGTCAATGGTTTCTCCAGACTCCTCTGCCCCCTGCACGGCCAATGATTACTAACATCAGCATCTTCAGCTGCATCCTCTATCTGGTCTTGTCTCTGCCAGCTTGTAATGCGGGATGGGGCTTTATGTCTGAGCAAACACTTGCCATGGCGTACTAGTTCACTCCTCTACACACAGGGCCGATCCTAGGGTCACAGGCGCCTGGGTGCAGAAATATTTCTGGCGCCCCCACATGGGCGTGGTCATCTTACTAACTCCTCCCCATTACAAATGTTTCTATGGCAACAACTCAGAGATGCTCCCTTAAGAAGTCTTCATTATCCTGGGATCCTCCAATGATCTCTTAACAATAAACAAATTACAGGAAGAGAGTACACTAATGGGACCAGGGGGGGGGGGTCTCTCTGATGGACACAGAGAGGGCTTCTGTTAGAGAGTACAAGAGGTGGTCAGAGACTGCAGACATGGTACAAGAGGTGGTCAGAGACTGCAGACATGGTACAAGAGATGGTCAGAGACTGCAGACATGATACAAGAGATGGTCAGAGACAGCAGGCATGATACAAGAGATGGTCAGAGACTGAAAACATGATACAAGAAATGGTCAGAGACTGCAGACATGGTAAAAGAGATGGTCAGAGACTGCGGACATGAAACAAGAGATGGTCAGAGACTGCAGGCATGATACAAGAGATGGTCAGAGACTGAAAACATGATAGAAGAAATGGTCAGAGACTGCAGACATGAAACAAGAGATGGTCAGAGACTGCAGACATGAAACAAGAGATGGTCAGAGACTGCAGACATGAAACAAGAGATGGTCAGAGACTGCAGACATGAAACAAGAGATGGTCAGACTGCAGACTTGAAACAAGAGATGGTCAGAGACTGCAGACGTGAAACAAGAGATGGTCAGAGACTGCAGACGTGAAACAAGAGATGGTCAGAGACTGCAGGTATGATACAAAAGATGGTCAGAGACTGAAAACATGATACAAGAGATGGTCAGAGACTGAAAACATGATACAAGAGATAGTCAGAGACTGAAAACATGATACAAGAGATAGTCAGAGACTGCAGACATGAAACAAGAGATGGTGAGAGACTGCAGACATGAAACAAGAGATGGTCAGACTGCAGACTTGAAAAAAGAGATGGTCAGAGACTGCAGACGTGAAACAAGAGATGGTCAGAGACTGCAGACGTGAAACAAGAGATGGTCAGAGACTGCAGGTATGATACAAAAGATGGTCAGAGACTGAAAACATGATACAAGAGATGGTCAGAGACTGAAAACATGATACAAGAGATAGTCAGAGACTGAAAACATGATACAAGAGATAGTCAGAGACTGCAGACATGAAACAAGAGATGGTGAGAGACTGCAGGCATGATACAAGAGATGGTAAGAGACTGCGGAAATTATACAAGAGATGGTCAGAGACTGCAGAAATTATACAAGAAATCAATGCATCAAATGCAGCCTACCAGTGCCCACCAAATCCAGCTCATCGGTGCACACGAATTGCAGCCTGTCAGTGCTCCTGGATCACACAGCAGCGACGATCTCCTGCTGTCACAGAGCTTGGATTTGAATCTCCCGGGCATCCACTCTAGCAAAGTCCCGCCTCCTAGACCAGCTTGTGGCTTCTATGATACACGTCACACTGATTCAATTTTACTGCATTGGATCGGTGTTCCGTCTATCTCACAGGAGGCGGGACTTTGTTACAGTGCTGCCAGGAATTTCAGACCAAAGCTTGCGATGTGCGAGACACACACAAGCAGTGGCATCGCTAGGGTTGGTGTCACCTGGTGCGGTCAGTGGCTAGCGGGACCCACAGGTCAGGGGGCAGCGGGACCCACAGGTCGGGGGGGCAGCGGGACCCACAGGTCAGGGGGCAGCGGGACCCACAGGTCAGGGGGCAGCGGGACCCACAGGTCAGGGGGCAGCGGGACCCACAGGTCAGGGGGCAGCGGGACCCACAGGTCAGGGGGCAGCGGGAACCACAGGTCAGCGGCCAGCAGGAACCACAGGTCCGTAGACAGTTCCCAGCAGGACCTACAGCCTGTGGGTCCTGATGGGAGGTGGCCGCGGACCTGTGGGTCCTGCTGGGAGGTGGCCGCGGACCTGTGGGTCCTGCAGGGAGCTGGCCGTGGACCTGTGGGTCCTGCAGGGAGCTGGCCGCGGACCTGTGGGTCCTGCAGGGAGCTGGCCGCGGACCTGTGGGTCCTGCAGGGAGCTGGCCGCGGACCTGTGGGTCCTGCAGGGAGCTGGCCGCGGACCTGTGGGTCCTGCAGGGAGCTGGCCGCGGACCTGTGGGTCCTGCAGGGAGCTGGCTGCGGACCTGTGGGTCCTGCAGGGAGCTGGCCGAGGACCTGTGAGTTCTGCAGAGAGCTGGCTGCGGACCTGTGGGTCCTGCTGGGGGCTGGCCCCAGACCTGTGGGTCCTGCTGGCCTGTAGGCCATGGCTAGCTTCCAGCAGGACCCGCAGGTAATAGGGGAGGAAATAAATAGAATGATCATGTGTGGGTCAGGGTCTCTCACCTCAGCCATGGTCCAATGGCAGCTGTCAGCTCAGCAGGACAGGTCCTCCTCCCTGCAAGTTGCATGGCCTCCTCCATTGTTGGGGGGGGGGGGTGTGATGGCGATGCTCATGTGCTGGGGTCAATTACATGCACTGACTGCAGCAAGCAGGCAGACCCCTGCAGCAAAACAAAAAAAAACTGATTCAAACATATTTTTTTCCTCTCCTTCCTTGAGGAAGACTCTCAGCACGCTAGCAATTTGAAAACACACGCAAGGTGAGTGACAGTAGCATTGTTGTTAGGAGCGCCAGGAGGAGCCGCAGCCGCTCACTTACATTTACTTGTGGCTTCACTCCGAGCGGCGCGTCAATCGCCTGTCTCGAAGGAAGCCGCGGACTGCAACTCCCAGAAGCCACAGCGGCGGCCGTCACCGCCGCCGTGGCTTCTGGGAGTTGTAGTCCGCGACCTCCTCAGAGACAGGCGACGCTCGGAGTGAAGCCACAACAAGAAGAAAATTGTAAGCGGGTGGCTGCGTCTCCTCCTGGCGCTCCTAACAACAATGCTACTGTCACTCACTGTGCGTGCGTTTGCTACACATAACGAAGCTTTGGCACCGCACGGATCAAGGAGAGGAGGAGGGAGGGAAGCCCTCTGACAGTCTGACACCTCGGCGCCCCTCCCCTCTGGGCGCCCGGGTGCCGGGCACCCAGTGCACCCCGCCCAGGATCGGCCCTGTCTACACACATCCCTATTCCTTCCAGGAAAGGCATTATATAGGCTTCCTGGTCATGTGATAACTGTGACTGGCTGTTGTGGTGATCATGTGATTTAGCGCACGCTGCCACATCTCCAGATCGGAAACAGTGACTAGTAGCTATCAGTAAGAGTGGGGAGCTCCTGATACAGACAAGAGAAGCCGCCTGTACACATATACAGTATGTGGCAGCTCAATGCTACAGTCCACTGCCATGCTCACCCCTCGTTTCCTTGCAGAATCAATGAGGCTGGGGATGTGAGAATGCGTGAATACAGCAGGGTGGATAAAAATCAACATTGTGTTTTCAGGATTTCCCTCAGATAAAACAGCTGTGGTAATTACTAAGGCAGTGAAACTGATCAAATCACCTGTTCAAAATAATGGAAAGCCTGAAAACATGACCTGTTAAGCGCTGCGCAAACTGTTTGCGCTATATAAATCCTGTATAATAATAATAATAATAAGCTGTTGGGGCGCCTTGAGGACTAGGGTTGAGGAATACCGCTCTAGAGTTTACTGAGAACATTGCACATAGCATAAAACTCTCAGTGAGTCACTTCTATGGAGACTATCACTTCTATAGAGAGGTAATGACTAAGCGTTAACATTTGCGTGAAACGTGTCTACCTCTTTATCCCCTGCTCCATCTGTCAACCACTTGTCATATCATTCCATACAGACAAATGAGTCCGATGGAGCATACACACGGTCGGGATTCCCGGGCCAAAAGCTCTCATCAGACTTTTTCAGACAGGAAAACCGATTGTGTGTACGGGGCATTACAGTTTGGCCAGAAGTCTCAAGAGCCTCTAATGAGACACAGCAAGTCAGGTTAATGCCAGAGAGCTTAATTTTGGTTTCATCTGACCACAGCACTTCCTCTCAATCCTTCTCTGAATCATTCAGATGTTCATTGGCATGACTGTACATGTGCCTTTTTGAGGAAAGGAACTCGTCATGTTTGGAGGAAGAAAAATGCTGACTATGACCCTAAGAACACTGTGCGACACAGGCAGCGAGACAAGCTAATAGCATGAAGGTCTCAGAAAGGGGAGTTGAAACAGACGCTGGAAGGCTGGGAAATGGTCCAGAGTATCGCATCCGATGGCCCAGCAGAAGCGCTGGCTACAGGGCAGAGTGCCACTGGCCTCTGCCCAGCATCAGAAAAAGAGTTGGATCCGGAGAGTCTGAGAGATGATCTGCGTAAGCTGCTTCCCCAACAGCAGATATCCCCACCGGGAGTAGAGGAAGCAATTCTTCCTCCCCAGCAATTGGACACTACCCCAATGGTCATCCCCCCAACAGAAGCGCTGGCTACGGGGCAGAGTGCCGCTTGCCTCTGCCCACCCTCAGAGTTAGATCCAGGGAGTCAGAGGGATGACCTCAGTGAGCTGTTTCCCCAGCACTTGGACACTACCCTAGTGTTTATCCCCCCAGCAGAAGCGGTGGCTACAGGGCAGAGTTCCGCTGGCCCCTGCCCAGCCCTCAGTATGTTTTTGGAGGGTTTGGTAGCCAGCCCCTGTCAGAAGTCATCCTAGTGGCTGGTCACAGAACCGGCAGGGGAGAAAACCCTTCCCCCTCTCCAGCGGCTGTACCCAACTTTTGTATGTGTCCCCCTCGGCAGAAGTGCTGGCTACAGGACAGAGCACTGTTGGTCTCTGCCCAGCATCAGAAAAAGAGATGGAGAGTCCGGGAGATAGTCCCTGCAAGATACCTTCTCAGCAGCTGTACATTTTCCTCCCCAAATGCATAGCCCTACCAGCCTACGTTCCCTACCAGCTGAAGCGCTGGCATCGGGGCAGAGGATTATTCAGCTCCCCCCAATATCTGCAACCCAGCCCCGGATCAGGGGATTGCGGACAGCTGTACCCACTCTGCAGTGACTGTTTTTATTTACAGGAGACCGTATGTGCGATTTTGCTCCCCAGCGCCAGAGTCGTACTTTTACTTTTCCTGTTTGCCTGGGGTGGGAGTTTGTGACTAACGCAGGTCCAGACCAGTTGAGGGTCAGTAACCTGGTTAGTCTGTTTTTAAAAGGAGAGAAATGTGACAGAACCCAATGTCACTGTGTGTTTTGGAAAGGACTGTGGGCTGGCCTCCTACCCACAGACTATGGCCCAGAAAAGACTGGAGACCCAGGGACAAGCTGGCATTGAGATAAGGTAATGTAATGCTACATCCCTTCTCCCCCATCCCCCACCCTCTTGTTGCTGTGTCTAATTGTGTTGGTAAATGGCACATAGCATAGACAATGGTCTGGACTGGAGACATCTCTCCGCAGGGGACGTGTATTGAGAGGCTGCCTGCTTACCATAATCTCATTATGTTTATCTGTAGTCTCAATGTACAAGTGTTCCGTTCCCATTGGTTGTTCCTTGTCCCCTACTCCCTTCCCTCTAAGACAAAGCTAAGGGGAGTGTCCCTAACTGTGTGTAAAAGTGTATGTCTTGTATTTAATAAACAGTTTATGCTCTAACCCTCAACACCTATGTGGATTGTCCCATGATTGAGGGGATAAGGGCTGGTTATGGCGAATCTGCAGGCTGCAGGTGCGTTTGGAGGACAGGAGACACAGGTCTGGTGGATGTGCCCACCTGGGGTATTCAAGATCCGTCACAAACACCATCCCTGCAGTCAAGCACGGAGGTGGAAACATTATATTTTGGGACTGTTTCTCTGCTAAAGGTACAGACCGACTTTGCTGCATTGAGGGGCCAATGGACGGGGCCATGTATTGTACAATCTTGGATGAGAACCCTCTTTCCATGCTAATGACCCAAAACATACTGCCAAGGCAACAAATTAGTGACTTAAGAAGAAGCACATTAAAGTCATGGAGTGGCTTAGATCAGTGATTCTCAAACCTGTCCTCAACCCCTTTATCTTGCACAGGTGCTTTAAATCAGATTCAATGGCTTGGTATTTTGGACAGCTATTGTATCTAAGAGAAATTCCCAAAACATTGCCTGTTGGGGGCCATAAACTGGCCTAGATAGTCTCCAGACCTTAATCCTATAGAAAATGTATGGAGGAGCTGAAACTTCAAGTTGCCAAGCGACAGCCAAGAAACCTTAAGGATTTATAGAAGATCTGTAAAGAAGAGTGGACCAAAATCCCTTCTAAAGCCCTGTACACACGATCAGTTTGTCTGATGAAAACAGACTGATGGACTGTTTTCCTCGGACAAACCAATCATGTGTGGGCCACATCGGTTTGTTTTCCATCGGTGAAAAAAAATAGAACATGTTTTAAAATTTTCCTATTGATAAAAACCCGATAGAAAAAAACGATCGTCTGTGTGGAAGTCCATCGGTCAAAAATCCATGCATGCTCAGAATCAAGTCAACGCATTTTCAGGAGCATTGAACTTCATTTTTGTCAGCATGTCGTAGTGTTTAACGTCACTGCGTTGGACACGGTCGGATTTTTGACTGATGGTGTGTAGGCAAGACTGATGAAAGTCAGCTTCATCGGATATCCAACGAAAAAAATCCATCGGATTAGATTTAATCAGATATCCGATCGTGTGTATGAGGCTTTAGATGTGTGCAAACCTGGTTACCATCTATAGGAAACGTCTTACCTCTGTGCTTGGCAACAAGGGTTTCTCCACCAAGTACTAATGCCTCGCACACACGATCAGTCCTTCCGATGAGAACGGACCGATGGACCGTTTTCATCGGTTAACCGATGAAGCTGACTGATGGTCCGTCGTGCCTACACACCATCGGTTAAATAACCGATCGTGTCAGAACGCAGTGACGTAAAACACAACGACGTGCTGAAAAAAACGAAGCTCAATGCTTCCAAGCATGCGTCGACTTGATTCTGAGCATGTGCCTACTAACGATCGGTTTTGTCCTATCGGTTATGAATTCATCGGTTAATTTTAAAACAAGTTGCCTTTTTTTTAACCAATAGTTAACTAACCGATGGCGCCCACACACGATCGGTTTTAACCGATGAAAACGGTCCATCAGACCATTCTCATCGGTTTAACCAATCGTGTGTACGCGGCATAAGTCATGTTTTGCTTCGGGATCAAATACTTATTTTACTCACTGAACTGCAACTCCATTTATAACATGGTGTATGTGTTTTTCTGGATTTTTGGTTGATATTCTGTCTCTATCATTCAAAATACACCTATGATAAAAACTATAGACTTTGGGCCAGATTCAGGTACAAATGCGGCGGCGTAACGTAACCTGTTTACGTTACACTGCCGCAAGTTTTCAGCGCAAGTGCCTAATTCACCAAGCACTTGCGTGTAAACTAACGGCGGTGTAACGTAAACCCGTCCGGCGCAAGCCCGCCCAATTCAAATGGGGCGTGTACCATTTAAATTAGGCGTGCTCCCGCGCCGGACATTCTGCGCATGCTCCATTCGCAATTTTCCCGCCGTGCTTTGCGCGAAATTACGGCGCAAATTTTTAAATTCGACGCGGGAACGACGGCCATACTTTAACATGGCTGGTGTAAAGTTAAGCCATGAAAAAGCTGGCTAAACTTTGCGACGGGAAAAAACGACTAGCGACGACATAACGAACGCGCGTATCTTTGTGGATCGCCGTAAAAGCTAATTTGCATACCCGACGCTGGAAAACTAGGCGAACTCCACCCAGCGGCGGCCGAAGTATTGCATCCTAAGATCCGACGGTGTAAGTCAATTACACCTGTCGGATCTTAGGGCTATCTATGCGTAACTGATTCTATGGATCAGTCGCATAGATAGAAACAGAGATACGACGGCGTATCAGGAGATACCCTGTCGTATCTCTTTTGTGAATCTGGCCCTTTATTTATTTCTACAAACTTACAAAATCTGCAGGGGTTCAAATAACTATTTTCCCCCACTGTATACTGTATGTAGATATATATACAGTGAGGAAAATAAGTATTTGAACACCTTGCTATTTTGCAAGTTCTCCCACTTGGAAATCATGGAGGGGTATGAAATTGTCATCGTAGGTGCATGTCCACTGTGAGAGACATAATCAAAAAACAAAATTCCAGAAATCACAATTTATGATTTTTTAACTATTTATTTGTATGATACAGCTGCAAATAAGTATTTGAACACCTGTCTATCAGCTAGAATTCTGACCCTCAAAGACCTGTTAGTCTGCCTTTAAAATGTCCACCTCCACTCCATTTATTATCCTAAATTAGATGCACCTGTTTGAGGTCATTAGCTGCATAAAGACACCTGTCCACCCCATACAATCAGTAAGAATCCAACTACTAACATGGCCAAGACCAAAGAGCTGTCCAAAGACACTAGAGACAAAATTGTACACCTCCACAAGGCTGGAAAGGGCTACGGGGAAATTGCCAAGCAGCTTGGTAAAAAAAGGTCCACTGTTGGAGTAATCATTAGAAAATGGAAGAAGCTAAACATGACTGTCAATCTCCCTCGGACTGGGGCTCCATGCAAAATCTCACCTCGTGGGGTCTCAATGATCCTAAGAAAGGTGAGAAATCAGCCCAGGACTACACAGGAGGAGCTGGTCAATGACCTGAAAAGAGCTGGGACCACCGTTTCCAAGGTTACTGTTGGTAATACACTAAGACGTCATGGTTTGAAATCATGCATGGCACGGAAGGTTCCCCTGCTTAAACCAGCACATGTCAAGGCCCGTCTTAAGTTTGCCAATGACCATTTGGATGATCCAGAGGAGTCATGGGAGAAAGTCATGTGGTCAGATGAGACCAAAATAGAACTTTTTGGTCATAATTCCACTAACCGTGTTTGTAGTTGGACTTTAAAGAGACCCTGTCTATTAAAAAAATATGCAGACCATTTTCCTGCCATGGAACATGGATAGTACTCACCTCTCCGACATCCCTGTCTCTCCTACCGGGCACCCGAATTACAGCGGCGGGGTATTTTTTGGAAGCACCTGATTAGAGCCATAGACTCTAATAGGCATCCTAAAAAGGGTGAACAGCGGGCACCATGCTGGGCGCTCGTTGTTCACTTAGAGTTGTGTTAGGAAAGCGAATGAATATTCGCTTTCCTAACACAGAACCGCCTCTCAGCCAATCAGGTGCTCAGGTCTGTTACCTGTCACCTGATCAGCTGAAACGAAATGTTGAATCATAGCAGGGGACAGGAGAAGACATGAGGAACATGGAGGACACCACCGTGACAGGTAAGTGTCGGGCGGGCAGGGTATGCACTCTGACGTCATTTGATGGACACAGTAGCAGCAATTGATGAGCACACTGGCAGCATTTTATGGGCACAGTAGCGGCAATTGATGGGCACACTGGCAGCAATTGATGGGCACAGTAGCGGCAATTGATGAGCACACTGGCAGAATTTGATGGGCACAGTAGCGGCAATTGATGAATACAGTAGCTGCGTTTGATGGCACAGTGGCAGCGTATGGCACAGTAGCGGCAATTTATGGGTGCGTTTGATGGCACAATGGCTGCATATGGCACAGTGGCTGCATTTGATTGCACAGTGGTGGCAATTGATGGGCACAGTGGCAGCGTTTGATGGGCACAGTGGATGCATTTGATGGCACAGTGGCTGCGTATGGCACAGTAGCGGCAATTTATGGGTGTGTTTGATGGCACAATGGCTGCATATGGCACAGTGGCTGAGTTTGATGGCACAGTGGTGGCAATTGATGGGCACAGTGGATGCTTTTGATGGGCACAGTTGCTGCGTTTGAAGGCACAGTAGCTGCGTTTGATGGGCACAGTGGCTGCGTTTGATGGGCACAGTGGCTGCAATTTATGTTTTTTTTTTCAGTTTGTTTACGCCCCCCCAAATTTTGAGCACCAGCCACCACTGATTAGAAGCCACTACTACCTATACCATGACCTGGATAAATAAGAACCTTCACACACAGTAGACCAGTGTTTCTCAACTCCAGTCCTCAAGGCGCCCCAACAGGTCATGTTTTTAGGCTTTCCATTATTTTGCACAGGTGATTTGATCAGTTTCACTGCCTTAGTAATTACCACAGCCTTTTCATCTGAGGGAAATCCTGAAAACATGACCTGTTTGGGCGCCTTGAGCAGTGGAGTTGGGGAAACACTGCAGTAGAAAAGCATTAGAAGCCACTACAGTAGTAGCTATACCATGACCTGAATAAATGAGAACCTTCACACACAGTAGACAAGCATTAGAATCTATACAGTGGTACCCAGAACTGTCCATGACTCTGGTGCTGAAAGGAAAGCAGTCTGATTTCTCTAGTACAATGTAATGGTCACATTACAGGACTTGTTGTCTAAGGCTGCATTCACACCTTGGCGTATTTACGCCCGACGCTCGTTCCGCTGGAGGGGTGATTTAACATTGATGTCTATGGAGATGGATCACATCTCCACGCCGAACGTCGAAACGCCGTACGCCTGAAGCTCAAAACAAGTCCCGGACCCTTTTTTTCAGGCGGCTTTCGGCATTCGGCATAGACAACAATGTTAAATGTTTTGTCCAAAAAAAAAAAAAGGTTAGTTTGCCGCGGTACAATACGCAGCAATTTGTCGCGGCAAAATACGCCGCGTTATAGTGTGAATGCAGCCTAAAACTGTATTGAAGACACGTTCATTATGGACAAGTTCATCAGAATTGAAGATTGCTTGGAAAAGCTGCGAAGCGTCTTCAACATTACAGAACAAGTCCAGCTGAATGTCACCAATTAGATATACCATGACTTGGAGAGTGGAGAAAAAAGAAGCTTCTGATTCGTTCACAGTTCCAATTTAAAGAACAGGTGTACTTTCTCCAAAACCGTGTTTAACCCATTCACAGGGATTCCTCTTTGACTTTGCAAATATAAATGAACTGAAAAATGTCAATGGTTTCTCCAGACTCCTCTGCCCCCTGCACGGCCAATGATTACTAACATCAGCATCTTCAGCTGCATCCTCTATCTGGTCTTGTCTCTGCCAGCTTGTAATGCGGGATGGGGCTTTATGTCTGAGCAAACACTTGCCATGGCGTACTAGTTCACTCCTCTACACACATCCCTATTCCTTCCAGGAAAGGCATTATATAGGCTTCCTGGTCATGTGATAACTGTGACTGGCTGTTGTGGTGATCATGTGATTTAGCGCACGCTGCCACATCTCCAGATCGGAAACAGTGACTAGTAGCTATCAGTAAGAGTGGGGAGCTCCTGATACAGACAAGAGAAGCCGCCTGTACACATATACAGTATGTGGCAGCTCAATGCTACAGTCCACTGCCATGCTCACCCCTCGTTTCCTTGCAGAATCAATGAGGCTGGGGATGTGAGAATGCGTGAATACAGCAGGGTGGATAAAAATCAACATTGTGTTTTCAGGATTTCCCTCAGATAAAACAGCTGTGGTAATTACTAAGGCAGTGAAACTGATCAAATCACCTGTTCAAAATAATGGAAAGCCTGAAAACATGACCTGTTAAGCGCTGCGCAAACTGCGCTATATAAATCCTGTATAATAATAATAATAATAAGCTGTTGGGGCGCCTTGAGGACTAGGGTTGAGGAATACCGCTCTAGAGTTTACTGAGAACATTGCACATAGCATAAAACTCTCAGTGAGTCACTTCTATGGAGACTATCACTTCTATAGAGAGGTAATGACTAAGCGTTAACATTTGCGTGAAACGTGTCTACCTCTTTATCCCCTGCTCCATCTGTCAACCACTTGTCATATCACTTCCATACAGACAAATGAGTCCGATGGAGCATACACACGGTCGGGATTCCCGGGCCAAAAGCTCTCATCAGACTTTTTCAGACAGGAAAACCGATTGTGTGTACGGGGCATTACAGTTTGGCCAGAAGTCTCAAGAGCCTCTAATGAGACACAGCAAGTCAGGTTAATGCCAGAGAGCTTAATTTTGGTTTCATCTGACCACAGCACTTCCTCTCAATCCTTCTCTGAATCATTCAGATGTTCATTGGCATGACTGTACATGTGCCTTTTTGAGGAAAGGAACTCGTCATGTTTGGAGGAAGAAAAATGCTGACTATGACCCTAAGAACACTGTGCGACACAGGCAGCGAGACAAGCTAATAGCATGAAGGTCTCAGAAAGGGGAGTTGAAACAGACGCTGGAAGGCTGGGAAATGGTCCAGAGTATCGCATCCGATGGCCCAGCAGAAGCGCTGGCTACAGGGCAGAGTGCCACTGGCCTCTGCCCAGCATCAGAAAAAGAGTTGGATCCGGAGAGTCTGAGAGATGATCTGCGTAAGCTGCTTCCCCAACAGCAGATATCCCCACCGGGAGTAGAGGAAGCAATTCTTCCTCCCCAGCAATTGGACACTACCCCAATGGTCATCCCCCCAACAGAAGCGCTGGCTACGGGGCAGAGTGCCGCTTGCCTCTGCCCACCCTCAGAGTTAGATCCAGGGAGTCAGAGGGATGACCTCAGTGAGCTGTTTCCCCAGCACTTGGACACTACCCTAGTGTTTATCCCCCCAGCAGAAGCGGTGGCTACAGGGCAGAGTTCCGCTGGCCCCTGCCCAGCCCTCAGTATGTTTTTGGAGGGTTTGGTAGCCAGCCCCTGTCAGAAGTCATCCTAGTGGCTGGTCACAGAACCGGCAGGGGAGAAAACCCTTCCCCCTCTCCAGCGGCTGTACCCAACTTTTGTATGTGTCCCCCTCGGCAGAAGTGCTGGCTACAGGACAGAGCACTGTTGGTCTCTGCCCAGCATCAGAAAAAGAGATGGAGAGTCCGGGAGATAGTCCCTGCAAGATACCTTCTCAGCAGCTGTACATTTTCCTCCCCAAATGCATAGCCCTACCAGCCTACGTTCCCTACCAGCTGAAGCGCTGGCATCGGGGCAGAGGATTATTCAGCTCCCCCCAATATCTGCAACCCAGCCCCGGATCAGGGGATTGCGGACAGCTGTACCCACTCTGCAGTGACTGTTTTTATTTACAGGAGACCGTATGTGCGATTTTGCTCCCCAGCGCCAGAGTCGTACTTTTACTTTTCCTGTTTGCCTGGGGTGGGAGTTTGTGACTAACGCAGGTCCAGACCAGTTGAGGGTCAGTAACCTGGTTAGTCTGTTTTTAAAAGGGGAGAAATGTGACAGAACCCAATGTCACTGTGTGTTTTGGAAAGGACTGTGGGCTGGCCTCCTACCCACAGACTATGGCCCAGAAGATACTGGAGACCCAGGGACAAGCTGGCATTGAGATAAGGTAATGTAATGCTACATCCCTTCTCCCCCATCCCCCACCCTCTTGTTGCTGTGTCTAATTGTGTTGGTAAATGGCACATAGCATAGACAATGGTCTGGACTGGAGACATCTCTCCGCAGGGGACGTGTATTGAGAGGCTGCCTGCTTACCATAATCTCATTATGTTTATCTGTAGTCTCAATGTACAAGTGTTCCGTTCCCATTGGTTGTTCCTTGTCCCCTACTCCCTTCCCTCTAAGACAAAGCTAAGGGGAGTGTCCCTAACTGTGTGTAAAAGTGTATGTCTTGTATTTAATAAACAGTTTATGCTCTAACCCTCAACACCTATGTGGATTGTCCCATGATTGAGGGGATAAGGGCTGGTTATGGCGAATCTGCAGGCTGCAGGTGCGTTTGGAGGACAGGAGACACAGGTCTGGTGGATGTGCCCACCTGGGGTATTCAAGATCCGTCACAAACACCATCCCTGCAGTCAAGCACGGAGGTGGAAACATTATATTTTGGGACTGTTTCTCTGCTAAAGGTACAGACCGACTTTGCTGCATTGAGGGGCCAATGGACGGGGCCATGTATTGTACAATCTTGGATGAGAACCCTCTTTCCATGATAATGACCCAAAACATACTGCCAAGGCAACAAATTAGTGACTTAAGAAGAAGCACATTAAGGTTATGGAGTGGCCTAGATCAGTGATTCTCAACCCTGTCCTCACGTACCCCCAACAGGCCATGTTTGCAGGTTTTCCTTTATCTTGCACAGGTGCTTTAAATCAGATTCAATGGCTTGGTATTTTGGACAGCTATTGTATCTAAGAGAAATTCCCAAAACATTGCCTGTTGGGGGCCATAAACTGGCCTAGATAGTCTCCAGACCTTAATCCTATAGAAAATGTATGGAGGAGCTGAAACTTCAAGTTGCCAAGCGACAGCCAAGAAACCTTAAGGATTTATAGAAGATCTGTAAAGAAGAGTGGACCAAAATCCCTTCTAAAGCCCTGTACACACGATCGGTTTGTCTGATGAAAACAGACTGATGGACTGTTTTCCTCGGACAAACCGATCGTGTGTGGGCCACATCGGTTTGTTTTCCATCGGTGAAAAAAAATAGAACATGTTTTAAAATTTTCCTATTGATAAAAACCCGATAGAAAAAAACGATCGTCTGTGTGGAAGTCCATCGGTCAAAAATCCATGCATGCTCAGAATCAAGTCAACGCATTTTCAGGAGCATTGAACTTCATTTTTGTCAGCATGTCGTAGTGTTTAACGTCACTGCGTTGGACACGGTCGGATTTTTGACTGATGGTGTGTAGGCAAGACTGATGAAAGTCAGCTTCATCGGATATCCAACGAAAAAAATCCATCGGATTAGATTTAATCAGATATCCGATCGTGTGTGAGGCTTTAGATGTGTGCAAACCTGGTCACCATCTATAGGAAACGTCTTACCTCTGTGCTTGGCAACAAGGGTTTCTCCACCAAGTACTAATGCCTCGTACACACGATCAGTCCTTCCGATGAGATCGGACCGATGGACCGTTTTCATTGGTTAACCGATGAAGCTGACTGATGGTCCGTCGTGCCTACACACCATCGGTTAAATAACCGATCGTGTCAGAACGCAGTGACGTAAAACACAACGACGTGCTGAAAAAAACGAAGCTCAATGCTTCCAAGCATGTGTCGACTTGATTCTGAGCATGTGCCTACTAACGATCGGTTTTGTCCTATCGGTTATGAATTCATCGGTTAATTTTAAAACAAGTTGCCTTTTTTTAACCAAAAGTTAACTAACCGATGGCGCCCACACACGATCGGTTTTAACCGATGAAAACGGTCCATCAGACCATTCTCATCGGTTTAACCAATCGTGTGTACGCGGCATAAGTCATGTTTTGCTTCGGGATCAAATACTTATTTTACTCACTGAACTGCAACTTCATTTATAACAAGGTGTATGTGTTTTTCTGGATTTTTGGTTGATATTCTGTCTCTATCATTCAAAATACACCTATGATAAAAACTATAGACTTTGGGCCAGATTCAGGTACAAATGCGGCGGCGTAACGTAACCTGTTTACGTTACACCGCCGCAAGTTTTCAGCGCGAGTGCCTAATTCACCAAGCACTTGCGTGTAAACTAACGGCGGTGTAACGTAAACCCGTCCGGCGCAAGCCCGCCCAATTTTTTTTTTAATTCGACGCGGAAACGACGGCCATACTTTAACATGGCTGGTGTAAAGTTAAGCCATGAAAAAGCTGGCTAAACTTTGCGACGGGAAAAAACGACTAGCGACGACGTAACGAACGCGCGTATCTTCGTGGATCGCCGTAAAAGCTAATTTGCATACCCGACGCTGGAAAACAACGCGAACTCCACCCAGCGGCGGCCGAAGTATTGCATCCTAAGATCCAACGGTGTAAGTCAATTACACCTGTCGGATCTTAGGGCTATCTATGCGTAACTGATTCTATGAATCAGCCGCATAGATACTCTCAGAGATACGACGGCGTATCAGGAGATACGCCGTCGTATCTCTTTTGTGAATCTGGGCCTTTATTTCTTTCTACAAACTTACAAAATCTGCAGGGGTTCAAATAACTATTTTCCCCCACTGTATACTGTATGTAGATATATATATATATATATATATATATATATAAAAATTGTGTTTGTTTGTGTTTATATATATATATATATAAATTGCTAGGGGTGAGAGGACCTAGTCTCTCACCCCTAGCGGTGACAGTGCTTGTTGGCAGAGTCAGCGATGTGACGTTCTGGTACCATTGTGTGAAGAGAAAGGAGTGTTTTCTGATATTCGGATAACAGGCACTTTGTTTGCCTGCACACTATTATTCCTCATTGACTGATTCCTTCGCTGACCCGAGAAATGATTCCTTTGTGACGAGTCCGTCCTCTGGGCAATCCCTGTCATAAACCGTATGTGTTCTCCTTGAGATATGGAGGATGAGGTAACTGGCCCAGCGGGTGCCCCATACAGCAATAACCCTTTTAATTTAATTTACCACAAGCAGGTTTTCCATCTATCTGATAACAGTCACTACAGGGGGGCCCATGATGGAGTCACCTATGACAGGAGGCCACAATTGTCAAACAAAAGATCTGACACTTGTCCATTTTCCTGTAGTGCAACATATAATATTTTGGCCATAAATGCATGTTAAAGGAGCAAGCTGGAGGCATGGCAAATGCACAAACGGGAAATATACAGTGGGGGAAATAATTATTTGATGCCCTGCAGGTTTTGTAAGTTCGCCCACTTACAAAGAAATGAAGGCCCGGATTCAGGTAACACTTACGCCAACGTATCTACAGATACGCCGCGTAAGTGTCAATGTGCGCCGTTGTATCTATGCGCCTAATTCTTAATGCAAGATACGCCTGAAATGTGGCTTTGTCCGACCGATGCAAGTTCCCTACGCCGTCGTATCTTGGGTGCATATTTACTCTGGCCGCAAGGGGCGCTTCCATTGAATTACGCGTCGAATATGTAAATGACCAAGATACGCCGATTCACGAACGTACTTGCGCCCGTCGCAGTAATATACGCCATTTACGTAAGGCGTACGTCCGGCATAAAGTTATTCCACCTATAGGAGGCGCATCCCATGCAAAGGTATGGACGACGGAACAGCTGTCGTATTTTACGTTGTTTACGTAGTAGTACGTCAATGGGGCTGGGCGTAGGTTACGTTCACGTCGTAGGCATTGAGCCGTCGTATCTTAGGGAGTATCTTCGACGTGATTCTGAGCATGCGCGCGCATGCGCCGTTCGTTCGGACCATCATTTGCATGGGGTCACGGTTCTTTTAAATGGATCACGCCCACCTACTTTGAATTAGGCGGGCTTACGCTGAATAATTTACGTTACGTTGGCGCAAGGTAGGGAGCGAGTGCTTTGTGAATACTGTTCTTGCCTCTCTATGTTACGTTGGCGTAGCACATATCAGATGCGCTTCCCCCGGCAGAAAGATGCGCGGCTTTATGAGAATCCGGCCCGAAGGGTCTATACTTTTTATCATAGGTGTATTTTAAATGATAAATACAGAATATAAACCAAAAATCCTGAAAAAAACACATGATACAAATGTTATAAATTGAGTTATAAATTGAGTTGCAGTTCAGTGAATAAAATAAATATTTGATCCCCTACCAACCAACAATAATTCTGGCTCCCATAGACTGGCTACACAGATTAGTCCTGTCAATTTAAAGTGGATGTGCCACGGGAAAATAATATTAAAAGCCAGCAGCTACAAATACTGCAGCTGCTGACTTTTAATATTAGGACACTTACCTGTCCTGGAGTCCAGCGCCGATCGCAGCAGAGCACGAGCGATCGCTCGTCTCTCTGCTGCTCCCCCCGCCATCCACGCTCAGGGAACCAGGAAGTGAAGCGCTGCGGCTTCACTGCCCGGTTCCCTACGGCGCATGCGCGAGTCGCGCCACGCCAGCCGATTGGCTCCCGCTGTGTGCTGGGAGCCGAGTGTTCCCAGCACACAACGGGCGACAGACGGGATGTGACGGAATGCCCGTCTTTTGCCCGTAGCGTCTGGCCGGAAGTGGGTGCAAATACCTGTCTTTAGACAGGTATCTGCACCCCCTCCCCCCTGAAAGGTGTCAAATGTGACACCGGAGGGGGGGGAGGGTTCCGATCAGCGGGACTCCACTTTAGGGTGGAGAACCGCTATAAGAAGGTGCCCCTAACGACAATTCATTATGTGTATAAAAGACACCTGTCCACAGAATCTTTCTTCCACTCAGGCCGGGTTCACACTGGTACGACATGACAGTCGTACTACTTTGGATCTGGATTCGCAGTCCTACATGCAAGGGTGCCCCACCCCAAAGCACCCACCCCCATGTTG